>NC_081405.1:21695771-22295771 GCF_030272615.1 Cryptomeria japonica | reverse complement strand
ATGATCTTTGAAGTCTTGAATCCTAAGGAGGTCATTCATAGGGGATTTGTTATCATGTCCTAGGCCTTTTGTGATAGCTTGTGTAGGAGGGTTTATAGGGAGTTTAATTCCTTGTTCAAATTTTCCAAGTCGTCGTCCTCTAAAACCTTGTTTTGATATTATGTTAAAGAAATTCCTATAGGAATCTTTTAATTGAAAAGGAGGAGGATTTCATTATAATAGATTTATTTTAAATTTTTAGTTCAAGAGTGTTTATAAGGAACAAACGGACAAGTAGATGAAGAAGGAATATTTTGTGAAGGAGGATTTTCCTTTCTTTCATCATACACATCCTCTTTGGTAGATTGGGAAGGAAGATCCTTATCATATAAGGCATCATCTTTACTTAATGTTATTTTGGGAGATGGGTCATGAATAGAATGCTTAACATCATATTCTCTACAAATGTTTTAATGAATAAGATAGGCTTTAGGAGAATAAGGAGAATCTAGAGAGATGGAAACACCAATATTTTGATCTTGTCCCCCTTGTGCTAGGGTATGTGTATGAGAAGAAGATGGTGCCATTTTTCTCTTCAATTCTTTCTCTCCATTAGAGAGATCATTGATAGGAATATTAGCTCTTTCTTCATTCACACTAAATAACCCAGGAGAGGTACACAAGTATTAGGTTTTTTCATTAGCATCTCTAGAATTGGGATCTACAAAAGCTTTTAGGTGATATACATATGAGATCAAATTGATTGGAAGGAAGGAATTTTGAAACTAGACAAACATAATATGGCAAAGTGCTATGAATGAAAAAATATAGTGTGAAATGAAAGAAGGCATTATCCAACACATCATTTTGATAAATATAAGCAAAAACAAAGGTAATCACATGTGAAATAGAAAATAAATCAGATCTATTAAGTTCCATTATGAATGTTTTCCCACAAATCAAACTAACCAAAATAAATTAGGGTTTTTGTAAATGAAACCTCTAAATTTATATAACTTGATTAAAATGAGATCTATGAATTTGAATTTGAATTTTGAAATGCTTCTAAATCATATCTAAAATAATTAATCCAAATTAGACAACCCACAAGTTCAATTTTAGAATTAAAAATGAGGGGTTTTGTGAATTTGACCTTTAAATTTTTGAAATTCAATTGGAAATTAAATGTTTAAATGTAAATTTAAATTTTAAATTGCATAAATACTCAAATTTGAGAACATAAATCAGAAATAAAGGTGTAAGATGTCGGGTTCACCAAAATGTAATGGTGAAAATTAGGTTTTCCACCATTGGGTGTAGTAAAACCATTAATTTTACGTAATTACCATCACATTCAAAAGAGCGTTCCAATCCAATAGATCTAGTCAAGAATCAACAAGGATAAGGACTGAGAATTCTAATTGGATTGGGGGTTTGATGATTTAACCTCTTTTATAAATTGAATTGCTGAAATTAGGGTAAAAGTGTTGAAAATTGAAGTAGACATGTATAAACAGTAAGATACATTTATAAGATTGAGCTAGAAACCTAGATCTGAGCAATGTAAGAAGATTTGGACTTGCTCCTTGAAAGAGCCCCTAAAATGTCAAGTTAGTGGTTGTGGTCACCCTGGTCCTCCAAAATTTTCACACTCCAATGGGGGATCAATTCATCACTATAAATAATGCTTATTCTGAAGATCATGTTGGCTCTGTACCTATTTCTTACACACAGAAAGAAGGGGAAATAGGTTGGGAATAGGGGTTTTCCTAAGTAAAAAATCAGTTTAGGAATTAACCTTGAATGAAATGTTGCAAAACTATAATAAATAATGGAAATATATACCTCATATCTACAATGACTGATAATGATGCTTTGCTTCTTGAATGTAACCACATATGTTGTATGAAATGGCATGAACATGACAAAACCCTAATCACACACACATGCTTACATATGAATGTTGTAATGTTGCTCCACAATGGATAAATGAATAATATTCAACCTTGAAGATATCTAAAATTTCTTGATGATGAATGCTTCAATGCTTGAATGATAGATTACTTGAATATTGATTGATTGGACGCCTTATGATTCTCCTATGATTGTGAAATGAGAGAGATGAGCCTCCTTATATATAGTTTGCCCATCGAAAAATATCTTAATTTTTTGACATAGGCGGACATGGAGATCACATTCCCACAAGCTCATTGTGACTGTTAGGGGGGGAAAATTAAGGTCCTAATTGAGAGGACCAATGCAACATGCCCTAGTCCCATTGAGGACTAGGGAACCACGCCCTGGTCGTACCCCATTTTAAGGGCTAGAACCAAGAGACCATGTGATGTGAAAAGAGAAAAGGGGGCTATATTTGAATGGTATGAGAAGAATTAGGTCCTAGTTCGGCTTTGGGACATGAACACTAAGATGAGGGCCCAAATGTGGACCAAATTGCAAGGGAGTACAATTTAGGATGCTACACTAAATACACAACTTTTATTCGATTTGATCAACCTTTAGAACTTTTTCCCACACAACATAGGATCTTTTGATGAAATTACACAATGATTTTAATGTGACTCACATAGAATCATTCTCATGCTTACAAATCAATAACACATAGCAATTAATTACATTGATACCCATACACCCATCAACTAAGAAAGAACCTAGATCAAATGTATATATTCTTTTCAATTAAAATTGCATGCATATGTTGACCTAATAAAACATTATTGCATCTCTAATTCATCCTAATGATAGGCCACCACCGAATGTGCAATTATAGGCCATGTCCAAAAGACCGTGCACATTGTTGGTTCCCAAAATGGGGTTTACACTGTGAGAAGGAGAAAAACCAAGTTGATTCTTCAGATTTATCAAGGGAGAAGACAACTCAACTATCAAAATATCCAAGTACTTGGACCAACATATGATAAGGATTTATGCTAATCCTTCTATACTTTGGGCTCTGTAAAACTCGGGAGGGTGATCCCTTAATGCACCTACAATCTCTGTACCACACTTTACAAGATATCATTATCAAGAGGGCTCAACAAAGAGGGAGAATGATACAGAGTGGATAGCTCTCAATGATCCTTGACCTAATTTGGAGCATGATACATTTTCAACAAGCGACAACATACAAAAAAATGAAAAGATGTTCTGATATTCACAGTTTATATAGAGTTGTTAATGAGTTATGAGTACAAAACTGTCATTGGAGACATATACAAGCCATGACCAGTGTGTTATCCATTGGGTAATTGAAATTGCAAAACGTAGGATGAAAATGTAGTAGAAACTTTAATCTAATAGCTCAGGATCTAAGATAATACTGCCTTACAATATCTCTTATCTACATAGTCCAACCCGAAATACTTATTTGAATCCATGCATAATCCCCATCAGTCTGCAATTCTGTTTAAGAATTTAATTAACCCCTTAGGTCAAAGAAAAAATAGAAAATACATACACCATAACAATGCAATGAATGAGAAAACCCTTGACTCTACTCATTCAAAACATAACAAAGTTACACGCTAGAGAAATGGATTTGAAATATGTTTTCATTTGTTTAACAGGCTATTTTATGTTACAAATCATCTTACATATAACTCCTTCAAGAACTTGCATAAAATATGACACAAGACCCATTTTATTTGCTCTGTAAATGACTTTTACAACCTACTCATTTCACCTAGACTCAATGTACATGACCAAGGATTTGGACCCAAGATTTGTGACCAAATTTCTCGACCCCATCTCATGGCCTTGAATTCCCTTTTATAGAATCAAGGGAGAAAACAAGCTTCGGGCCAGAGGAGATACCTATCACAAGCCTACAAGATTGCTTGTGATTCCTCACAATCTCCAAAAAACTGTTCATACTAGCACTTCATGATGAGGTAGAGCCAAAATTCCTAACTGCCTTTCGGTAGAAACAAAACCTTTTGAGTCGTACCACTATCACCCTTGATGCCTCTAGATGGACCGTGAGATGTGTCATTTTTTTCTATAGAGAATTTCCCTCCAAGAAAAGGGTTTAGATCCTAGCCAGAAGTAAAGTCACCCCTCAAATAGAAGAGGAGCTCAAGCCTTCATGCCCAAGATCAGAGAAACTAGGAAAAGGGACTCACAATGGAATGTAAAGTGAAGGGAAGGCATTGCAGCTTCCATATCATTGCAAATATGACTGTCTGTTGCCTCCTCCCCAACCTTGCTCTACTCCTATTCCTTCATGAGGCCCTTCCTAGAACCCTCTGCCAACCAGTGGCAAAGGAGAGGTAGATGATGTGTCATGCAGGGCTTCCTCTTATAAAAAAAGGATTTCAAGCCTCCACTGACTATCCTCCCAACTTTCAAGGCTCCACTGACTATAAGCATACTCACTCAAGAAGAATTTCCATCTGGTATCACAGGGCTCACTATAACTCCTTGCACGATATTGCTCAAAAAATATTCTCATCATCTCAAAACCTTCCTAGAAGATATTAATATTTATGTTCTTTCTACCAACTAAGAATACCACTTGGTTGTATTTATAATCAAAATTGTCTCACTTAGTGGTACTAATGCATGAAAAATCATCACTTTATTGCCTTCTACTCATCCTGCTAGCAAATGGACTTAAGACATAATATCCTTCAGATCCAAGACACTGTCAAATTCAAACTGTCAATTTGCTGCCCTCTAACAAAACTCATTTTACGTGAATGATTTTATTCAGATCACATTATTTTCTTGACTGCACAATTTTTGTTTCAGAATTTCTTTTTTGGATATGGAGTCCTTATCCTTTTGAAGTTTTCTCGAAGATAGTTTCTTGATTCTTACCCTTCTGTGAGAATCCTTGACAACACACAATCTATGATCTTGTTGACAAGTCCATGATCACTTCATTTCCAACTCAGAAATCATCCTTATCCCTTTATGCCTCTAGACATCTCAATTTATTGTTGTCGCAGTAATGAAACTTGCTAAAACGGCTCCTCAAATTTGTCAGCATTGCTTGCTAATTCACTTTGACCCATAGAACAACCTTTAGAATGGGTCTTCTAAAAATCAGTTGGTGTTCATGTGTCTCAACTTGTCTTGGTTCATCTTATGTCGACAAGCTCATTTCCTTCTGCCTTTATTTGCTCGTGTGAGTGATGACAAACAATCTTAATCACCTCTATTTTGAAACATGTTCTGTCTCCACTATAGATTTTGTCTAGCATGGCACATCATGCAATCACCATTAGTCAATATGATATTGACCTTCCACTATGGCAAACAGGTCCACAAAAAGGTCTGACTGAGCATTGCCCAATCATCTTCCAGCTTAATTATTGTTGGTGTAAATAATTATTCATCATGGATATTATTACACTTTGCTTAATTTTACTTAGGAAATGTATTTCATGTTAGTTTGGGTATGAGACACTTGGGTGTTTGTGCCAAATTGGGATAGTGTGTGTAGGAGAATTTCCACCTTTTATGGTGTTGATCTTATCTTGTTGTTACATTCCACCTCATGTAGAATATTTTATTGTTTCTCCTACCTACCCTTGTTTCTTATTGAGCCACATGTCATGTTTGTGTGCTCACATATCTATATAGCCTTGCCTATATAAGCAGGCTCATCTACATTGTTTGTATGGACAATCAATCTATATCTTGCAATGATCCAGTTGATCATATTTTGCATCTTGATAGAATACAATTTATTCTTATCATCTATTTTGTCTCTCTTATTTGTGCTTTCCATTACCTCTAGATTTTGGAAAAATCTCACATGGTATCAGAGCCATTAGATTGTCATTGGTTTGCCAATTGAGAGAAATTTGATGCTATTTGGGGTTTGCATTTTTTGATCTTTATATTGCAGGTTATTATTGAAGCTTGATGGGTCAAATCTAAGGTTACCATTGGATTTAGGAGGTCCAAGAAAGTTAGTTTTGCCTTTTGTTTCATCCAACTCGGACTTCAGAGGCCAAATCTAGAGGCATTTGAAGTTTCACAATGCGGTGAAAATTTTTGAGAAATTATAATTTTGTAGGCAATTTTCAAATAGCAATATCACACTCATCCGGACCCAGTTTTTCAAGCAATTTTTTATACAATGGTGTGGGATTTTTCTGATTTTCAGATACAGGTTTTTTGGAAATCATGAAATCCCAATTTTTACAGCTTTGGAGGCTTCATTTGGGCTCATATGGACTCCTTTTCAGGTGCCATTTTTTTTGAAAGTGCATAATTTTCATCTACTTTCATAATCTGCCATTTGTTTGCAGTGATTTTGAGTAGAAATTGTACTTTTAGTATTTAGCCATTTTTGGCATATTTGGTACTTGTATTTTGCTTGGATCTTAGTTTAGATCACTAGCAGTATTTGTTCAAGTCTCTTAGATCTCATTTTGAGAAGCTGTAAATTGAAATCAGAAGTCCACTTTTCTATTATTTGCAAGTGTGAACATGATCTTTTTTATGGGGTGTTCATTTATATCTCTTGGTGAAATTCCATTCGGAGGCATCTTCATCTGTAGTATTCTATAGGGCTTCTTTGTTGGTGGCATCATTTTCATGTTTCCACATTTGAATATTTTATCATGATGTATGCTCTTGCTTGAGAAATGTTGTGTTTGCACTATCATAAAGTGCCACACCTCTTTGTATCTTGTCTTTGATGACCTATTTGATGTAATCCTCTTGTACACGTAGATTAGGAATATCTTGTGAGACTTGGTGCATGACTCCAGTTGAGACTTAGATTGTACACATTTGTGCATGGCTCTCATGAGACTTGGATTGTACTAGTGTTTCTGCTATTTCTGAGTATCCAAATGATGCTCACAACAGGTTGTTTCCATGCCTGATCCTCATTTTGTTGTAGCGAGTGATTCATCGTCATCGACTTGGTACCTAGTTTTGTCACACTTTGACATTATTGGTGCAACATTGGCTCTCTTTCTTCCTTATGGGGATGTATTTTGGTCATCATCATTGGACCATCCTTGTAGGAGATTCGACATTGAGGGGGGCCTTTATGTTCTCTTCTTCTCTCTTATGGGGGGGACATAGTTTTGTTCTTCTCATTCATCATTAAGAGCATTGTGTGCTTTCATCATCTCTCTTTTGGGGGAGGGTTTTTTCCCATTGGGTTTTTCTCTCTTTCTCTGTTTATAGGAGATTGCATTTGCATTTGTACATGGGTACCTAACATTGCCTAGTAGTCAGGACCCATCTTTCATTTCTTAGTTGCATTGTAGACTTAAGTGCATTCCCATAAGTTGCACTTAAGGGGAGGTGTTGGTGTAAATAATTAATCATCTTGGATATTATTACGCTTTACTTAATTTTACTTAGGAAATGAATTTCATAGTAGTTTGGGTATCAGACACTTGGGTGTTTGTGCTACATTGTGATAGTGTGTGTAGGAGAATTTCCACCTTTTATGGTGTTGATCTTATCTTGTTGTTACATTCCACCTCATGTGGAATATTTTATTGTTTCTCCTACCTACCCTTGTTTCTTATTGATCCACATGTCATGTTTGTGTGCTCACATATCCATATAGCCTTTCCTATATAAGCGGGCTCATCTATATTGTTTGTACGGGCAATCAATCTATATCTTGTAATGATCCAGTTGATCATATTTTGCATCTTGATAGAATACAGTTTATTCTTATCATCTATTTTGTCTCTCTTATTTGTGCTTTCCATTGCCTCTAGAGCTTGGAAAAATCTCACAATTATGTTAGTTGCCCCACTGTCGAACCTTCTGTTGGCAATTGACACTCATTCGAGCTCATGGTGTTGTCATTGATGGAAACACACATCATTTTGGGTTGGATACTTATCCGGTACTTACCGGTATTCTAGGATTGACATCTGACATTTAAGGAAATTGACATTGTGAAAAGTAAGGGAAACTAACAAACTAGGAACCAGTATTTGGAGGCCGACATAGAAGATTGATTCGACAAAGGTGAAAGCAGCAACATTCATAAAGATTAATGTTTATATTTTATTTTGGGCCGACATATATTTATCTTTTGTAATATGATTGTAAGCCGACATAAGGCATTCATGTTCATGTGTGTAAGGGTATATAAGTCAATTCAATTAGGTCATTTTGGAAAATAGATGTGATAGGATTTATGCAATTATGTGAGCAATATATTGATCGACATAATACAAATTTAATGATCTGTAGTCAGTCTTGGTTATTTATGAAGCAGATTAAAAAGCGAATCAGGTTACCGGTAAGGAAGGAGACAGTGTTAACTGGTATAGTCAGTGCTTAAACTGGAACTCATCTAGCATATCAGATGGACACTCAGAGTTCAAAATTTTATTTGTAATTCAATATTTTATATCTGTAGTTAGTGAGGCTCCTTTGTGATGAGAAATGCGCTCTAGGTAGTGTGCCTTCCTGCATGTGCAGGACCCTTTTTTATGTGATATTTATTCAACTAGCCAGTGGATAGATATCATGGGTCACAAATCCCACCATGGTTTTTCCTCTTTTAGGTTTATCATGCATAAATTTGTGTTGTTATGGTGTTGATATTTGTGGTTGCTTTGTTCTTCATTATATATTGTTTATATGCTTGCCTATTGTTGATTGGAAAATTATCTAAAGGAATTAAATTCTTATTAACTGGTAGAACACTAATTCACCCCCCCTCTCAGTGTTCTTGGATTCCAACAATTGGTATCAGAGCTTGGTGCTTCGGAATAAGTCTAACAACCTGAGGAAGATCTTGAATCCAGAATCCATGGAGATGAGTTTGAGGAAAGAACTTGAAGTAGAACTTGAAGACTATGATTCTGAAAGATTGAAGAATATAAAGTTGCAAGATGAGATGAATTCCACTAAAGATGAGCTGAGATCTGCAAAAATAATTCATCCTTACTCTGCAAGAGAGGTTTTCATCTGTACAAGCCAAAAGGAAAGAACTTTGTGATCAATTACAAAATCAGGATGATGAAGAGAAGAATGCTTTAAAGGAACTACGTTAGAAGATGAGTCAAGAAAATGGTGTCATGAAGAATGAAATGCAAGCCCTAACCACGAGGATGTTTAAGGAGATTGAAGACCAGAAGAAGAATGAAGAAAATCTTTCCAAATGTTTGAAAGACATGTCTAAAGAATGCATTAGGGTGGCACATGAGAATGATATATTGAGAACTAAATTAGTACAATATCAAAACAATGAGAAAGAGTTGGAAAGAATGATGACAGTCCTAAGAAGTGATCCAGATGTTGCAAATGAGTACAAAGACAAGTTCAAGGCTAGTTTTGCAAAGCTTGATGAATTATTGAAGAATCAAAGGGATACCGGAGACACTAGAGGTCTTGGATTTTAGCATGGAGAAAGCTTCGGTACTGCAAATTAGGAGATTCTACCAGACAACCCAATGCACATAAATTTAATGGTAAATGCTTTGTTTGCAATAAATTTGGTCATATGGCAAGTCAATGCAAAATAAGAGTCAATCAGAATAATGATTCAGGTACTGGTCAGTGTTTCAATTGCAAAAAGTATGGTCATAGGACAACAGATTATAGAATGAATATAAAATGTCATGCATGTGGAATGTTTGGACATATGGCTAATCAATGTAGGTCAAGAAATGAACAAGGTTCCAATAAAGAAATTCAGAAGAACAATGCCACCTATTATGCATGCAACAAAGTAGGACATATTGCTAAATTTTGCAGAAGCAAGAACCTACCAACAGGAAATGAAAAATCCAATGAGAAGGGAAAACAAAAGGTTGATGATATCTGGAAAGAGGATGAGAAGAAATGGATTATAAAGTCTGAGGATCAATAGGCTGAAGCATATACCATGGTTAATCAACTGACAGAGCAGAATGTTCCTACACCGGAAGGAAACTCATCTAGTAACTAAGGAATTAGCCTTAGGGGGAGGTAAATTGATGACAAATCTTGCATTACTCCTAATAGTGGTCTGAAAGCATGTTACAGACATTAGAGAAGTTAGTTTGAAGATTCATTGGTGCAAATTTGATGGATCTTGGATCTGGTATGATATGGCGGAAAGCATTTTTGTCAATGAGGAATTAGGGTTCCATAGGTTAAAAGGAAAAAGTGATTCATTTTTCACCACCAAGCATTCAGAGCAAGTTAGAGCAAGTTGAAGGAGATTCAGAGTGATCCTGAGCATTTCTAGGTGAATTCCAGTACATTGAGAGCGAATTTTCAAGAGCTTTTCACTGGCAAAGATTCTAAGGTATTTTTCAGTTTTCAAGCTATCTTTTTTGAAATTGTAATGGCTTTTGGATCCGCTCCTGCTCCGATAGATGCTATTATTCCTATTGTAGTTGATATCAAGGATCATCCACGCCCTGTATTTAAGAAATATCCTCAGATTACAAAGGTTGATGATTCAGTTGGCCCATTTTCTAGGGTTCTTGACGACGTTCTTTACATTGAGGATGTCAAAGCATACATTCACTAAAATTTGGAGGATTTGGGTTCATCCAAGATAAAGACTATGTATATGACAACATTGTTGGATAAGAATGGTGTAATCAAATCAGAATTCAGACACTTGAAGGATCAAGGGTTTATAGACATTTTGGAGATGCCTGAATTTGATGATGAAATCATCCAGTATGTGTTGATCCGTGTTCATAGTGAGTTTATGTGGCTAGACCGACCTCATAAAATCACTAAGGATGCCATTCAAGCAATTACTAGTTTGGCCTAGTCAGAGACTGGATAAGAAGAAAAACTCTAACAATGAAGTCACCAAGCTAACCGGTGCTACATTTGACAATTGGTCTATGAGGATTAGCACAATCAAAGATAAGGACGTGCAATTTACCAGCATGGTTATTGGGTATAAGGTAACTCAATCTAATCAGTTGAACTTTTTTTCTAGTTCCTATATACACTATGCACATAACATGATCAAGGAAAATGAAAAATATGATGTTTGTTAGTGGATGTGTGATGAATTAATTTTGAATCTTGGGAAAATCAAGGGTGAGAAGAAGGGTGTATTTTGGTATAGAAATCTTGTTGTTTGTCTGATGCTATTCTTTCTCAATGAGACCCCAGAATCCAGAAAAAGGCAATGGGCCATTGACATTCTGATAGGGAGACAAATCAAGGATGCCTTAAGAAACGTAGGACAGGACAAAGAATCCACCTTATGGGGATATTCAAGGCTTTTCAGAAGGAAATGAAACAAAGGGAAAGGATGAAACTCTCATGGAAGTTGTTTAGCCTAGAACAGTATGGGTAATTGATATGGGTTATGAAGTTGATGCATAGGTATTGGAATTATATGCTAAGATGCTTAAAGTTGCCCCTGTAGATGAAAATGAAAAGACTTTTGGAATTGCTAAGAAGAAGGAACTTGAAGTTCAAATAGGGTTCAATAAGAAGAAGAGGAAAGTTCAAATAAAGAAGGTAGGACAGGCTGTCGAGAAAATGTCTAATGAAATCAAGAAGATTATTGGACTAGCAAAGTCATCTTCTTCGGCAACAGTTCAGGCCTCATCGGTAGCAGCAACTGCTAAAGGTGCGATGAAAAGGAAGAAACCAAAAACCTTTATTGTCCCAATTGCTTCTAGATCTGAAACTGAAGAAGAACCCTCTAAGATTCCCAAAATGTAGATGAGAATTCAGAGGAAGAAGCTTGAGGAAGGAAAGAAACAAAAAACCAAGGTCATCCCTTCGGTACCCCATAATCAACCTATGAAGGAAAGGAAGACTACAAAGAAGAGGAAATCTATAAGAGATACATCTCCCTCATCTAGGAAAGAGAAGAAATCTGAATTGGATAAGGTTATTGAATTTGGTAAAACTATTAAAATTATCCCTCCTTTATCTATAGATGAATTGATTGATCAAATCACTAAGGATGGAATTTTTTAGTAATATAAAATATTATTATGTGCATATGGATGATGTTGAGAAAAAGGAAACTGAGGAAGAAATTTTGTTATACTTATATATATATATATATATATATATATATATATATATATATATATATATATATATATATATATATATATATATATATATATATATATATATATATATATATATATATATATATATATATATATATATATATATATATATATATATATATATATATATATATATATATATATATATATAAGAGAGCCTTAATTGAGATAGAAAAGAAAATACCAGCAGAGTTATATAATAAATTAGATGGTAGAGGATTATCTGCATTTGAGGAAGACATGCATATAAAGATTCAGGAACTGTTAACTGTTTGTGGTGCAATAACTGAAGAGGAGATGCATAAGTGCCTCGAATTTGAAAATAAAACAATTTTTTGGAGTAGACACAGGCATGTTAGTTTAATGGTGGGAAGAGTGAATGAAATAGTCAAAGAGACTCATGAGGCATGAGTAAAATTCTTTGTTGATAATCCAGGATTCTTTACATCACTGGAAGTTCCTCCTAAGTCTGATATTCCAGACATCCCGGTTGATTCTAGGGGGAAAGGCATATTAGGTGAAGAACCACCTATTTTGGATAAGAAATTAATTGAGGATATAGAGGAAAATAAAATATTGAAGACAATTTTCCTCCAGTTATTGATGTAGATACAATTGAGATTCATGATGTAATGGTAGAAGAAATAACTGCACCAAGTGGCCAAGCCACTGGTGCCAAGGAGAAGGAACAAAAAGAAAAATAACAAAAGGTAGAGGAGAAGGAGATAGAACAAGAACAGATTGAAGTTAGGGTACCGACACCATCATCGGTTGTTGGTCCCTCATTTTTGGCACTTGACACATCCGGTCAAGTAGATTTTAGTCATTTTAAGAAGAAGATGTTTACCCTCTCGGGTGAATAGCTTAAATCATACAGAAACAACACGTAATGCAGAATAATAATGCTATAGATATCAGATAAAATATAAGAGATGTTATTCCATTCATAATCATGTCTCACAAGTTACATTCAGAAGTATATAAAGGTACCGAGGGGGTGTGAGTGCCAATTGTCACACCATAAATACCATTCCTCAGTTATAGACTAACAAAGACAATTACAACTTAATTAACTAGTTTTATTCATGTACAATATTGCTGCCAACATCATCCCCCTAAAACAAAAGTTGTTTCTAGGCAACTTACAACAAATTGGAGAATACATGGTGACTATAGAACCCAAAATCAAAAGCTAAGGGGGTGCAGAGGGCGTCCCTAAGGAAGAAGGCATCGGTGGTGGTGTAGCGGTGGATGCCAATTGCCCATGTAGTTTGTACACTTTCTCCGTCCTCTGCTTCAGGTCCCATTCCACCACCATCTGCTACTCCATGGCACTCTTTACCATATAGGCTACCTCCAACACCTCCTTATCCTTCTTGTCCACATTCTCTAGTGCACTGAACAATCGAGTCTCCAACTACGCTCTGGATTCCCTTTCCTCTTCCAGTTGTATCAGCAAGGTAGACTTCTATGCTACTAAAGAGTGCATTGTTGTCTGAGTCTATGCCATGATAGCCTCCAACTCCCAAAACCTGGTAGTCAGTTCCTCTCAAGCTGTCACTACTGATATGCACAAAGCCTCAACTATCATTGTCATCTATTGTGTCCTTTGAAGCTCAAGATAACCTTCATGGAATACCTGCTCCACCTCTCTCAACATTGACTGCATCCGGGTCTTGCCAACCCCCTCAGTGAGGCTCTAAGCCACCAACATCACTTGGTTCTCCATCTCAGGCCACCCAGCACACTCAAAACATCTCTCAAACTCCTCTTTGCATCCGATGAGCACAAAGGTCAACAATCCCCCCATCTGCTCAACCATGGCGGCATTTGTCTGGATTGTGGCAGATGACACAAGTCGTTGTGCTCTCAGAGTCATCTCGGCAATGAACTGCTCCAACTCTCTTGTACCCTATTGTACTCCCACAGGAACCCCCTCCTCTCTATAAGGACTAGTTACTACAACCGCAGGGGGTGATGTAGCCCTCTGAAGTGCCCTACTACTTGGAGAGATCCCCTCCTTGAGATCAATAATATTCAAGGGATGCATGGCCCTTCCTAGAGATAGAGTGGCCTCTCCCACTAGTGCCATAGACGTGAGCTGGTAACAGCTTAGCCACGCACTGAGCTCATCATGGAGAGCATCTACTTCCATCATTTCCTCTTGCATATAGCTTGGCAAACCTGGCACATCTGGCACATCGTGCACATCCTGCTCCATGGAAGCCTCTGCACCCGCCAAGGTACCTGACCCATCTTGCTGAAGTGAGGCCACCCCAAAGTCAGTCCTTGCTATGGTCTCGACCCATGGTGGTGTCATTGCTATCATCATCGGAGACTGCCCAAAGCTAGGAACTGGCACCGTGGTGACTATGCTCACTGTCTCGAATGACCACGACACCGCCAACTGACAAGTCTCTGGTAAGCATGCTAGTGTAAAGTGGACCTGAACCTGTGATGCTAAAACAAACCCTTCTGTACCCATTGATTCCACTACCTCCTCTCCAAGCAAATGGTCACCTCTTCTTCTTGCCAACCGGAAGCTCCCTTTGCTCACCTGGGAGGTGTCTGCAAATTCCTCCTTGCTGCTATCTGCATCCTCCTTTGCATCAAATTCTTCTATGTTAGACTCTGTGTCTAACATGGCAGCCTTCTTTCTTTTTGTGCCTAGATGTGCTTCTATGCCATGTGCCAAGATGTCCAAGTGCGACCAATAGAATATGGGTGACTAGTCTAGTGCAACAGGCCCTTGCAGCTCCAATGGCTGTGAGCTTGGGCTGATCTGTGTGCAGACTACATCGAGGAATAACCCAATGGTGTGATGCGGCATGTAAAATTTCTTGTATTGCAACATCATGAACTCATCCATCCTATCCGCCAATAGTGATGCCCAATCATACACCACCCCATTGTCCAACCCATTCATCAACACTATATGTGCGATAGCTATGTCAGATGCGTGGTTGGCACCTGTGAGGCAACTCTTCACCACAGACAAGAGGCATCGCCATAATCCCTTGGCTAAAAATGTTTTCTTTACCCCTGACTCTTGCCTGCACTTTTGAGGCTATCTTTTTCTCCCTAGGTGAGGTTATCGTGCAACATCAACTGCAATAATGTGGCATGGTTTTCTAGAGATATTTTTTGTGAAGTGTCTATTTTTTTCCCTTTCAACCCCAGTATGCCAAACACCTTGTTGAACTCGCCTGTTGTGAATGAAATAGTTATCCACTTGTGTTGATAATCAAATACAGACTGGTGGTGGTGTCTGTCATAGCTGCCAATCATGGCACTCAAAACCACCTCAAAGTCCTTTATATAGAAAACTAGCATCTGGACGGCCCAGTGTACTTGTGCCTAGAGAAGGTTTTTCTTTATCGGGTCATCATGAGGTGTCTTCGCCCAGTAGTTCCTACAGTCTATTCCATTCAAACCTTTGAACACAATATTATCTGTTGTTACCTCATCCTTGTCCTTTGTCGCCAAGGGTTTTGGACAATGCTTCTTGCTCTTCTGATTGCTGCTCATCTCGAGGCTGCCTGCAATACGCACACCAGATGGCAAAACTCGTTTGCCTATGTCTGCACTCAATTCTGAAGCTTTTCGCCCTCCCTCCAACTTGTCTTCTAACAGTTGTAACCATTTTCATCAATCTACCTTGTTCCTATTTGTGTCCATTGGTCTCAGATTAATTCCCTTAATCTTCTTTTATAGCTTTAACTGCCAGCCTGCCACTTTCTCCTTCCAACTGCCAGTTGCCACTTTCTGCCCTTGTCGGTAGTACGAGTGGGCTCACCTTCCTCCATGATATTTTTTTTTCCTTCTTACCTCTAGTTGGGCCTGCGTTTTAATTTTTCTTTCCTTTGGCCTATGTTTTTTATCCTTTAGCGTTGTGGTGTTTTAATAGTGGTGGAGACGGTGCCACCGTATGGTGGACACACGATGCCACCGCACGGTGACCTGCGGTGCCACCGCAAGATGGCATGCGGTGCCACTGCACGGTGGTCCTGTGGTGCCACTGGCATGGCCCCCACTGTATGGTGAGTGCCACCGTATGGTGTCTTCCTTTTTGTTTTTTTTTGGTCGTATGAACAATTGTCGTATGGTTTTTTTTTTTAAAATTGTTATTTCTTCTAGAGGGTCTAGGATCAGTCACCCATCGTTGTTTGTGGTACTATTTTAATTTTGACCCATTGATGATGTCTGGTATCTCCATCCTATCAATCTTCCACAACTTAATCGCCCCATTGGCATTGACCTCGCGTACCTTGAAGGGGCCTAGCCATCGCACTTTAAATTTTCTTGGTTTGATTTCATTCCTCCCATTGAATTTCAACACTAATTGCCCTGGAGTAAACTTCATTCGCCAAAGATGCTTGTCGTGCTAGACCTTTCTTCTTTGTTGGGATGCCTCTGTAGCCCATTGTGCCATCATTCTTTTTTCGTCCAGCTTGCTTAAGGAATATAGTCTCTCCCTCAGGATCTCCATATCCCCAAGTCTGTTCTCCACTACAATGCGAAGACTTGGCACCATGAACTCTACTGGCACCATAGCTTTCTATCTGTACATGAGTTGGAACGGAGTCTAGCTGGTGATCACCTTGTAGGCTGTATGGTAGGCCCACAAGACCGAAGGCAATTTTTCTTCCCAGTCTTCTCCCTCGACACCGCATGACTTGTAAATCGTGCCCACGAGAATCTTGTTGGTAGCCTCGGCCTGCCCATTGGCTCGCGGGTAATAGGGGCTAGACAGTGAATGGAAAATCTTGAATTCTGTAGTAAGGAGTTTAATAACGTGGTTCACAAAATGTCCACCCTTTTCGCTTGTCAACTGCATAGGGATCCCATACCGTGTAATAATTTTCTCATAGATAAATCTTGTTGTACTTATGATCGAGTTGTCAAGTAGGGCCCACACTTCAACCCACTTGGTTAAATATTATGTGGCTACCACAATGTAGCGACACCTCCTAGTGCAGCTCACCTTGAGTGGCCTGATAAAATCCAGCCCCCATTGCTCGAATAGTTCTTGAGCATGTGAAGGGTTGAGGGGCATGAAATCCCTTTTTAGCAGCCTCCCCACTCTCTAGCAAGTATCGCAACCTACTACCCATTCTCTCGCATCATTATACAATGTGGGCCACCATAGGCATGCTAGTAATACCTTCCTTGCCATAGTGTCCAGTCCCATATGGCCTCCCATGGGCCCCTTGTGTGCTTCCCTCATGATGCTTGGCACCTCTTCCTCCATCACACCGATGTAACACCTCATCAAGCCCCATCTTATATAGTAAACCATTAATCAGTTAGAACGTATAGCTTCTCAACACAAGTTTTCATCATTCTCCCAGTGGCATGCCTTGGGGAAATACGGCGGTGGAGAGGTATTCCCCAATGGTAGTATACCATGGTGGTAGTACTGCGAGCTTGAATAGGTGGCCATCTGGGAAGTCATCATTTACCCCTTCTAGCAGCTCTCCGGACCTGATCTGGGACAACTGGTCAACAATGACATGGATTTTGCTTGGTCATACAATTATTGTGAACATAAACTCCTGAAGTAGCAGGAGCCATCTACTTATCCTTCCTTGGATGATGGGTTTGTTTACCAGGTACATCAAGGCCTGATGGTCCATATAGAAGGTGAAGGGTGTTGCTAGTAGGTAGTGTGAAAATTTTTGTATGGCATAGGCCATCCCGAGGGCCTCCCTCTTAGTGGTACTATAGTTCCTCTCGGCTTTCGACATCAACCTACTCGCAAAATGGATGGGGTGATCCAACCCGTGTGCCTCTTCCTACACTAGTGTAGCACCAATGGCATAGTTCGAGGCATCCATGTGTACGTGGAATTCTCAGTCCCAGTTTGGGTTGGCCAGAATGGGTGCTGCCACCAGTCTTGTCTTGAGTTCCTGGAATGCTTCCCTTTGTGCCAATTCCCACATGTATGGTTCGCCCTTCTGAGTTAGTTTGTCGAGTGGAAATGAAAGTTGGGTAAAGTTCTTGATGAACTTCTGGTAGCATCTAATGTGTCCCAAAAAGGACTTGACTCTTGTCACATCAGTGGGCGACTCCATTTCCACAATTACTTGTACCTTATCTAGGTCAGTTTTTAGTCTGGCTTTACAAATGATATGGCCCAGCAACTTCCCCTGTGGTACCATAAATTGACATTTCCATGGAATTAAGGTGATCCTGGCCCTTCGGCACCACTCCATGCACTCTCTCAGTGCCATCAAGTGAGTGTCTTCGCTACTGAAAATCGACCAGTCATCCAAAAAGGCTTTGAAAATTCCCACCGACATCTTATCAAAGATGTGAAGAACTATCCTTTGGAAGGTTGCGGGAACATTGCATAACCCGAAAGGCATCTGGTTGTATGCATAGACTCCATCTTCCACCACAAAGGTGGTCTTTAGCTTTTCCTCCTCAGCTATCAAAATCTAGTTGTACCCTAACAAGTCATCGAGAAATGAGTACATTTCATGGCCAGCCACCTCCTCCAGGATACTGTATGTGAAGGGTATGGGAAATGGGTCCTTGATGGTGACTGTGTTGAGGCACCAAAAATCCATGCAAATGTGGATCTCATTGGCCTCCTTCTTTAGTGAAATCACAATCGGCAAGACCCACTCACTTGTCACCACTTGAAATATGATGTCGACCTCTAGCATCTATTCGATCTCCTCGTTCACCTTGGCAACATAGTTTTTATTCATTTGGTACAGCCTCTTCCATACCAGTTGAGCTCCTAGGACCAATGGTATCCAGTGGACACACATTTCTAGTGGAACCCCCTTCAGATCCTTGTAGGACCAAGCGAATACATCCTTGTATTCCATGAAGATTTTGAATGCTATCATCTTCAGTATTGGGCTCCAATCATCACCTACCCAAATATTTTGGGGATTGGCAATGTCTCCTAGGTTTGCTTCCTTCACACTGGGGTCTTCATACCGCATTGGCCTATCTTTCAAAAATTCGTATGTTGAGACATCATTTATTTTGGTGTCTCTCTCCTTATACTCCGTGTATTCTGGCAGAAACTCCTCCTTCTCACCTGACTCATCCTCGATTTGTAGCATGTGACAAGCCGGATGAAACACTTCATAGTCTTCCATTTTCCAGTGGAAGAGTCCATTCAATAAGGAAGTGTCATCTTCTGAACATCCACCAAGTTCTAGCATTCCTTCCTTGTTTGGTTCCCTATCATCTTTACCTTCATAGGAGTCCCACTCCCATCTATTTGAATCCTCTGAATCCAAGTCAGATGACGCCAGTTCCTCGCCGACAACCTGGGTCCTCAGATCAATGGTATATTTTCGCCCCCCTTTCTCCATAGAAAGGGTGTTCTTTTTCCAGTCGTGGTTCACCTTTGCTATAACTAGCCACCCTCTGCCCAAGATGGCATCATACCCCTTCTTCTTGAGTGGGATTACCAGAAAATCTAGTATGAAGGGTTGCATGCCGATGGTGACCAGTTGGGCCATCAGGGTGTCGAGTGGCTTGATGTCATGTTGGTCTGCACCTACCAAGTTGAACGTGGGTGGCCATAGTGTTGGCTTCCCCAACTTCTTCCATGTATCCTCTGGTAGTACATTCACCCCCGAACCTCCATCCATGATGGTGTCTTTGAAGATAGCCCTGAGAATTCCCATCTCTACTATAGCAGGATGTCAACCACTATTTACGGCCAACAACATTGGGTCAGCTGAGGGGTTGACCGGAACTTCCACCTGTGCAACACGCAAAGGTGCTTGCATAGTGATTTGTATAGAACTAAAAATGGTGGTTCTCAACTGTGGCATTGTTTCCAGAAGGTCCTTTACCCTTATAGGTACTTCCATCTATAGTACTTGCCCAATGATGTTATTTTTAGCTTTCGTATGGGATGATGTACTCGCCACCTCATTTTTCTATCCTTCATCCATCATCTCATGTTCAATATTGGCTTTTGCCTCCCGTAATCTCTCCTTCTCTGTACGGGGGTTGGGATAAGTGGCCTTTTTCATCTGAGTGCGTGTGATTACCAGTACTTCTTTCTCACCAGTCTTCTCAATATTGAGGAGATTAACCCCTGGCTTAGGGAAATTTGCGTCCTCATGGTCACCTAGTCCACACCATCGGTAGAGGTGTTGAGGGGTTGCTTCCTTTGTGCAATCATGTGCAAAGTGCCCCCACTGATTGTAGGCCCTACACTAGATCATTGGCTGGCCCTTGGCGTCATACTAGATACAACTTCTGTTATTGTTATTGTTGTTATTCCTTCCATCACCGCATCTGTTGTCCCAATAACCTCCAGATGATGTCATGGTTTGCTAGGTCATATCCATTGGCACGGATGTTGTGGCATGCTCAATGAACAACACTTGGTTCATTTGCGTACTTCAGGTCTTCATGTTGCATGGGCACTCCTTAATGGAGTGTCCCATCACTTAGCAAATCTCACAAAAGGCCTTCTTTGGGCAAGTACCCTTTGTATGTCCTTCCTCTTTGCACTCCATGCACCATACATCGCCTTCTGTCCAACCTGTGATTCTCATTGTTTTAAATTCTCTCCTCATTTGCTCCATGTCTTTCTAGAGCACTTGCACCTTTTTTCCCACCTCGTCATCACTGCTGCTTCCCTCGGAAGAGTTATCATCCTCGGACGAGCTATCCTTCTTTTTTTTCTTGGATGTCTTGGTCTCACTCTCGAGATCCATCGCTCTATTATATGCATCTTCGTACAAGGTTGGTGGAACAATTTTCATCTTCTTTCGGAGGGAGTGTTTCAGTCCCTCCATGAGCCATCTCTTTTTCAACCCATCTGTTGGTTGACTCTCCATTTTCCCCAATAGTTCCTTGAGTTGCCGACTATAGGCTCAAGCAGTCTTGTTCTTGGTCTGCTTTGTGCCATAGATTTTGGCTACTATTTCATTGTCATCTCTGATGAGGCGAAACTCTATCCCGAACTCCTTCTTTAGATCGGGCCATGTGCCGACTTTGGCCTTATCCATATCTGAGTACAAGTCTATGGCCACTCCCCTTAAGGTTGCTGGAAATTGTGTTACCCATTCGTCTTGGTGGGTAAAACCGTTCGCTGACCATATGGTTTCGCACGTGCGGCAATGGTGGATAGGATCTTCCTTCTCATCGCTGTTGAACTTTGGTAGTTTCTATTTGTAGACACCTAAAATTGTCATGTCTAATTAAATAAATATTTTATTTATTTAATTATCTAAGCCTAATTCATCTATTAATTAAATAAATCTTTATTTATTTAATTAATTCATTTATCCTCTTCTAGCCTTATTTCTCATTTAAATAAATACATTTATTTATTTAAATTATCCTTTTCCTAAATTAAATAAATATCTTATTTATTTAATTAATCCCACTTCTTCTATTAATTAAATAAATCTTTATTTATTTAAATAATTCATTAACCTTTTCTACCTATGACACATGTCATTCATCTCTTAATTCATACACTACCTACCCCTTTCATTATTTTATTATTTCTTTTACCTACCCTCTAATTATAGCCGACCTCCTTTTACACCTCTCAATCTTATCCCTCCATTTCATATAGTGTCTTCTATATAAGGAGATGCTTCCTTCATTATCAAACCCTAATCGTTCTATGCATTCTAATCATTTTTATGCAATTGACTACATTACGATCCTACTTGCAACCACATTCCGTTCTTTGTTGAGCTCTTGTGCACATAAAATCTGAGAGCAAATATATCAAGCAAGATCAATGGAGATAGGAAGAATGGAGATACAAACCCTATTGGACATGTGATGGTATAATATTTGTGATTTCATTTGATTTGCATTGTCTTAGGTAATCTTCATATGTTATGGTGGATTTTTGTTGTTGTTAGGCTAGGGTTTTGTGGTTGAATCTATTTAGTCTTTCAACATTGTTGTATCCATTTTTCACCATATACATTTTGGCACGCCCTGTGGGACATGAATTTTTCTTAGATCTGTGCTTTTTGCAGATTTTTCTAACCCTATATTGTTGTTTTGTAAAACAATTTGGAGAATAACCTTGTGCAGCTAGGGTTTTGGACACAAAATCAAGATCTTGGAGAGATTTGATCATATCTCACAAATGATTTAGAAATTTTGCACCATAATTGTTTTGCAGGTGTAAGAAAGTATTAGAAGCTCTCAAGCCAAAATTCAGAATTTTTGGAGAACATTTTCATTTTCTATGAATTTTTTATGATTTTTCATAAAAAATTAATTTTGAGAGCAAATCAGAGAACTTTTTAGATTTTCTTACATTTTTGGAAACCTCTCATAATTATACATAGGATCTATTCTTTGTGATTTTAATCTTGATGCAAAATATTTCCCTAAAAATCGGATCTTTAAAAATTAGGGTTTTTTCTTATTTTAATCATATCTCACAAACCGTGTCAAATTTTGACATCAAATGTTTTGTGTAGGTCAAGAAAAACATTAGAAAGATTGAGTAAAAATTTTAGATTTTTTGGATCGATTTTTCATTTTATATGAATTTTTTATGATTTTTCATAAAAAAATTAATTTTGAGAGAAAATTAGCAAATTTTTTGGATTTTCTTACATTTTTGGAAATATCTCATAATTATAAATAGGATCCATTCTTTGTGATTTTAAATTTGATGCAAAATTATTCGTAAACAATCAGATCTTTAAAAATTAGGGTTTTTTATTATTTTACTCATATCTCACAAACTGCTTGGATTTGTTGCAGAAATTTTTTTGTGCACGTTTAGAAGGCCATCAGGATTCTCTAGTAAAAATTTTAGAGTTTTTTGATCAATTTTACATTTTATATGAATTTTTTATGATTTTTCATAAAAAATTAATTTTTGGAGCAAATTAGCAAATTTTTTGGATTTTCTTACATTTCTGGAAATCTCTTGAAATTTTACAAGTGGTCTTTTTTTATGATAAATCAGATCTTTGAATTGGTCAACAAAATGCATGGTTGAAGGCCCCTATTTCACAAAGTCTTTTGGATCTAAAATTTACCTAACTTGTGTGCTTGCAGGAAGGGGTGATCATTTCAAACAATCCAAACTACTAATAAATCTTTGTTGCAGGTCTTTGGCAAGGGTTTTTGGATTTTTATTGTGTGCCTTGTTTTCATAGACTAGCAAAAACTTCAATTGGTGCACTAAAATTGAATCATTGTCTTTTGTGTCTTGAGCAATAGGCTCTTTTTGTTTAATCTTTAGAGGGCCTGTCTTCCCATGTGGTCATTAGGACTACTAGTGAGAAGAGAACGACCCAAGTGGTAGCAAGGAAAACCCACCTCTTCCGAACCACTATAAACAACTGTATTCATGGTGAAAACTATGGATAACGTGTGCTGATTAGTTCATACCGACACTATGTCTCCCCATAAACCCATTTGATCAAATTTATTTGATCAGTTGTAGGGCGTAACACCTACCAGCTAGGAGCCTTCTGTATTTACAGAGCTGAAATTTCCCCATGTATGGCCACATGAGCGGATGCCCTTACTAGCACCTTTTTGTTTTAGAAGCCCAAATCCTTCTAGTTGTTGGGGCAGGAGGTCGGACCTCTAGTAGCGGCCCACACACATACGGTTCTTAGTAGAGATACAAAGTTCACCACGGGGAGTTTTCGTGGGGACTGATGCTTGGCTGACCCGAGAAGTGAGTGCCGAGGGTGGAGCCAGTGAGGTCAAGCATCTAAGTATCCACTCTGAATAGCGTAGCCTCAAGGGTAAAACCTCATGTGGGATCAACAACTATTGTCTTGGCCAGCGATAAGAATTATGCTTGATTTATTTTAAACATTCAAAACATTCAAGACCAAAAGCAAAACATTGTGTCTTTTGTGTCTTCAAGTGTATGCAAAACATTTTTACATCAAACAACACACTTTTCTAGGAGTCATTTTGAGTCTAAATAGTTGCAAACATTGAGTCCTCATCAACATTGTGTCCTCTTGTCATGAAAAACAGTCAAACATTCAGATTTGGTCACAACTTCACAAATTGGAAAAATTTTACAGTCCAGCAAACAAGAGCAATCAGTTTCGGAATTCTTGAGCTTCCTAGGTTGTTTCTCCAGGTTTTCATCTAGCATTCAACTTGTCTTTGGTTCTCACAAAATCCATCATTGCTTTACACCTTACATTACATTCACATTTGTCTAAACTTGAGTCAAAAGGTCACTTGCTTGTCCTCATCATACTTTGTCAACACACTACATACAACAACATTTTGCTAAGTGGTCCCTCATCAAGGTCTATCACCTTTGGGTCTCATTTGGTCTTACTTAGAGTCAAGGTCAACTTACCTCATCAAGAGAAACTATCCTCTCTTTGGAAGCCACACCTACTCTACTACATACATACTTGGTCTTACACTTTGGACATTGCAAGTACACTTCAGATTCATTTACATTCCATCCAACTCTTAGTCTTCCATACTTTTTTCATTTTCATCTAGTCTCATGCATCTCGGTCAATACCTAGTTCATGGTTGAAACCTGTCTTCAAAAATATAGGAGAGAAACTAAAGAGGCTCAAGAGTTCGTAAACATGAGTTCTTATGAGTATGACAATGATATCTTTTTCAATTCCGATCATACTACATTACCTGACATGGATGGCTATAGAAACATTCCAAATGTTGAGAAAATGGACACTGCAAACAACAATGATACACACAATGATGATATGGATTAATTTTCAGTACATTTAGCAGATGTGGAAGAATCCATTATGGATCCCCATTTCAATCGATTGGTTGAGAAAATAATGAGGAGGGATAGACAATACTTCTTACAAATGATGGCACAAAGTGGAGCCAAGATACCTCATGATTTTGACATGTCTCAAATAATGGAAAATTGACCTTTGCAACAACCTCACTCCAACATGGATCAAAGGAGACCTAATAGTGGAGGCAATAGAAGACCAAATCTTGTGCCTAAATCACCATCATCTTTGTTTCAAAATCTAGAGGTCCCACATACACATGGTCAAGTATATGATACTCACCTTTGCAGACCATTATGGAAGTCTTATGTAGAAAGATATGCTCAATCACATACCAATGCTAAGGATCAACCACCAAAGCAATTGGATATTCAAAGGCATGCTCAAAATTTGGACACAAGGAAACCCCACGTCAAATTTGGGGGCAACACATTAGAACATGACATGCCTGTAGAGTATGGTATACATGGACAAAATAGATATTTCGTTCCTCAACATGAATCTATACCAAGTGGTCCATATATGCAGCATCACTATAGACCTCCTCCATATGAAAAGGGTTTAGCAACAGAAAAAGTCTTAATTGAGCAAGGAGTCATTAAGATATTCAAGGAAAACAAAGATGACTTTAAAGGAAAAGACAAGCCAAGATTTTGGAATAAAAACAAGAACACAGTCAATGATGGTGTTGTTGATGCCAATACAGTGCGACCCAAATTCATTTTTTTTGGATCAAGTTCTACAAACAATCAAGTGAATACTCAAACAACTTCTAGATCACGAAGGAAGTACACTCCATTGGGAGAACCACTTGAGTCAGTTTTCAAGAAACTAGTGACAAACAAAGTAATCACTATTCCAGATTTTCCTCCATATGAACCAAAGGTTAAACCAAATTGGTGGAATGATGATGAATATTGTGAATTTCATAAGAGCAAAGGTCATAAGATAGGAAATTGTCATCGACTAAAGAACATCATACAAGATCTCATTGATAGAGGTGACATTGAGATTGAGGGACACTCATCTAATCAAGAACATGAGATGTTTAAGGAACCATTCCCAAAACATGACAAAGGAAAAGCTAAAGCCACAGATGACCAAACCAACTATAATAGAACATCCTACAACTATGATTTGACCATCAATCACATCTCGATGGACAATTATGTCTCTACCATCATCATCAAGGACAAAACGTCTGAGAATTCTACCTGGAGACCCAGGATTGTCCTAAAAGGCGTTAGATCTTCTTCCGAACCTACCTCTGAATGTCATGTTACAACCCGCCGAGGTAAAATCACTTTGCAAGGTGCTCCAACTAAGAACACCACTTCCTCATCAACCAAACCTGAGTATGACCTTGTAGAACAGTTAGGGAAGACACCCATGCTCATCTCCATCCTTGAGCTATTACGCATATCCCCTGCACATAAATCCATTCTTGACAAAATCTTGAGAGAAACTATCGTTCCTACTGATCTGAATGTGGACCAGTTTCAAGCCATGGTGGGATACCTTTCCATTCCACACTCCCTTACATTCACAGAAGCTGATGATGCCTTTGTAAGTCAGCCACATAATGCACCACTACACATTGAAGCCTTCATACACAAACATCGAATAAAATGAGTCCTGATAGATGGAGGAGTAGGTCTAAACATTTGTAAATTGAACACTATTAAACAATTGGGATATTCTGACAAATCTTTGAATTCTACAAACAAAATTACTATCAAAGCATATGATGATGAAGAGCGTTCATCCAAGGGTACAATCATTTTACCTCTCAAAGTTGGGCTAGTTACAAAGGATGTGGTTTGCCAAGTCCTAGACCTTGATCTCACATACAACATATTGCTAGGACGCCCATGGATTCATGAGATGAGTGCAATACCATCTACATATCATCGATGTATCAAGTTTCCACACAATGGAGTTGAAGTGACCATCAAAGCTGACCCTAATCCATTCATATATTGCAACAATCTGCAACCTAGATTAGAAATAACAATTCCAACCAATCGAGAGGCAATTCCTTCATCAGCATATGTGGATCTAGAATCCTTGAAAGCTTTTACATCAAAACAAGCAGAGCTAAAAGAAAAGTTCAAGATTAAAGACCTAGGATGTGGTGAGTATATCTTTCATGTTGATCAACTCCCACTATCTCCTAACACATTTTGTCAACAGGAACAATCTACAAGCAATATGCAAGACCAAGGAATTGGGTGTGAACCACTTAGTGTTGTGGCTACTAAGTCTGAATGCAAATCTCCTCTAGTGGTGCAAGCATCTCTTGATATCAATAGTCCTAAGAGTGGTTCATGTGAAAAATCTATTAAGCATATCACCAAAACTCTTGAGAACTCACATAGCTTTACCATATCATCCACTCATTCCATTTCCAGACCTCTCCCAGACTTGGATCAACAAGAATTACAAAAGCCCTTACTCATTGGGGATAAAAAATTAAGCTTTGAAAAGAAAAATCTAAAAGTCAAAAATAAAGAAAATTCCTTTAGTCCAAATCAAAATCAAAAGCTATTGGACTCTACAAAAATCAAGGTCAAGGATAAAAATCCAATGAAAGAAAAAGAGCAAGAGTTGATCTCCCTTAATATCAAAATAACGGGGGGCAAAAATTCTACAATTGCAAGTCAAAAAGATTATTTGTTGATCCTAAGTCTCCATCATGCTATCCTACTTTCACTTTTTTTCACAATCATAAGCCTTCATCACTCATCTACTTGTTCCACACATCCTTTCCCTTCTAGTGATACATCATGGACCTTTAATGGAGCTTCCTTGAAGGACTTTGTTATCAGGGATGCCCAAACTTCTTCAGGTGACACGCATACAGGCTTGTGTAGTCCACACACTAGTAATTCTATCTCAGTTCCTTCATCGAGGAAGATATTCAATCAAGCTACACATCATTCAGTCAAGGAACAATGCAACTACAATCACAAGGTAAAGCCTCACACATTTGAGGTAGGTGACTTGGTTCTCAGAGAAAATCCCAAAAATTAGCAAGACAGAGAGAAGAAGGGCAAGTTCGAACCAAATTGGCTTGGTCCTTACGTCATTACAGCAACATATGGATCTGGGGCATATCAGCTCTCAACTACAGAAGGTGAACCTTTGGAGGATCCTATCAACAGCATGCACCTTCGTAGATTCTACACATAGCTCTTCAGAGTATCCTAATTCAAAAAATACAAAAAAATCAAAAAATTCAAAAATACAAAAAAAAATTATAAAGCAAAAAAAAAAAAAAACATTGAAAAATCGAAAAAAGTAAAGAGAAATAATTTCATCCAACAGTGAAAACCACTTCGGTGGCACCCTGGGCAAGTACCATGGTGAAAACTGGGTCACCAGTGCCATGCGTAGAGACATTGCTCCTCCCTCCTTTAGGATTCACTTTCATCATTTCACTTTGCACACACTCACGACCTATTCATCCATAATAAATTTACCCAATCCCATCATGGCTTGTTATTGATCTACCCAAGATTGGTTAGCCATTCATAATAAACCTCCCTTTTCACCTCCCTTTCCATCCATAATAAATTAGATCCTATCTGTGGCTAAGGCAAATCCTATGTCTAGTGATGGGTGTGGAACTGAGAACATCACATGTTTCAAGGAGTACAGTTTCTTCTAGCTTCCTTTAGTCTATCCATGCACAATCCGCAATAAAGAAACATTTGCATCACAGATCCACAATAAAGTTTCATATTCTTCGCAATAAAGTATTAGTTTCATGGATTCAATCAGTTTCAGATGAGACACAATAGCAACAATGGGCTTCAACAAATCAAATCTTTCAACAGACTCAGACAACATTATGGTTCAGTGCTATCTATCCATTTTGTGAAAGTAAACATTGTGACCACAATCAAATAAGACTTATACAAGTGACAAGAGACACTAAACTTGAGGGCTACAGTGGATGTTGGTGTCGAGTCTTGGTTTTCTTTTGATTTCATCTTTTTTGGTGACATGTCTTTTAGCTTTTCTAGGATGTCTCTAACTAGAGATTCTATCTCCAGGATGTCTTTGACTAGAAAGGCGAGGATGGGGTATCGTCACCTATTTGTATTTGCTATCTGTGGATTGTCTCTTAGTAATGCTATGACTTGTCCAAGGATATGAGGACACTGTGAGTCTAGTATGAACTAGGGCATTCCTTGTTTGTGACTATCTTATCTCCATGCAAACAGGTACAATGACTTTCTGGGTCGAACATATGCCTCAATTGTCATAACATACTTGCCATAATAAAGCTCAATGATGATAACGCACAAGAAGCTCTTTCACTTTCATATCTTTTGTCTTCCATCCCCCTTTCTTGATTGACTTCCATCATCCTTCTCGAGTCCGCGTAGCCTGCTATCACATGACTGAGTATAATGACACGCCAAAAACATTTGCATTTCATGTAGTTGCACCTGCATTACCACATATAAGCATTTCATACATACATATAGATATCACAACTGCATCACATCCTGCACACAACAATTGTTAGCACGATTTACATTTGCATTGTCATATACATCCACATTTAATACATTCACATTTGCATCATGCATACACATATAAAACATAAAAGAACAAAAATATATATATATTGCATTGCATCATATAAATATTTGCATCCATATCATAAGCATCACATAAGAACATCTCATCACATAGGTAGATATGCATATAGCTACCGCAAAGATGAATCATCTCATATATATAAATCAAAAGTGTCATGATACAATGATGTCAAAATCATATGGCTACAATCACCTGTAGGTGTCTACATCATAATACAAAATGGTACAATACTGATACATAGGGAGCCCTCTATGGCTATGATGAACTCCCTCCCTCAGAGCCGGCTAGCCTCGACGGAGTCTGAGCCCTAGAAAGACCCGCCCCAAGATCATCTCTCCTGTCCCCTCTGTCTCCTGAGCCTAGTTGTCTCATCCTCCTCCTCCCCGATCCCGCAACCAACCCTCATGTCGCCCTATCCGAACAGAGGAACCCACTGATAACTCCTGCCAACACTGTTGGTAGTGCTAATCCTATCCATGTCATGGTATCCCATGCCACATGTCCAGCCCTCATCTCCAATCCTGGATCTTGAAACACTCATCTCAGTGCATCCCTGTCTCCATCTCGATCGTAGGGTACTAACTCCCCATTGATCGGTGTCCTCAGTTTCCTGTATACATCTGCTAAGGTGACTATCATCTCACCCATCGACAAGTGAAATTTACATGTCTCAGAGTGCCACCTCTCCACCAGTGCAGTCAGCAATCCCATGTTCACCTGAAACTCAGGCACATACAAAATATGTCTCAATCCCATAGCCTCAATCGCAACTCAGTCCTCGGTTGTCAACTCAGGTCACAATCTCTGAGTCGATGGGAATCTCTCCCGTGACTCCAACATAGGAAAATACTCCTGTAGTCACACAAATCAATCATCTCAATCCTAGTGACACTCACTGTTCATCACAAAGTGTTGCTTTTATCCTAGTGGTACTCCCTGTTCATCACAAAGTACTACGTGTTTTGCACTCCCTATTCATCACAAAGTGCTGCTCACATTTGCACTCACTATTCATCACAAAGTGCTGCTCATATTTTAGTACTCCCTATTTATCACAAAGTACTATATCTTGGTACTCACTGTTCATCACAAAGTGCCTTGATCTATCCTATCCTAGGGCCTCTGCTTGAGTGAATCCTCTTGAGTACTTTCCTAATTGGCAATGTATGTTCTATCACAAAATTATCAATCCTAGCCCTATTTGTTATCCTAGTTTTCCCTAGAGGACCTGCTTGAGTATATCCTCTCAGTAGCTTATCCAATCGACAACGTATGTTCATCACAGAACTGCCGATTTGACCTAGAAGACATAAATTCACATTTTTGGACACAAACGCGTTTTCCTGACATAAACGTACATTTATTACATTACCTAGCATGCATTAATGACAACAATAAATGCAACAAAATATAAGGAGGTTTTGTGGTACTTACCAGCTCTCCTGCCTCTGTTGGCCTCTGAAATTGGTGAACGCGGTCGAATCTGTGAACCAAAGCCATCGCTGCTGACTGTTGCTGCTCTTTTCTCTCTCTGCACTCTAATCTCTTGGAGGTGTAGATGACAATGAGGATGTATTTCCCTCGTGGTCTATCTTATAGACTATCCCTAGCCTTCGTTTCCCGAGTCAGTCTTCTTTATCCCGTGACTTTGTCACTTTATCCGGTCAGTCCATTCTAGCCTCTCTTTCTTATCGAGAGATTGTCTGCAATCTTTTTAGACATTTTCATCCAATCTCTCGAGGGGGCATATCATTCCCATCTTGGGGAAAATTTGTATCAGTTCATCTTATCTTCTTTGAAACAACGCGACAAGCCGCATTGTCTCAAAGAGGGGCAAAATGTAGACACCTAAAATTGTCATGTCTAATTAAATAAATATTTTATTTATTTAATTATCTAAGCCTAATTCATCTATTAATTAAATAAATCCTTATTTATTTAATTAATTCATTTATCCTCTTCTAGCCTTATTTCTCATTTAAATAAATACATTTATTTATTTAAATTATCCTTTTCCTAAATTAAATAAATATCTTATTTATTTAATTAATCCCACTTCTTCTATTAGTTAAATAAATCTTTATTTATTTAATTAATTCATTAACCTTTTCTACCTATGACACATGTCATTCATCTCTTAATTCATACACTACCTACCCCTTTATTATTTTATTATTTCTTTTACCTACCCTCTAATCATAGCCGACCTCCTTTTACACCTCTCAATCTTATCCCTCCATTTCATATAGTGTCTTCTATATAAGGAGATGCTTCCTTCATTATCAAACCCTAATCGTCTATGCATTCTAATCATTTTTATGCAATTGACTACATTACGATCCTACTTGCAACCACATTCCGTTCTTTGTTGAGCTCTTGTGCACATAAAATCTGAGAGCAAATATATCAAGCAAGATCAATGGAGATAGGAAGAATGGAGATACAAACCCTATTGGACATGTGATGGTGCATTGTCTTAGGTAATCTTCATATGTTATGGTGGATTTTTGTTGTTGTTAGGCTAGGGTTTTGTGGTTGAATCTATTTAGTCTTTCAACATTGTTGTATCCATTTTCACCATATACACTATTTACTCGCCATTGATGGGGGTTGTCTCCCCGGAGGTGGTTGTGGTTGTGTCTGAGCCCCTACGCTACTCCCTCCAGTGCCGATGGTGTGTCCTACTTGGGTGACTAGGGGTATGGTGTTTTTCCTGCTGTGTGTTGTACCTACAGCCGTATAGTTTTCCTCCCCTTTGTTCTCACTCACACCCGCTACTGGCTCCCTTTGGTGGTCCTCACTTCGCGGTGTCAGGGATAAGTTTTTGAACTGATCCCAGGTCTCTTCGAATAGATTCCTCCGTAACCTTGTTTCCTCTAAAAAATCTTCATGGCTTCTCACCCTATGGTGTTCTGGTGACGCATAGAAAATTCCCTCGGCTTCTGCCCCCTTCATGACACCTCCTTGGTTCCCTTCGGGCAACCCTTCGGCAGGTCATCCTTTGGCAAGTTGCCTCAACCTCTGTCTATGTTCTATTTGTTTCTCCAGAAACAAGGCCCTCTGTGTGGCCTCCCACTCCTCCATTTGTGCTTTCTTATTTCTATCTTTGTTTAATAGGTTAGGCATTAATTCCCATACATTTCCATAAATAACAACACATAAAAACAGAACACTCCTTTATTAATTCATCTCATTAGATACAACTTGTGTCAATATTATGACACCTTTATTCAAATATAGAATGTTCTTTTATCCCTCTGGGATTCAGGGTTCAATTTCCACTTGGCCTCGTGCCATCACGCTCCACTTACTAACGGCTACTTTCTTTGTACTATTGGAGGATTTATTGGTGTCGCTCTTCTCGGGAAATCTCCTCTAGGCGAGTTTGTTGTGCCAGTGATGCTTGTGTAAGCAACCAGGGGAGGTGGTTCATCAACCGATTTACTGCCATGCTAACTTCCAGTGCTATCCACATGGTACTTGTTGAGATTTATGCCTTCATGGCCTCCCTTTGGACGTAGGTCTCGATGGCCACCTGAAGGAGGATTGAGAATTCCCTCGTTGCAGTGTCTTCTCCATGGTAGAGGTCTGTTTGCGTGTCATTGGCCTCTGGGTTTATCTCACCAATGGGTAGGCCCATAGTTTTTGTGCGCCATCCACTCCTTCCTTTCCTGAGTATGTTTAGGCAACAATGCCAAAGTTTTACCCTCTTAGGTGAATAGCTTAAAGCATACATATACGACACGTGATGCAGAATAATAATGCCATAAATATCAGATAAAATATAAGAGATGTTATTCCATTCATAATCGTGTCTCACAAGTTACATTTGGAAGTATATAAAGGTACCGAGGGGGTAAGAGTACCAACTGTAACTACCATCCCTTGATTATTGACTAACAAAGACAAATACAACTTAATTAACTAGTTTTATTCATGTACAATATTGCTGCCAACAGAAGAATATTAAGTAGTTGAGCAGTTATGAAGTTAATGTTTGTTGCAACATATAAGCTTATAAAGGAAGTATTAGAGGACAAGGAAGTTATAAAACAAGCCATTCTAATCCTGCAAAAACTTGCCCCAGAATACAAGATCAATCGGGTAGCTATCCCTTCTGGCAAGCTAAAGGGTTTGATAGTACACATTGCCAAGGAGTACAAAACTCTACAACAAGTGTCAAATTGGCAATTGGTGGAGAGGTATAATGCAACTAGGAATATCACTTGTGATAACATGATCACATCTAATAAGGCACAGATGATAGAAGAATTGACAAGGATCGATGAAGCCCTTCATCAATGCAACAATATTTACTAGCCTTGCACTAACACAACTAAATTAACAACACACTAGGAAGTTAAAATAAAAGCGGACAAGGTCCAGTTACAGAATCTTGCAAATAATTTTGATGGTACTCAATCAATGACCAACACTATTGATGGTCAAATTTTTCTTTCAGAATCAGAGATTTCTTCTTTGGAGAAGGATATGGACAGGTTAATCCAGTGGGCCAGAGAATTGAGAGGTTTGGTCAGTCCCCGGATAAACACTTTATTGCTTCACAAAAGGGAATGTATGTAATAGATGAGTAAGCCCACACTGACAACATTAACAAAAGAATAATTACATGTATACATTCTTAATGGGTTTGTAGCAATTCTAGGAATATTGAAATCCGACTAGGACACTTGGGATTTTTGAAGAGTGCTTACCTTGATATATTCAAGTACATCTAGATCCGGTAAAAATAATTTTGATTTCATTACTTATCATTTGCCCTGGCTTTGGCATTGTTGTCAAAGGGGGAGAAGTTGGATGTGAAAAATGTTAAGGGACATACATAAGAAGTAATGTATAGCTCAGGGGGAGTAGCTTTCTGAGATCAGTTTTTGGGAATTTTTTAGACGAGAACCGGAACAAAACTTCAATGATCCATTTTTCACATGAGTGCTGCATCAATGCCAAAGGGGGAGATTGTTGGCAATTGACACTCACCCGGGCTCATGGTGTTGTCATTGATGACAACACACATCATTTTGGGTTGGATACTTATCTAGTACTCAATGGTATTATAAGATTGACATTCAACATTTAAGGAAATTGGCATTGTGAAAAGCAAGGGAAATCAGCAAACTAGGAATCGGTATTTGGAGGCCGACATAGGAGATTGATCTAACAATGGTTAAAGCGGAAATAGTCATAAAGATTAATGTTTATATTTTATTCTGCGCTGACATTTATTTATCTTTTGTAATATGATTATAAGTCGACATAAGGCATCCATGTTCATGTATCTAAGGGTATATAAGTTAGTTCAGTTAGGTCATTTTGGAAAATCGATGCGATAAGATTTATGCAATTGTGTGAGCGAGATCTTGATCGACAGAATGCGAATGTAGTGATATTTAGTCAGTCTTGGTTATTTGTGAAGAGGATTGGAAAACGAATCAGGTTACCAATAAGGAAGGAGACATTGTTAACTAGTACAATCAGTGCTTAAACCATAACTCATCCAACATATCAGATGCACACACAGAGTTCAGAATTTGGTATGTAATTCAGTATTCTATATCTGTAGTTAGTGAGGCTCCTTTGTGATGAGTAGTGTGCTCTAGGAAATGTGCCTTCTTGCATGTGCAGACCCCCTTTTTATGCAATATTTATTCAACTCGCTAGTGGATAGATATTGTGGGTCACAAATCCCACCGTGGTTTTTCCTCTTTGAGGTTTTCCACATATAAGTTTGTGGTGTTATGGTGTTGATCTTTTTGGTTGCTTTGTTCTTCATTATATCTTGTTTATATTCTTACCGATTGTTAATTGGAAAAGTATCTAAAAGAATTAAATTCTTATTAACTGGTAGAACATTGATTCACCCCCCTCTCAGTTTTCTTGGATTCCAACACCTTCTTGGTCTATCTAGGACACGTGGTATCATCTCATGATGCCACAATCCTTAACTTCCCTACATCTTCCTTCGTGGGACTGCAAAGGCCATCAAATTTGTTTTCTCTTTACAAACCAACTACAACAACTGCTTAACATTGACCGCTATCCTTTGTGCACCTTCCTGCTTGGGTTAAAACATCTTTGTCCACTTGAGGCATGTGTGCAGAATTATGGAACCTTTAGTTGTTTGATCATTAATCATAGAGACATTAGCCGAAAAATATAGGTCGAACTTAGGGAAAATAATACCCTCCAAAATATTAAAGGGGGGCTCGACCATAGTGACAAAGATGCAGACTTAGGAAAATTTCAAAAGGCCGTCATAAAAAATAATGCCTAGGAAAAAAGACCAAGTTCCCTCGACAATAAAAAAGATCCTCATCGTTAAGTGAAAAAAGGTAATGAAGAAACATAATAGGCTTTGGGTTTTTTAATAAAAGACTTACCCAATGTAATTGGGTGGAAAGTGAATGATGGAGAGATCAAGAGGAAAGCTTTTCTTCCCTCTGAGGAGAGATGAAAGTTTCATTGTGGATTTCCCTTCAAACACTTTATCCACATTACTTTTAAAAGAGGGGAGAAAATTCACTAGATCCAATCTATTAGGAAAGAGATTGAATACTAAATGAATTGATAATGGTGTGAAGATAACAAGCTAACCCCTCTTTTAGAATGGAAAATGGATGAATTATGATTTTTGAGACTAAGTGTAAAAGCAACAAAGAACTGATTATAACTTGAAATAGAAGTGTGGGATGAAGCTGTGCACCTGGATTTGGCTATAATATGTCAAGATGAAGCTACCCTACAAATTTGATGAAAAGTTACCAGGTTTGTATTGAAAGTGCACACGGTCCTCTGAAAAATCCGTGAAACGAAAAGGGTTTTTCCACCTTTGTGAATGGAGTCCAAAGCTGCAAATACAACTGTGCACCTGCAACCTACACATAGAAAAGAGAGGAAAAGAGATTGGGATTGGGGATTTACCTTCAGGTCAAACCCCAATTTTGGAATTAACCAAATGATGAAAGAAAGTACTTACAAGTAAATGTAAATAAAAGAAGTAAATTTAATTCACCTCAAGGGATGTTGTAGATGTTAGAAAACTCAAATAACTAGAGGACAACTGAGAAGGGGGGGTGAATAAGTTGTCACTAAATTTCAAAACTTTAAGCATTCAAATCCTTAATACTAGAACACATAAATTTAATACCAGAATGCATAAACCAAATACCAGAATAATTGATATAGCAATGAAACATAAACATAAATCGTAGAACAATTACCATCCATCTAGAGCACATGACACCAAGATTTGTACATGGAAAACCTGGTAAAGGGGAAAACCATGGTGGGAAGCCTACCCACAATCAGATAATACTTTTGCACTATGTATGTGATTACAATATGAGGAGCCTACACATGCAGGAAGGCCAACAACCTAGAGCACACTGCTCATCACAAAAAGGAGCCTCACTGACTAAAAAATAAATCAAGACTACAATCTAGAATGAAAATTGAACTGCAAAGATAGAATCTCCTATGTCTAAGTATAGTTCTAGTTAAGCTCAATACCGGAGGTCTTAAACCTCTTAACCAACCCAATTCGATCACCTATGATTGACCAAAACCTTTGCATATGATTACAACATTATTCTCACATAGATAATCCCATAACTTTGGCATATGATCTACAAAGAGATCTTATATCATATTTATAACAACCTAGGACCTAACAAATAGGTCGGCCACCTAAAAGACAATACAATAAGTTCATAACATAAACCTGCAATCTAATGATCAACCAAGCTGGCTTAGGCCGAAAACAATATAAACCAATCATTAAATCCCATTGGTAATACATCAGGAACATCCTCCAACACTTTACATAAACCGTTCCATAACCTAGATAACACCGGACCCAAAATAGGTCACCATAAACCAAATGCAACACCACCGATCAATAGAAACATGAACAGGATAACCAACAACATCTTGAAAGACATCTAGAAGCCACACCAACACCACTTATCACGTGCATCAAAATATCTTCAACAAAGATCTGCATGTAAAACCCTTACTGGTGACCAAAAGGCTTACTAGAACAAATGATAGCATCTGAGTAATCAAATTCTGAACCAACTGATTGTGATACAAATCTGAATAGCATGAATGATAGATCCAAAATAATTCCACAAACCAAATCATATCGGATCAATATCATAAACCAACCATTCTACCTGAACCAATTGGAAACCGGTAAACAACCAAAACAACCGATGTTGCCATCAATGATAAAATAACAATGCAACACGTAATCAATTCCTCCAAATTGCCAAAAATCTCCACCTTTGGCATTGATAGCAACACTAAATGTGAAAAACATTGAAGTGCCAAGAAATGCGAAACAAGTCTCCCCCTATGGAAGACAACCAACAATCTCCAACAAAATGATATAGCAATGAAGCTCTGAACCAAACTCCCCTAATGAATATATCTCTCCCTTATGTTTTTCACCAGAATAAATCTCCCCCTTTGACATTAATGCCAGAATATTGACATAAACATCAAACAAAAATCATAAATCCTTTGAACGACACCGATGACTACTCCTCCTGAGTAGTAGCACCACCACATCAATACAAAATGAGTAATAGCTCTGATAATGCATACTGAACTAATGCCAATCAACATCACTCAGGTATGTACTAGATGGGAAGAAACCCCCAATCTATCTTTGAAGTACTCAAATGATTTTTTAGGCAAAGGTTTAGTGAAGATGTCTGCAATCTACTCTTTAGTGTTCACATAATCCAGTCTAACTTCATTTGCTTCCACCTTCTCCTTCAAAAAGTTATACTTGATATGTTGGAATTCTACACTTTAGTGAGAAATGATGGTGTTGTCATTGATGGCAACCTACTGGCAACCTTGTGGCATTCATCTAGTAAACCACTGGCAGGCACTGGCACCGATAGACACTTCACCAGCAGCGGCAACAATGCATACCGACACCCCATCCGATAGGAATAAACTTTTGTTTATTGTATTTAATTGTATTTATCTTTTGTAAAGCTTGTAATAGACTCATATATGTATGAGATCTTGTAAATAATTTTGAGATAGGAGATGGAATAGGAATTGAGCAAATAATAAGGAAGATATATTTGAATGCATAAGGAAGATTTTGTATAAGGTTTATGGTTATAGTATGAGCTTAAACTGGTACTGAACCTGGCATAGTTGATGCTGATTTGAAGTAGTACATTGTATTGGATTCTCATAATCCATTTTGTAAGTCAGTGAGACTTCTATTTTGTAGATTGATCAGTGAGCTCTAGGCAATTGGTCTTCCTGCATGTGCAGGCCCCTCATTGTAAGTAATATTTATTCATTTGCAAGTGAGTGAATATTGTGGGTCACAAATCCCACCGAGGTTTTTCCCACACCAGGTTTCCTCGTTAAACATCTTGTGTTGTGGTGTGTTTTCTATGTTGTCTTTATTGTTCCTATTTACTACATTAATTCTTATTTACTAGTACATTATTTTGGAATGCATAATACTAAATAAGGTTAAATATTATGTTAACCGGTTAGATACTGATTCACCCCCCCTCTCAGTATCTTTGGGACTATCATTAATCCTAACAATTGGTATCAGAGCCTGGTCCTCTATTTTCAAAAGCCTAACGACTTGAGGAAGATTTTGACACCGGTACAGATGGAGAACTTAAGAAATCAATTGGAAGGAGCTCTTGTAGACTATGATTCAGAGAAGTTGAAGAATATCAAACTTGAAGATGATTGGAGGACTGCACATGAATTCATTCAAGGACTTCAATATAATCTTACTATTGATAGAAATAAAAGAAAATAACTTCATGAGAAGATGCAGAATGATAATGATGAAAAGGAAACTCTTAATGAGCTTGTGAACAAATTGACGCAAGAGAACATGACTATGAGGAATGAAATGCAAGATATGACTATGAGATTTTGTAAAGACATTGAAGACAGGAAGAAAAATGAAGATGACTTGACTAAGAGACTCAATGATGTTGGAAATGAAAATCTAAGACTTAGTCATGAAAATGATATATTAAAGATAGATCTGATTCACATGCAACATGATAAAACTGAACTTATGAGACAAATGGGAATTCGAGAAAATGAGTTGGCTACTACAAATCAACACAAAGAGAAATTCAAGAAAAGTTCAAAAGAACTTGATGATATGCTAAAAAGTTAGAAACGTAATGGAGATACTAATGGACTTGGATTTGAAGTTGGTGAAAGTTCCGGTACTGCAAACAATCATGATCATAGTAAACTGGTAAGACAACCTAATGCTTACAAATTTAATGTGAAATGCTTTAACTGTAACAAGTATGGTCATAGAGCAAATTGGTGTAGATCTAGAAACAATCAGAACATTAATGCACCCACCAGTCAATGTTTCAAATGCAACAAAGTTGGTCATAATTCATAAAACTACAGAATGAATGTAAGATGTTATGTTTGTGGAAGATTTGGGCACTTATCTAATCAATGCAAAACAAAAATGACATAGGATATGGAAAGGCTATTCAAAAGAATAATGTAACTTGTTATGCTTGTAACAAGATTGGACATATTGCAAAATTTTGTAGAAGTAAGACTTCATCGACAAACAATAAAGGACCCAGTTTGAAAGGCAAAGAAAAGGTTGATGAAGTAAAGCAAGAATTTTCAAGACAATGGATTAGAAAGACAGATCAGAATGTTGATGAGACTATTTCTTCACCGGTAGAACAAAATGTTACTCCACCAGCAGGAAATTCTTCATCCAATTAAGAAGTAACCCTTTGGGGGTATTGCAACAAGTTGAACATCATGCAGATTACCCTCGGTTGATGGTGAGAAGATAGATTTCTTATTTATCGACAGATGTGTTAAGCTTTCACTTAACCAACGAGCATTTATTGTGGTTGTTGAAAGAAATTTCATTATAAATCATCGATTTTCCTTTATTTTTGAATCACCGAGAATTCAAACTAGCAGAGAGCACAAAATCTAAGTGAAGGCATACAAGGTGAAGAAGTGAGCGATTTGTTTCAAGTACTCAAACATTATCAGGTAGCTTAAGGTATTTTTCAAATGGCTTCCTCTTCTGCTCCCAAATTTATTGCAAACCCTACTGTTGTGGAAATTGTAAAACGCCCTAGGCCTGTTTTCAAAATTATTCTCGAGATAGCTAAGTAAGATGATTCTATAGGCATATTTTCAAAAATTCCTAAAGGTGTAGCTTATGTTGAAGGCCCTATGATTTATATTCACTGCAATATTGAAGAATTAGGTTCTGAGGAAGTGTTAAAGATGTTTAAAACCATAATCTATGATGAAAATGAAAATGTCAAACCCAAGCACAAGATTATTGAGACTTTAGGTTTTGTGGAAATCTTGAACATCCTTGAATTTCCGAAGGAAGTAGTGAGAATTGTCCTAAGTAGGGAACATGGAGAATTTCTTTGGTTAGATTCAGTCTACAAATCCACCCGGTAAGCAATTAGGGCAGTAATAGGTTTACCCTCAACCGACAGTAGACCAGACAAGACAAATAAGGTACCTAACAACACAGTCATGACCTTAACTAGAGCAACATCTAATAGTAGATATCTGAGAGTAAATGACATCAAGGATATCAATGTGAGATTCATAATTATGATTTTATGTTACAAGACTACACATGCAAACTGACTTAATTTAGTTTATAGTCTTTGTATTAAAAGTGCTTATGATATAGTAAATAATAATGCAAAAATAGATGTGTGTGAATGGCTGAAGGATGAACTAGTAGATAACTTGAAAAAGATAAAAGGTGAAAAGAAAGGGACATTTTGTTTTGGTAATCTTTTGGTATGCCTTACATTGTATTTCTGAAAACAAATTCCCGGTATTGGATAGAAAGATTTTGGATATGACATATCGGTAGGCAAACAATTGCAAGAAGCTTTCACTAGCATGGGTACTGCTAGGGAAAACAATATTACTGAATATTTCAAAGCTTTCCAAACCAAAATGAAAACTAGAGAGAGACTATCAAAGAGTATAGTAGATAAATATGATAAGGAAATCTGTTTTGTGATTAAGAAAGATGAAATATGGATGGAAGCAGTTCTTCCTACAACTGTATGGGTAACTGAAATGGGGTATGAGGCTGATGTGAATATTATTGAGACTTATGCTAAAGCCCTATTAGAAGCACCTAGAGAACCAACAAAAAAAGTTTTTGGTAGTGTAGAAACAATTGAGAGTGATGTACAAACAATGAAACAAAGAAAGAAAAGAGAAAATTACGTAAGGAGTGCATCAAAATAGGTAAAGGAAATAAAAGAAAATGTTATAAACCGTACTGGAATAAAGGAAAGTGAACTGGAAGGATTGCAACTGGAGGCATATATTTCATCGGTTGGTACATCATCTGATAGTGAGATACCTGTTAAATTCAAGAGAGTTGATAGGATGAGAAAACCCTCACCGGTACCGTCTCCTCCACCCAAGAAAATAAGAACTCCGAGAAAGAAGCAACAAGCGGTAAGACAACTGGCAAAGAAGTTAACACCCAAGAAGAAACAGAAATATGTTATACCTCCTTTGGATAATTTACTGAATGAAATCACTTATGACGGTAACTTGGCAAATGTGAGCAAGTTGTATAACACAGTCACTAATTCAAAAAAGGAAAGTGTTGAAAATAGTATTATTCTACATCTAGACATATACAAGAAAGTGTTAATTGAAGTGGTATATGACTTACCAAATGATCTATATAGAAGGTCAGATGCAAAGAGGATTGCAGTAATGGAGTTGGACAAGAAACTTAAGGTTGAAAAACTTCTAGTTGTACATCCAGTTAACTCTAAAGAGGAGATTAATGAATTAATTTGTGAAGCTAATAGATCAGTTTTTGCTAGAGGTCACCGACAAGTAAGCTTAATGGCTAGTAGAGCTAATGAAATTGCAAAGGAAACAACTGACAAATGGGATATCTTTTTTGTAGAAAAGGAAAAATAGAAAGAATTAAATCAACTGAAGAAAACATTCAAAGTATATCAGAAGGACAAGGACAAAGGGAAAGGTAAAGTTGGTGGGATACCAAAATTCAAAACAACTGACAGCTTACCGCCACCCTTATATACTACACTGGTACATACAAATGATACACCAGCTACTAAAAACATGGACATAACACATGATGACACTAGCCCTGAATCAAAAATTCTATTCACCATGAATGTTGATACTCAGGAAGTGAACATTGTTTTGGACAAGGACAACACAAAGGTATAGAATGATATTGCTAGTAGTGGAAACATTGCTAAGCAACTGACATAAAATGTTGAGGTTGAAATTACAAACAAAGAAAACAAAGCATACAGAGCAACCTTTGGACAGTAGAATGAATACTAGTGTCATGCCCAACTTTTGGGCACAAAAACGGAACAACAAAATTTTTTTTTTGACAACATGAACTCGTAACATATCCTACAATTATAATAACTTGATTAGAGATTTGTCTTATCTAGGGTGAAAATAAAATTGTTTACTAAGGTTGGGTTAATTAACCAACTCGAACAAGCGACTTTATTTGGTGGGGATTAATCAGTGTCACAGATTAGTTAGCTAGCTCAATTACCTTAATTAAGTTGTCGTAAATTGAAACGAGGGATAAATGGGTTATCTCAATGTATTAAATCATTTCCGACCATAAAATGATAATGTTATAAAATAATTGGTGCACGCGTGAATTCATTACTTAAATCCAACCGATAGGCGTTCAAATTCCTAATTAGTGCCATATACCCACTAAAACCGATAATAAGTTAAAGCCAATTCTAATCTTCCCTAAACCCTTAATTTTGACGATTTAATTTTAATCCATCCAAAAATCAGTCTCAAGGGCTTAAGGTTCATAAATTTACAAATTCCTCCTTTTGAATTTCCCATTTACATTATAACCTAATTGTCCGCAATTAAATTGAGGAAAATCTATTGACTAATTAAATAAATTAATTTGATTTAGGGTATAGTTTATCCAACTATATTAATTCTTCATTTTTAAACCCCTGGAATTAGCTATATTAAAATTTAAATTTTCTAAAGAATAAAAACATATGATAATTCAATTATAAAAAAAATAACCCTAATTATATATTAAAATCAATTTTTTTTTTTTTTAAAACACCCATTTAAATTTCCCATCTCCAATTTTAAATTCCCTTAAATAAAGAGATCCTTAATTCATAAAATGCTAACCCTATGTAATAATTAAAACTAAATTTTAAAGCTCCTATTTAAATTTCCCATCCCCAAATTTAAAATTTCCTTAAATAAGAAAATCCTTTCTTTATAAAATGCTAACCCTAACCCGAAATGGGGTTAGGGTTGCATTTCTATTTATCCCCTTTTTTTTTGTTTTTAAATTCTTATCATTTTATGCCCTAACCCGAAATGGGTTAGGGTTTATTAAACCCCCCTTTTTTTTTATTGATTTCGGAGTGTGAGATTGCAGGTACGGCTGAGGGATTGGCGAAGAGGGAAGGGCGGAGAGGTTGGCGCGGGGTTCTCCCGGGCGCCGCTGTGTGTGCACATAGTGGGCAGCAGATTGGCGAAGAGGGAAGGGCGAAGAGGTTGGCGCGGGGTTCTCCTAGGCGCCGCTGTGCGTACACACAGTGGCGGTAGTGCCACCCACTATGTGCACACACAGTGGCAGACAGCATAACCGCCGCCCACTGTGTATACACACAGTGGTGGGTGCCACTCGCTGTGCGTAGCACAATGGCGGTCGTGACCGCTCCACTGTGTTACACACAGTACAGTGCCCTTCAGCGCCGCCCACTGTGTGTAGCACAGTGGCTCGGCCGTGGCCGTCCACTATGTTATCACACAGTGGTCCGCGGCTCGGTGCCCGCGATCCTACATTTTTTTTTTTTTTAAATGTTTTAATATTTCATTTTTTTTTTAAAAGTATACATTTATATATATATATATATATATATATATATATGTATATATATATAGGTGTGTATTTTTATATATACATATATAAATATATTTCCATATGTATATATTTATATATATATATATATATATGTATTCACTGCTATGACCAAAATACATACATATACCCATTTTTTTTTAAGGGTATCCATTGAGTATGATTCAGATGCAGGGGTATATATATATATATATGCCTGATAGGGTTAGGAAGTTATTTTGAGTTATTTTTAACACAGCAGCATGCATTCCTTTATATATTTTTTTGTAACAGGAATATACAAGGACAAAATATATTTCCTTTTCTTTCTGTTGCAGGGATAAACACATATAGACATTTATATATATTTATATATATATAGGTATATATTTTTCAATATATATACTTATATATTTATAGATATATATATAATTAAATGTTGGGACAATAGGGTTGGAAACCCTTATTTTATTTTGGGATTCTAACATTTAAACATTCTGATCTAGTCTTTTAATAGCATTAAGAATAGGTCTTATTTTTCTTCTTTTTTTTTACAGTCATACATCATGCTTTTACAGCAATGCAAAAATACTAGTTCTTTTTCAACTATGTCTAAACAGAGTTTACAACAATAAAATAACAGTAATTAACTATGCAAGTAAATAATGAAACCTAATGCATTCCTTTCTTTTTTTTTTCTTTAAATTGCAAAAAATAAACAAGATAACAGACAAGATTTAGATGTAATCTATAGCAACATAATAGGCATCAAATTTTTAAGTAAAGATTACATTGCTTATAGATTATTAATTTACAATGGCCCATATATAAAATGGGTGAATAAACTAACCAGCCTTTTCATTCCTAATATTTATACAGAGGATAAAAGAAAACAACCTAAAGCTCTTTATTTACATATACATTTTTTTTTTTGCTGCAAATCATAAAATTACATTTTCTTTTTGCTTTTCTGCATTTAAATAGAAATCTGAATCTGAATAAAAATCTGCAACCAAACAAATCTGCAACTCCTAGATCTTTTTCCCAGCAACCTGCATATAAAATTTTTAGGACTGTGACCATGGGATGCTCACCTCCCAGCCTAGGCTTACCAGAAGCCACCCCTGAGCTTGGAGAATCAAGACCTAGACGGGGTTACAACCAAGCAATACAACAGGAAAAGGGGAAAAGAAATCAACACAATAGAGACACCCCTCCCAAGCTGAAACTCCATCACAAAATGTGATGCCTTACTAGGGTGGAAGTGGACCAAGTACCCTAGGGGAGAAATCTACTAAATAGAACTTACAGCCAACTCATGGCACCCATGAAAGCATAACCAAAAAAAATCATTCTTAATCCCTACACCCTTATGACCCCCAAAAAGGCAAGCATGCCATATTTGCTCCCCCTTATGACCCACAAGTGAAATAACACAAAAGAAAGCAGCAAGGGTCTCATGGACAGACCCTTGAGATCACTCTCAAAATGAGAGTCTCTCACCCTAAGGGCTGTCAAGCTCCTTCCACACCCAAGACCAATCTTTCCTCCCAAGGAAAGGATGGTCTTGAACACTCCCCAAACACAACATTACATAAAACAAAAATAAACAAGAACACATAAATTTTACAATACAACACAAATAAAGAGTTACAACAATTTCCATTCCAACATTCTATAATAATTTTACATTTACATAAGAGGGGAAAAATAACACCAACCTTGACTTGCCAAAGGAAATCTAAGGGAAAGCTTGATGAAGAGCTGCCCAATCCTCTAATTCTTTTCTGCAAATTCCTTTTTTTCCCCAAATCTGCTATCCTAAAACTGATTTTCCTCAAAAATTTTCCAAAAATCTCCAAGGATGGAGAGTGGGTGATTAGCTCACTAAGCTTCCATTCTTAGCCTAAGAAGGCCTCTCTCACTCCTTCCAACCTCTTGGATAGAGTGAGGGATCCCTCATTGGGTTGGTCTTCCCTAGGTCTTACACACTCCCTAACCTAGGTACCTAGAGAAGGAAAATGGAATGGGGAAGAGGGATTACTCCCTTCAAGAAGGTTATCCTACCAAGGAGGGCACTCCTATAGTTGAAATTCGTCCATCTTGGGAAAACCACTTTTTTGGGTGGTTAAACAAGTGCTAAGGGAAAGACACATGGCCAATTTTGGCCTTCACCCATAGGTACCCCATGAGGCCTAATAGGAATGCTCTAAAATTGACTCTAGGAGTTGATTTGACCCTCAGAAAGTCCACCTGAAGTTAACCTACGGGTCAACTTTGAGTTGACCCTCCTTGTGGCTCACTAACCTAGATTTCTTGGTTCCTTCAAGGATAATTAGGAGATAAAACAATTAACAAAAATAAAACTCTCCAAAAAGGTGACATGACAAATTGCCAACACAACATACTACATAGGTGTCAAGTGACACTACAAAATAATTCCACATCACAATACAAACGTGGCAATTGTCCCTTAAATAATTTAAACAATTCAATAAATACAATTTACACTCATACAACATTTTACATTTAGGAATAAAATACAATACATACGGGGTGTTGTCTCTCCAAATAGACAACCCCTGGTTTTACTAACGCACATAGGCCTAGGCTTGATTCTCCATAATATTTCCATGGTCACATGGATAATCTCCTACACATCTCAATTTAAACATTAGTACTTCCCAATAGCCTCATATAATATAAAACACATAATCAGAATATAATACATTCATTCTGCAAAGACTTGTCATTATAAAATACGGTTTGTCACAAATCAAAGCAATTCATCATAATCCTTAAAATTTGATCCATTTACAAGATATGCCAACATATTTCTAGCATTATAACAAATCCTGAAATTCAGATAATAACATACATCATCACAATATTACCCTAATCTGGAATCATATAATATTCTATAATCCACAAGGCATAGAAATGGAGCATCAAATATATATCAATATTACCAAAAAAAAATCGTGGGATCCTAAAAAGTTCTATCTCCATAGTGTGTCAAAACTAGCATCCAAAATAGTTCTAATATGAAAATAACTGAAGAGATAGGATGGGTCGGGGTAGGGCCTCACAACTATTAGTATAGATGCATGCACTGAGAAACCTATAGAGATAGAGACAGAGATACTGATAGCAAATAACACATAGAAACCAACAGAGAAACTGGCAGAGGCATAGGTACATACTGAGATACAGAAATCGGTAATCACTGAGAATTAAACCCAAACCATTACTAGTTGAAATGGAAACTCAAACTAATCCACCAGAGATTGATACAAGTGAATTGGTTACTAATACTGGAAACACTGAAATAATAAAGGCAATTGGTCAGACATCCGAATTCAGACCTACTAATGTGATAGATGTACTTCTGGACTCTATTAAGAAGATAACTGACTATAATGCATTGGCCTACAAGGCAATTGATGATACAATACCTATTCTTAAGATGATTGCACCAAAATGTAATGTAGATCATGTAAAAGATTCTTTAGGTCAGTTAGACACATTGTCTAAATTTATTGTTGGAAATGTAATAACATTTGATAAAGTAAATGAGGATACATTCAAAGAGAAAATGGAAAAAGAAAAGGAAGAATTATTTGAGGACATAATAAAGAAGTGCACTGAACATATTAACACACTTTTACCGACACTGAATACAACAATTTTGGAGTATAAGGAACTATACAGAGAAACATGCAAGCCACATCTATTGACCCAAGACATTGAAAAAGAAATAAGCAGAGTACAAAAAGAAATTGATGATATAGCTGATAAAATTATTGGTTCATCGAAACCTATATCAGTTATTGAACAAGAAATAGCAATATTTGAGGAAAAGTTGGAGAAATTTGAGAAGGAAAAAGCAAGGATCAAGACAAATTCCACAGAGCTTAAGTATAAACTTAGTCCTAAATTGGATAACCTTATCTCTCTGAGAAACGAGATCTCTAAGGAATTAATTCAAGGGGAAAGATCACAAGAAGAGCATATGCATCATCTCACCAGCATAATCCAATGAACTGAGGCAACCATGAATGATAGCAACAGATTCATGAAGAGTTTAAATTTAGTTTTGGCTGATATATTTCAGATTGTAACCAATCAGTTATAAAACTTAAGGTGAAATTTTGCACTTGTAAGACAATTTTTGACAACCTTTGTCATTGATGTCAAAGGGGGAGTAGTAGACAGAGAAAAATGATCATACAGAGGAGATCATCTGCTCAAGGGGAGCACATCTTTTGGTAAATTTTTGGACTTCACTTTTTGGAAACAGTTTTTGGATTTTTCTTATGAGTGTTGTCATCAATGCCAAAGGGGGAGATTGTTGGCATTCTACATTCTAGTGAGAAATGATGGTGTTGTCATTGATGGCAACCTACTAGAAACCTACTGTCAACCTTCAAGGGACCTTGTGGCATTCATCTGGTAAACCACTGGAAGGCACCAACACCGACAGACACTTTACCAGCAGTGGCAACAATGCATATCGACACCCCAGCTGACAAGAATAAACTTTTGTTTATTGTATTTAATTATAATTATCTTTTGTAAAGACAACATGGCATATTGTAATAGACTCATATATGTATGAGATCTTGTAAATCATTTTGAGATAGGAGATGGAATAGGAATGAGCGAATAATAAGGAAGATATATGCGAATGCATAAGGAAAATTTTGTATAAGGTTTATGGTTATAGTATGAGCTTAAACTGGTACTGAACCTGGCATAGTTGATGCTGATTTGAAGCAATACATTGTATTGGATTCTCATAATCCATTTGTAAGTCAGTGAGACTTCTATTTTGTAGATTGAGTAGTGAGCTCTAGGCAGTTGGCCCTCCTGCATGTGCAAGCCCCTCATTGTAAGTAATATTTATTCATTGGCTAGTGAGTGAATATTGTGGGTCAAAAATCCCACCGAGGTTTTTCCCACACTAGGTTTCCTCATTAAACATCTTGTGTTATGGTGTGTTTTCTATGTTGTCTTTATTGTTCTTGCTTACTGCATTAATTCTTATTTACTGGTACACTGTTTTGATATGCATAATACTTAATAAGGTTAAATATTATGTTAACCGGTTAGATAGTGATTCACCCCCCCACCCCCCCCTCTCAGTATCTTTGGGACTATCATTAATCCTAACATGATAGATATGTGCTTTGTCTTAGAATGAAATGTCATATTCTTTGATATATCAATAGCAGTAGAGTTATCATAGTGAATAACTACCAGTTCATTAGAATCCACCTTTATATCCTTCAACATTTGCTTCATCCATAGAACTTGTGTACAGTTAGTAGCAGCAACAACATACTCAGCTTCAATAGTAGATAAAGAGGTACATGACTACTTTTTGTTGATCCATGAAAAAAGTTTCTTTCCAAGAAAGAAAGCTCCACTAGATGTGCTCTTATGGCCATCAACATCTCCAACCCAATCTGCATCTGTATATGCACATAATGTAAAGTCATCATTTTTAGGATACCACAAACCATATTCAGTTGTTCCCTTCAAATACCTGAAAATCCTTTTCATTGTACTCTCATGATTTTTTCTAGGACCAGTCTGATATCTTGATACAATACAAACTGCATTCATTATATCCGGTCTAGTCTAAGTTAGATATAACAAACCTACAATCATAGACTTGTACCTTGTAGGATTTACCGATGCAGATGCATCATTATTTGTCAATTTCTCACTTGTAACCATCAGAGCACCAACCAATTTACAATTTTCCAACCCAAATTTCTTTAACAACTCTCTAACATACTTAGTTTGAGTAATCCACAAACCTAAGAAAAATTTCATCTCCTCAATCATAGACATCTCAAATTCATTCTTCATATTGTTAGAGAATTCCATACACAACTTATCTTCACCTCCAAAAATGATATCATCAACAAAGACTTCAATAATCAATATGTCATCATCAGTGATCTTATAATATAAAAAATTGTTAACATTAGCTTTAGTGAAATAAAGCTTCAAAAGATATTTATCTAGTCTTGTATACCTTGCTCTAGGGGATTGTTTCAATCCATATAAAGCTTTATTTAACCTGCAAATGATGTTTTTATCATCTGAAAGTGAAAATCCATTAGGTTTCTCAATATAACCTTCCTCTTTAATATCTCTATTCAGAAATGCACACTTAGTATCCATCTGATAAACCTTGTAGTTCTTATGTGCAACATAAGTAATAAATAATCTCACAGCTTCAATCCTAGCTACCGGTGCAAAGGTTTTACCATAATCAATTTCTTCCTTCTGAGAATACCCTTTACAAACCAATCTAGGTTTATTCCTCACAACTTGTCCATCTTCATTAAATTTATTCCTAAAAACCCATTTAGTTCCAATAACATTCTTATTTTTTAGGTTGGGGAACTAAAGTCCATGTGTTATTTTTTTCTATCTAATCTAATTCTTCTTCCATAGATTTCACCCAACATTCATCTTTACAAGCTTCAATTACTGATGTCGGTTCAACTTGAAAAATAAAACATACCGCATTAGCTTCCAACCTTCTTCTTGCCATCACTCCTTTGTTTTTGTCTTCAATGATCTGATCTTCTAAATGATTCAATCTTACATACCTAGGAGTCTTCTAATTTTTTGTTCCTCTGCCCTGATCTTCAGTTACTGTTGAATTTTTTGATACTGCCAGAGTAACCGGTTCAACATCCTATTCTAGTGTAGGTGCTACCAATTCAATTATGATCATTACCACTATTGGTTCCTTCTCATTAGTTCTGATTTGACTTCTATTATGCTCATCCACCTTGACATTTGTGCTCTCCATAATTCTTTGCAATCTTTTGTTATAACATCTATATGATTTGCTTTCATTAGAATAACCAAGAAATATTCCTTCATCACATCTAGGATCAAACTTTCCAATGGAATCATCTCTTTTGATATATCATTTACTACCAAAGATTTTAAAATGCTTAACTGTTGGTGTATGACCAAACCATAACTCATAGGGTGTCTTACTGGTATCTCCTTTGATATGAACTCTGTTGAATGTGTATATTGTTGTTCTTACATCTTCTCTCTAGTAGAAATGAGGTAGATTATCTTCCATCATCATATTTCTAGCTGCATCCAAGATAGTTTTGTTCTTCCTTTCAACAACACTATTATGCTGAGGTGTTTGGGGTGCAAACAACTGTCTCGGTATCCCATTATTCTCATAATAGTTGTTAATTTGTGGATGTGAATTCTCAACCCTAATTTGACTTTAAGAATTTAATATTCAATCATGTCTTTTTCTCAACTTTAGCTTTAAAGATTTTTCAAATGCTTCAGAATTCTCCCTTAGAAAAGTAAACCACATCATTCTTGAATAGTCATCAATGATTAGCATGAAATATCTATCACCCTGAAAAACTTTTGAGCCTATCGGGACCACACAAATCAGTATGAATAAGATCAAGAACATCAATATATTTGTCTTGTATACTCTCAAAATAAGTTTTGATTTACTTTCTCATTTGACATTTCATACATACTAGATTATAGGGCTTTACAATCTTGGGTATATCTCTAATTGCCTTAGTAGAACTGATCTTCACAATGCAATCAAAATTAACATCACACAACCTCTTATGCCATAGCTAACTCTCATCAATTTGTGCAATCAAACATATCTTCTCACTAGAGTTCAAATGAAAGATATTACCTTTATTCTATGTACCAGTTGCAATCTCCAATCCAGATCTGTTGATAATCTTGCATTTTCCATCCTTGAACTATAACTGAAATCCCTTATCCACCAAATGTCCTACACTCAAAAGATTATGCCTTAATCCTTCAACATAATAAACATTATCAGTGTTATTCTTACCATCCAATGATATTGTTCCTCTTCCCTTGATCATGCATGCTTTGTCATGTCCAAATCTAACCAGACCACCATCAAATTCTTGCATAGATAAGAACTTCCTTTTATCTCCAGCCATATGATGTGAACATCCACTATAAATTACCCATTCATCATTGTCTTCAATTTTAGCATCAAAGACCTTCTCTTTAGGTACCAGATCATCTTCTTTGATAGCCAAAAATACCCATTCCTTTCCATTGCTGGATCCACTAGCTAAATCTTGTGTCGGTTTATCATCAGAATCAGTCACACCTTCCTCATCCGCATAGTAACATGATTTGTCTTTTTTTATCTTGTACTTATGCTTGTTATGATAATCATGGTTAGGCCTAAAAGATCTTCTAGCTCTTTCTTCAAATCTTGAATTCCTTTCAAGACATCTAGATGCAAAATGACCTATCTTATTACATGCAAAGCATTTAAAAGGTGATTTTCCTTCATAGTTACTTCCTGTCGGTCCTTTAGGTACTCTTCTAGAAAATAAGCCTTAAAGTTGCTCAAACTCTTCATCTTATTTCTTTATATCCTCTAGTTCCTTCGCATATAAAGCTTTCCAATCACTCTTGCCAGTAGATGATGTAGATGCATGAAAAGTAGGTTCAGATTTTACAGGTCCAAATTCCTCAAGCTCAAAAGCAAACATTTTCCCAACTAAGGTATCCCTATTAATAGAGGAGTTTTCCATACTTCTAAGCTCATTAATTATAGTAGCCTTTTGGCAGAAAACCTCTTAGTACTTTAGAAACTATTTCATCTTCGCATAGAGATCAACCACAATATTGAGTTCCCCAAACAATCTCATTAACTCTCTCCATAAAAGCAGTAATCCTTTCATCTTCTTCCATCTTTAGGTTCTCATACCTCACCTGATAACCATCAAGTTTATAAATTTTAATAGTAGGTCACCTTCATTTAGAGTCTCCAATTTGTCCCATATAGCCTTTGCAGTTGATTTATCAGTTAGTCTCATTATTTGTTGATCAAAAAGTGCACACAAAAGGGCTTCTCTAGATCTACAATCATTCTCAAGTTCCTTATCTAAGCCTATCAGAGGAGCATTTATAGATGCCAAATTAAAAGGGGTTACACTTTTCTTAGTGATCTCCCAAATTTACTTTCCAAGACATCTCAGGTGAGTCTCCATCTGAATCTTCCATACCTTGTAATTTGTTCCATCAAGCCTAGGAAATTAATTTCCAGAAAATAGTTGTAGATGTATTTGATGAACTTGAACTGCTAGATGCCATATGATCTTTCTCAAGTAGTTAAGCTTCTGTAGAGAGGATCAGGCTCTAATACCAAATTTTAGACAACTCAAATAACTAGAGGACAACTGAGAGGGGGGGGGGGTGAATCAATTGTCACCGGATTACAGAACTTTAAGAATTCAAATCCTTAATATCAAAATGCATAAACTCAATACCAGAATAAGTGATATAACAATTAAACATAAACATAAATCACAGAATAGATACCATCCATCCAGAACACATGACACCAAGATTTGTACATGAAAAACCCGGTAAGGGGAAAAACCATGGTGGGAAGCCTACCCACAATCAGATAATACTTCTACATTAAGTATGGGATTACAATATGAGGGACTTGCACGTGCAAGAAGGCCAACAACCTAGAGTGCACTGTTCATCACAAAAAGGAGCCTCACTAACTACAAAATAAATCTAGACTACAATCCGGAAAGAAGATTGAACTGCAAAGATAGCATCTCCTATGCCTGAGTACAACTCTAGTTAAGCTCAGTACCAAAGGTCTTAAACCTCTCTTACCAATCTAATTCGATCACCTATGATCAATCAAAACCTCTACATATGATTACAACATTATTCACACACAGATAATCCCATAACCTTGACCTACGATCTACAAAGAGATCTTACATCATATTTATACCAACCTGGGACCAAAACAATTAGGTCGGCCACCTAAAAGATAATACAATATGTTCATAACATAAACCCACAATCCAATGATAAACCAAGTCAGATTAGGCTGAAAACAATAGAAACCAATCATTAAATCCCATCGGTAACACATCAGGAACATCGTCCAACACGTTACATAAACCGGTCCATAACCTAGATAACATCAGACCCAAAATAGGTCGCCATAGACTAAATGCAACACCACTGATCAATAGGAACATGAACAAGATAACCAACAACATCTAGAAAGCCATCTAGAAGCCGCACTAGCACCACTTATCATGTGCATCAAAATATCTTCAACAAAGCTCTATCGGTAAAACCCTTACCAGTGACCAAAAGGCTTACTAGAACAAATGATAGAATCTGAGTCATTAAATCATGAACCAACTGATCGTGATACACATTTGAATAGCATGAATGACAGATCCAAAAAAATTCCACAAACCAAAGCATACCAGAGCATACCAGATCAATATCATAAACCAACCATTCTACCAGAACCAACTAGAAACTGGTAAACAACCAAAACAACCTGTGTTTCTATCAATGAAAAAACATCAATGCAACACATAATCAATTAATCCAAATTGCCAATAGTAGATAGAATTTCTTGTGTAAAATTGAATGTTGAAATGGATCTCCTCTTTAATGGTTGAATCCTTGACTTGAATGCAACACCTGTCCTTGAAGGGAGACTTGAGAATGCTCAATGCTTGAAAGGAATGCTTGAATGCGCAATCTCATGTATTCGAACTTATACCAATTTTCACCTTATCTAGCCTATGCAAATGGGAGGGAAAATGCAACATATATATTCATCAATTAGGGTTATTGAACTAATTTTGCATCATAGGCCGACACAAGGAAAGTTTTCCAGCTAAAATTGCAAAGATCAGTGCACATTTTGAATGAAGGGGCCCGAAAATAGGGTAGGGACAAGGGAGCCATGCCCCTTCCTAGGAGGACAAGGGCACTACGCCCCTATCCTACCCTTATCTCAAGACAAGAAGCAGGCTCAAGTAGTGTGGGGGGTAGTAAAAGTGCATTTTTGGGGTTTGAGCAAGTCTCAGGTCTCCGATCAAGCTTGGGGATTCAATTTGCCAATGTGAAGACACTAATGTGGTCGAAAATTGCAAGGGTCACAATTTTATGAGACTACATTTAGCCCCCACTTTAGCTGGAGTATAAGTATACGCCAATATTGTTGGTAAAGTACAAGGAAACGAGATTGAAAGACTTCTACCATGCCAAGGAGGCAAGATACACCAAGCCCCCAGTGGACTTAGGATCTTACGACATCGATTAACAAAGTAAAAGGGAAAATCAAGAAGGAGAAACCATGACTGCAAGTAGCAAGGTTCTCCTCACTATGAGTCATGAAAATCAAGGATACAAAAAATTACAAAGCAAAGCCCAATTTACAAAGTAACTTTTTAAGTATCAAGAAAGAAAATATGAGCAGAGTGTATGCCCCCACTTTAAAGTGATTGTGCATGCCTTATTGAGAGTGATTGCTTTAAGGTAGGATACACTCAAGAGAGAGAGAAGAGAGGAAACACGTTATCGCAAGGATTTAGCCCCCAGTCGAGGAATAAACCCAAGGATAATGAACACAAAACACGAGGTAATTTTGCTTTCCTCGGGGTCAGTATGTTCTATGATAACTCATGCATATCATATATGTATATGCATATAATAATTGTCATTACCCAAATAAAGGACACTATCATGGAAGAAAGGGAATAGAGGATGTCTTTTGAGTCAACATGAAAGAGACCAACAGAGCTCTCAATGCTTTGCATTGTCCTCAAGTAGACATTAAGGGAAAAATAGAAGAATGGGGATACACATAGAAGAATAGTCACAAAAGAGAAAGAGAGGAGAGAAGGAGAAGATCTATAGTGATAATGTTGCTAATCTAGCATGATATCTATTGGCAATCTACACTCTAATGAGAAATGATGGTGTTGTCATTGATGGAAACCTTCTGGCAACCACCCGACATTCATCTGGTAAAGCCACCGGTAGGCACCGGAACCAGAATAGACATCTACATACACCGACATACACTTCATCGACAATGACTACAATGCATACCGACACTCTAGCCGACAGGGAATAAACTTTTGTTTATTGTATTTAATATAATTATATTTTGTAAATCTGACATGACATATTGTAAAAGACTCATATATATGTATGAGATCTTATAGGTCATTTTGTGTAGTAGAAGTATGGTAGAAGGATAGCATCAATGAATGATATTTTTGTATAAGAAGATATAAGTTGATAGCGAAGGTTTTGGTTATAGAAAGAGCTTAAACCAGTACTGAACCTGGCATAGTTGATGTTGATTTGAAGTAGTACATTGTATTGGATTTTCATAATCCATTTTGTAAGTCAGTGAGGCTTCTATCTTGTAAATTGAGAAGCGAGCTCTAGGCAGTTGGCCTTCCTACATGTGCAGGCCCCTCATTGTAAGTAATATTTATTCATTGGCCAGTGAGTGAATATTGTGGGTCACAAATCCCGCTGAGGTTTTTCCCACATTGGGTTTCCTCATTAAACATCTTGTGTTATGGTGTGTTTTCTATGCTGTCTTTATTGTTCCTGTTTACTGCATTATACCTTATTTACCAGTACACTATTTTGGAATGCAAAATACTTAATAAGGTTAAATATTTTGTTAATTGGTTAGATACTGATTCACCCCCCCTCTCAGTATCGTTGGGAATATCATTAATCCTAACAATTGGTATCAGAGCTTGGTCCTCTATTTTCAAAAGCCTAACAGCATGAGGAATATTCTAACACCGGTATAGATGGATAACTTAAGAAAGCAATTGGAAGGATCTCTTGTAGACTATGATTCAAAGAAGTTGAAGAATATCAAACTTGAAGATGATCTAAGGACTGCACATGAATTCATTCAAGGACTTCAGGAGAATCTTACTATTGCTAGAAATAAAATAAGAGAACTTCATGAGAAGATGCAGAATGATAATGATGAAAAGAAAACTCTTAATGAACTTGTGAGCAAGATGAAACAAGAAAATAGTACTATGAGGAATGAAATGCAAGATATGACTATGAGATCTTGTAAAGACATCAAGAATGAAGATGACTTGACTAGGAGACTCAATGATGCTGCAAATGAAAATCTAAGACTCGGTCATAAAAATGATATGTTAAAGACAGATCTGAGTCACATGCAACATGATAAAACTGAACTTATGAGACAGATGGGAATTCTAGAAAATGAGTTGGCTACTGCAAATCAACACAAAGAGAAATTCAAGAAAAGTTCAGAAGAACTTGATGATATGTTGAAAAGTCAGAAACCTAATGGAGCTACAAATGGACTTGGATTTGAAGTTGGAGAAAGTTCTGGTACTGCAAACAATCATGATCATAGTAAATCGGTAAGATGACCTAATTCTTAAAAATTTAATGGGAAATTCTTTAACTGTAACCAGTATGGTCATAGAGAAAATCAGTGTAGATCTAGAAATAATCAGAACATTAATGTGCCCACCGGTCAATGTTACAAATGCAACAAAGTTGGTCATAATTCAGAAAACTACAAAATGAATGTGAGACGTTATGTTTGTGGAAGATTTGGAGACTTATCTAATCAATGCAGAACACAAACCGACATAGGATATGGAAAGGCTATTCAAAAGAATAATGTGACTTGTTATGCTTGTAACAAAATTGGACATATTGCAAAATTTTGTAGAAGCAAGACTTCACCAACAAATAATAAAGGACCCAGTTTGAAAGGCAAAGAAAAGGCTGATGAGGTAAAGCAAGAATTTTCAAAATAATGGATTAGAAAGATAGATTAGAATGTTGATGATACTATTCCTTCACCAGTAAAACAAAGTATTACTCCACGGGCAGGAAATTATTCATCCAACTGACAAGTAACCCTTTGGGGGTATTGGAGAAAATTGAATATCATGCAGTTTACCCTTGGGCAATGGTGAGAAGATAGATTTCTTCTTTACCGACAGATGTGTTAAGTTTTCACTTAACTGGCAAGCATTTAATGTGGTTGTTGAAAGAAATTTCATTATAAATCATCAGTTTTCCTTCATTTTTGATTCACCGAGCATTCAAATTAGTAGAGAGCATGAAATCCGAGCAAAGACATTCCAGGCGAAGGTGTGAAGTGATTCCTTTCAAGAATTTAGACATTATAAGGCAACTTAAGGTATTTTTCAAATGGCTTCCTCTTCTTCTCCCGAATTTATTGCAAACCCTACTATTGTGGAAAATATAAAATGCCCTAGGCCCGTATTTAAAATTATTCCTAAGATAGCTAAGCAAGATGATTCCATAGGCACATTTTCAAAGATTCCTAAGGTGTGTCTTATGCTGAAGACCCTAGGATATATATTCACTACAATATTGAATAATTAGGTTCTAAAAAAATGTTAAAGATGTTTAAAACCATAATTTGTGATGAAAATGGCAATGTCAAACCTGAGCACAAGGTTATTGAGACTTTAGGTTTTGTGGAAATCTTTAACATCCTTGAATTTCTAGAGGAAGTTGTGAGAATTGTCCTAAGTAGGGCACATGGAGAATTTCTTTGGTTAGATTCAGTCTACAAATTCACCTGGCAAGCAATTAGGGCAGTGACAGGTCTACCCTCAACTGACAGTAGACCTGGCAAAACTGAGAGTGAATGACATCAAGGATATTAATGTGAGATTCATAAGTATGATTTTAGGCTATAAGACTACACATGCAAACTGACTCAATTCAGTTTCTAGTCTTTGCATTAATAGTGCTTATGAAATGGTAAACAATAATGCAAAAATAGACGTGTGTGAATGGTTGAAGGATGAACTTGAAGAAGATAAAAGGTGATAAGAAAGGGACATTTCCTTTTGGCAATCTCTTAGTATGCTTAATGTTGTATTTCACAAAGGAAATTCCTAGCATTGGACATAAAGACTTTAGATATGACATACCAGTAGGAAAACAATTGCAAGAAGCTTTCACCGGCATGGGTACTACTAATGAAAACAATATAACTGAATATTTCAAAGCTTTCTGAACCAAAATGAAAACCAAAGAGAGACTACCACAAAGTGTAGTAGATAAATATGATAAGGAAATCTATTTTGTAATTAAGAAAGATGAAACATGGATGGAAGTTGTATTACCTAGAACTATATGGGTTACAGAAATGGGTTATGAGGTAGATCTGAACACTGTTGAAACTGTAGCATCGTAAATTGTACGCACTTGCTAGGGTGGTACAATTTCACACCTAGTTTAGCACCCGCCTTGGCGCATTTTGCATTTTGCATTGCATTTCCCCTTTAGCACTTAATTAATTAAAGTAATTAGGTCTAAGGTCCTATTTCATCATCTTCTATATCATAAAGTTGGGCCCTTTTCATTAAAGTGTGCCCCTTTCATTTTATTCCTCTAATACATCATTTAATCAAAAACCCTAATTAGGTCCTATTTTGAACTTGGGGGCTTGATTTCGGGGGTCAAAACATCTTGAAATCACCTGTAACTTCGGGATTCTCTCTAAAATCATCATATCCGACGGCCCTGAAAATTTGGTGAAAAGTTGTCAGGACCATGGCGCCTGGAGTGCACACAGTCCCGGACATTTTCTCAAAATTTTAGGAGCACGATCCAATCATAAAATAAAGCTTAACCCTAAGAAATTGGTGGGAGATTCAATCTCGAGGTCAGCCAAAAGTTGAAATTAAGACCTAGGGTTTCATATATAAGAGCTCTCTTTCTTCATTTGAAAGGGGGGGAATTTTTGGTTTCAAGGGCCTTCTACGCAGCGAAAGAGTAGATCTTTGAAGACTTCAACAACATTCAACATCCATCCATCAAGCATTCATCAATTTCATTCATCCATTTAGGGCTTTGAAGACATTGAAGAGCAATAGGGGATCACCGACTGAAGATTGGCTTGTACCCCTCCCTTGGGGTTGGGTATGATTTCATGTTGTTTTCATGTCTTTGCATAAGCCTCATTCTATCATTTTTATTCATGCTTTAGATCACTTTGCATCTTGATTTGGAGCATTTACATTATCATTTACAAGCAATTAGGGTTTACTTTCTAGGTTGCTCTAGTTTGCTTACTTGCATTTTAGGATCTTGCACACACACAAGGTCTGAACACACAACTTTTACTATACAACTTGGCTATTCGTGGAGGTGGAAATCACCAAAGTGGGGGTTTGACTAAGGCAAAACCCTATATAGCCACCTACAACCCTTCTCAGATATAAGTGCAGATTTCCAAATTCGAAGGATGCCGCAAGTTGCAGATCCGACGGAAGCGGACCGAGACAGAACTTCACACCAAATTCCAACCTAGAAAGCTAGGACAGGGGTGTGGGGCACTTGGTCCCTGGGACAAGGGCACCGGGTGCCCTGGTCCTGTCCATTTCAGTGAATTTTGGCAGTTTCAAAGTTAGCAGCTTCAGTATTTCAGGCTTCCAACTTCAGTGGCAGATCTTGCAGAATCAAATCCATTCAAGGTACACATTTACATTTATCCTCTTATCCTTACAATTATTCATCATTAAATCTCAATTCTACAATCTTGCAATCTTGTTACTAGTTCATACTTGCACTCTAGGGCCAATAGTTGAACTTGCATCATTTTATCTATCATTTGCAACAAAGGAATAGAAATCCTAATAGGTATCCCATGGCTCTCTCTTCCACAAAAAGAAGTAGCCAATTGTGTGATACCTCTAGGCTCTTTCGTATTCCACAAGTGTGTGATTGAAAGTGAGATTAGGGCATGTTTGCTTAGTGTCACTTTTTCCCCTACACATCTTTGGTGAACCCGACGTGAACTCCAATCTTCTCTAATTCTGATTTATGTTTTCAAATTGAGTGTTTATGCTATTTCAAATTCAAATTTGTATTTACAAGTTTTAATTTCTTGCAAGATTCAAAAATTTAGAGGAAATTTTTGCTAAAACCCTAATTTTTCAATTCAAAGTTGAACTTGTGGATAGCTTAATTGGGATCACTAATTTCAAATCTGATTTAGGAACTCATTTGAATCATAAATTTCATTTTCTAAATCTACATTCTAAGTGCTTGCATTGAACATTTCCTTCTATTTTGCATGTGTTATCATTTGAAAGAGGAAAATTGTTGTCATGATGCATTCATTTCATAGATGTGATAATGGGTTAGCTTCCCTTGTTTCAATTTTTCCTTCTCCTAAAGAACCTCCCCCCATCTATAACAACATTTTAGTGCCTAAAAGAGTTGCTACCAATCCCTTTGAGACTCTCCCATGCTCTAAGGATGAATACTTTAAGAGTGATCTTGACAATTCTCCTAAAATGTGCCCTTCCTATTTAGCTATCCTAGAGGAAGAGAATGATATCATAAATAGCTTTCTTAATGTTACTTCACCTTCCCTACATGATGCCTCTCTAAGTGAAAAGGTATTGATGGACATTGACTTATTTTCTCCTAAAGTTGGTCCTTCCAATGGGGGTAGGTTAGTGCAACAAGAGGTTATGAACACTTCTTTCAAAGATCTCCTTCCTAAGCATGAATCTTTGGAGAAATATGTTCATGTTCCTCCTAAAAAACACTCCCTTCATGAGGATCCTTTTGTGCAAGAAGATGACATTATCCCTACATTTCCTAGTGATGGCATTTCCTTTTCCAACAAAATTCCCACTAGAGATGATGAATTAATGATAAATGCTTACCCTTCTCCTAAAGTTGGTCTTACCCATAAGCATCCCTTAGAGAAAGAAGATGAAATAATAAGAAATTTCCTTAATTCTCTCTCCCCTAAAGATCATATTGAACATATTTTGAGGAAAGAGGATGAGTTTAACACATCTATTGATGCTCTCCCTCCTAAGGATGAGGAATTAATAAACAATGTTATCTCCTCTCCCGAAATTGACAATACTTCAAACGTTCCTTACAACAACTTCACTATTTGGGATGAACCATTAGAAGAAGGTGTAGACTATTCTATACCCCATGAGAGAACCCTAGCCAAAGGGGATGAAATCAAGATTGAAAACTCCATTGATAGTTTCTCACCTTCCTTGAATCTCAATCATTCTCCCTCTAAAAATAAAGCATCTCCCTCTCCTCAACTTGGTTCTACTCATAAGGAAACCCTATTTCAAAACAAGATGGTTAGCATCTCTTTCAAAGATCTCCCTCTCAAAAGTGAGACTTTAGAGAGTAATGTTGATCCTTCTCCTAGAGAGTTTATTCCCCATGTAGATCCTTTGATGATAGAGGATGATATGACCTTTCCTAGTATTACTCTTCCTACTGGAACATCAATGCCTACCCCTTGTTTCTCTCCTAAAATTGATTTAATCCATGATAAGATTTTAGTGCAAGAGAATACTATCAATAATTCTTCCAACACTTTTGTTCATTCCTCTAAACCATCCTCAATCAATTTGATACGTGTGAATGAAAAACCTAACAAACCTCTCTTCACTGTCCAAGGTGCTTGTCCTTCTCAAAATTCTCAACCTTTAAATAAGCCTATCTTAGTGGTTCAAGGTGGTTATGCTAATGATTCTTTTTGCACTCCTAACAAACCTATTATTACTGTGCAAGGAGGTTATTCTACTAAGAGCCCTTATGAGTATGCTAAGCAACTGACTAGAGAGAGTTATAATGCGGTTGCTCATACCTATAATACTAGAAATAATAGGCAGCCTAATCCTCCTCCTGCTACTCTAGTTTCTCTTCCTAATCCTCAACCAATTCTTCCACAAGCTCCACATATTTTGTAAGTTCTTGGTAAGGACTATGATCTCATAGAACAACTTAAAGCTACCCCTGCTAAGATATCCCTTTGGGATTTGATCCAAACTTCTTCCACTCATCATGGAATGTTACAAGATGGCTTAAAAGATTTGAATGTTCCTCCACCTAATACATCTAGTAATATAGTGTCTTTGGTTAACTTTGTGATGAATCCTAAAGCTCAAATTGTGTTTACTCAAGATGAGTTGCCTACTAGTGAAATTCAACATCAATATGATCCCTTGATGATTGTGGTTATCATAAATGACACTGCTATAAGATGAACACTAGTAGATAATGGTTCTGGCCTTAATGTGTGTAGCATTAATCTATTGCATAAGATGAATGTGGATACATCCCCTATTTAGCCTGACTCTCATCCCATTCGAGGCTTTGATAATGTGGCTAAGTCTTCATTAGGTATTATCACCTTACCCATGACAGTGGGACCTGTTACTTTGGCTACTCCTATCCATGTTATGTCGGGAAATCTAACATACAACTTGTTATTAGGGAGACCTTGGATTCACAGTATGCAAGATGTCCCCTCTACATTTCATAGACAAGTTAAATTTATTTATAATAATAAGACATATACCTTGCTAGGTGATACTAATTTTCAAGCTTGTTTGCAAACATCTACTTCGAAAGGGAGTTCTTCTAGGCCTTCCTCTTCTAGTGGTGACTCGTTAAACAAGATACCTATGGATGAATCATCACCCTCTGATAATCAAAATTCTTTGGATGAGTTTGAAGTTCCTGAAGAAGATTCTTCTCAACTTGAATCTACACATGAAAAGGCTTTTGATTCTGAGAAGGTTCTCGTAGAAGATGATTGGGGATTTCTTGATTTCAATCCCACCTTTGTAGGTGAGTATAGGGTTCCTCCTAGAGAGCTTAAAGTTAAAAAGAAGGAAGAAACTAGAGATCAATCAGTCTTACCTGAACCTATGAGCAATAATTTAGTGGCCGCTTCTCAAACTTCTTCTCCTCACACCTCTAATTCTAAAAAATTTGATTCTTTGTCTTATGAAAAACCACCTTCTCTTTCTGAAATGGCTAATCGTTATGGTCATGGTTTTCATATTTTGGCTAAGAGTGGCTATAGTGGAAATGGTTGTGGCACAAATGAACAAGGAATTAAAGTTCCTTTAGAACATAACATGCATGAATATTCATTTGGACTTGGATATAATCTTTCTAAGCCCACCAAAGCATCTAAAAGACCATCTCTCAATGTGAATGCTATATTTAGTAGTGATGATGATCTCACTTCAACTAAATCATCTTCTACTTCTATCAACTCTCATTCCCCTCATAAGGAAATCTTGGCGATGAACAAATCTCTTTATGACTCCCCTCAAATTTCTAAATCCACTTATGAATCTTTATCTCCTATTCATCATAAAGTCCTTTCCTCCAGGGATAAGGCTCTAATAAATTACACTCATCCCTCTTCTAAGATTTCTTGTGACTTTCCTTCTTCAATTTTTATCATTTTATACATGTTGTTGATCTCACATATAGTTGAGCATTTAGCATGTCATATTCAAATACCTCATTCAATCTATCATGTCTTTAAATAACATTAATGGCTATTATGTTGCTCATCATTATGTGACATTGGTAACTCATTTACTAGGGGCTCATTGTCATTCATGATGGTACAATTTCAAGTGCAATCATATTTTTGAAGCAACATAATAGCCTAATTTTCTATGTTATCTCTTGTTCCTATGGGGACAACAGTGATTTCATACATCTCTTCTTTTTATGGTTAAAATTTCCCTTTGGGGTAATAGTATGGAAATATTGATCATCTTTTCTTTAGAATCCTCTTTTCCTAGATATGGGAGAAGATGTGTATTCTCTTTCTTATCCTACCCACTTCTTGTGAGGAGCATTTTACATACACTAATGTCTTGCTTGCATGAACTCATGTGAGTATGTAGCACATTTTTCTTATGTCTAAATCTCTCCCTAGAAGATTGTGTAAGTCCTTCTCATTGTCCTTATCCTCGGGAGGCAATGATTTTTCCTTATTTTTTATCTAAGGATCCACTTTTTCCTATTTCGTGGATGGTGTGAATTTTATTACTTGTATGCATTTGTTGTTGTTTGTTCAAGGATTCTCTCTTACAAGAGGTGTAAGTCCTTGACTACAACCTCTTTTGCACTTGGTAAAATACATCCATAATGAATTCACTATCCCAATTGGGTTAAAAAGAGCGTCATCCTTCATTAAGAATCACTTTCACCTCGCAAAAGAAGGAAATATTGCATTCTTATTCTCTTCTTAGACAATTCCTCTCGGGGATAGGTATCTTTTGTACAAAGATCTCTTCTCCTCTAAGGATCTCCTTTACACATACTACAAGATATCCCTTTTCAACTATCTTATCCTTGCTTAAAGAGTGCAAAACTCTCTTGCTTGGATCTATGACATTGTTTCATTTTTGGGGTATCTTCTTTTGTGATGAAGGTAGGTATCCTTGTTCTACTTTGCTTATGACATAAACATTACACTTTTTGAGCAATGGGTCTTTCTCGGAACCAGAGCAGAGACTCTTAGAGCGAGATGTCTCCATTTTTCTTTTATGCAAGGTGATTATTCTCGGAACTAGAGCACAGACTCTTAGAGCGAGATGTCACGCTTTTGTACTATACATATATAGGTTGTAGCACACTCAGGCATAGACTCCTATGAGGTGCTTCTAACCTCCCTTACACACACATGCACGACGTTGAGTGGAACTAGTGGCATAAGGCTAGACTTTCTCACTCTCCTCCCTTACATGGATCACCTAGACAGACTCTAGGGGCTAGTTTTCCATGTCCTTTTTCCCATGGATCACCTCGACAAGATCTAGGGGCGAGAAGTCCATATTTTCTCTCTCACTATTCTTCTCATGGATCACTAATGTGTGTGTTCATGCTGCTTTTTCCTTTCTTTTCTTCTCTTTGCATTTTGTTTCCATTTACATCCTTCATCTTGTATTAGAGAACTCTCAAATCCTCACACTCTTTGTTGTGTTGGAATTGAGATTTAGTCCTCTTTCTTACCAAATGATTCTCCATTAGTTTTTGATCTCATATCAAATCTTCTTGTGAGCATTTGTCATCAATATTCTTTAACAATTCGAAGTGGTAAACATGATACCCTATTTCAACTCACTAAAATTAGCAAGCCGAAACAGGGGGGGCATATAGCTACCCTCGAATTCTCATCACATTCCTTAGTAAGCATTAGGTGATTTTGTGATCTAACATGTGGTTTTGTAGGTTGTGGTTCTTAACTGTGTACTACAGATACCGCTGGGGGCTTTGTTCGATAGACTTATGGATATATCCTTTTTCAAATAATGTTTACTTTTCTATACTTTAGCTTGCATATGCACGTAGTGTTCATATGACCGCTAAAGTGGGGGCTAAATGTAGCATCGTAAATTGTACGCACTTGCTAGGGTGGTACAATTTCACACCTAGTTTAGCACCTACCTTGGCACATTTTGCATTTTGCATTGCATTTCCCCTTTAGCACTTAATTAATTAAAGTAATTAGGTCTAAGGTCCTATTTCATCATCTTCCATATCATAAAGTTGGGCCCTTTTCATTAAAGTGTGCCCCTTTCATTTTATTCCTCTAATACATCATTTAATCAAAAACCCTAATTAGGTCCTATTTTGAACTTCGGGGCTTGATTTCGGGGGTCAAAACATCTCGAAATCACCTGTAACTTCGAGATTCTCTCTAAAATCATCATATCCGACGGCCCTGAAAATTTGGTAAAAAGTTGTCGGGACCATGGCGCCCGAAGTGCACACGGTCCCGGACATTTTTCTTGAAATTTTAGGAGCGCGATCCAATCATAAAATAAAGCTTAACCCCAAGAAATTGGTAGGAGATTCAATCTCTAGGTCGGCCAAAAGTTGAAATTAAGACTTAGAGTTTCATATATAAGAGCTCTCTTTCTTCATTTGAAAGGGGGGGAATTTTTGGTTTCAAGGGCCTTCTACGTAGCGAAAGAGCAGATCTTTGAAGACTTCAACAACATTCAACATCCATCCATCAAGCATTCATCAATTTCACTCATCCATTTAGGGCTTTGAAGACATTGAAGAGAAATAGGGGATCACCGACTGAAGATTGGCTTGTACCCCTCCCTTGGGGTTGGGTATGATTTCATGTTGTTTTCATGTCTTTGCTTAAGCCTCATTATATCATTTGTATTCATGCTTTAGATCACTTTGCATCTTGATTTGGAGCATTTACATTATCATTTACAAGCAATTAGGGTTTACTTTCTAGGTTGCTCTAGTTTGCTTACTTGCATTTTAGGATCTTGCACACACACAAGGTCTGCACACACAACTTTTACTATACAACTTGGCTATTCATGGAGGTGGAAATAACCAAAGTGGGGGTTTGACTAAGGCAAAACCCTATATAGCCACCTACAACCCTTCTCAGATATAAGTGCAAATTTCCGAATTCGAAGGACGCCGCAAGTTGCAGATCCAACGGAAGCAGACCGAGACAGAACTTCACACCAAATTCCAACCCAGAAAGCTAGGACAGGGGCATGGGGCACCCTGGTCTTGCCAGGACAGGGGCGTTGGGTGCCCTAGTCCCTGGGACAGGGGTGCTGGGCGCCCTGGTCCTGTCCATTTCAGTGAATTTTGGCAGTTTCAAAGGTAGCAGCTTCAGTATTTCAGGCTTCTGGCTTCAGCGGCAGATCTTGCAGAATCAAATCCATTCAAGGTACACATTTACATTTCTCCTCTTATCCTTACAATTGTTCATCATTAAATCTCAATTCTACAATCTTGCAATCTTGTTACTAGTTCATACTTCCACTCTAGGGCCAGTAGTTGAACTTGCATCATTTTATCTATCATTTGCAACAAAGGAATAGAAATCCTAATAGGTAGCCCATGGCTCTCTCTTCCACAAAAAGAAGTAGCCAATTGTGTGATACCTCTAGGCTCTTTTGTATTCCACAAGTGTGTGATTGAAAGTGAGATTAGGGCATGTTTTCTTAGTGTCACTTTTTCCCCTACACAGAAACTTATGCTAAAGCTTTATTAGATGCACCTAGAGAACCATCTGAAGAAGTTTTTGGTAGTGCTGAAACAATTGAGAGTGGTGTACAAACAATGAAACAAAGGAAGATAAGATAAAAGTATATAAGAGATGCTTCTAAATAGGTAAAGGAAATAAAAGAAAATGTTATGAACCTTATTGGTATAAAGGAAAGTGAACTGGAAGGACTACAACCAGAGGTGCACATTTCACTGGTTGGCACGTCATCTGACAGTGAGATACTTGCAGAATTCTAGAGAGTTGATAGGAAGAGAAAACCCTCACTAGTACTCTCTCCTCCACTCAAGAAAACAAGAACCTTGAGAAAGAAACAACAAGCAGTAAGGCAACCAGCAAAGAAACAAATACCCAAGAAGAAATAGAAACAGGTTATACCACCTTTAGATAATTTACTGAATGAAATCATTGATGACAGTAACTTGGCAAATGTGAGAAATTTGTATATCACATTCACTGATTTAGAAAAGGAAAGTATTGAAAACAATATAATTCTACATCTGGACATATATAAGAAAGTGTTAATTAAAGTTGTCAATGATTTACCAAATGATCTGTATAGAAGGTTAGATGCAAAGAGGATTGTAGTAATGGAGTTGGACAAGAAACTTAAAGTTGAAAACTTCTAACTATACATGAAGTTAACTCTAAAGAAGAAATTGATGACTTAATTTGTGAGGCCAACAAATCAGTTTTTGCTAGTGGTCACCAACAAGTGAGTTTGATGGTTGGTAGAGTTAATGAAATTACAGAGGAAACAATTGATAAATGGGATATCTTTTTTGCAGAAAAAGAAAAACAAGAGGAATTGAATAGATCAAAGAAAACATTTAAGGTATATCAGAAGATAAGGACAAAGGGAAAGGTAAAGTTGGTGGAATACCAAACATCAAAATAACTGACAACTTACCACCACCCTTGGACACTGCACCGATACATACTGATGATACACTGGCTACTAACAGTGTAGGTATAACACATGATGACACTAACCCTGAATAAGAAATTCTATTCACCATGAATGTTGATACTTAGGAAGTGAATATTGTTGTGGATAAGGATAACATAGAGGTACAAAATGATATTGGTGGAAACATTGTTGAGGTCAAAATACAAATAGAGCAAACAGAGCATGCACTACAAACAGAACAACCATTGGACACTGGTATGAATACTAGTAGTATAGATGCTGGCATTGAGAAATCTACAGAAACAAAGATACCGACAAGTGAGAACATAGAGAAACCAACAGAGGCATAGGTACACATTGAGAAAGTGAAACTGGTAATCACTGAGAAACCCAAACCATTTCTAGTAGAAATGCAAATGCAGACTGGTCCACCGGAGGTTGATACAAGCAAATTGGTAACTAAGGGTGGAAGCACTGAGGTAATCAAGGTAGTTGGTCAGACATTCGATACTTCTTTAAGTGAATTCAGGCCTACCAATGTGACAGAGGTACTCCTGGACTCTATCAAGAAGATAACTGACTGTAATGCATTGGCTTATAAAGCAATTGATGATACAATACCTATTCATAAAATGATTGCACCAAAATGTAATATAGATCATGTAAAAGATTCTTTAAGTCAATTGGACACATTGTCTAAATTTATTGCTGGAAATGTAATAACAGTTGATAAGGTGAATGAGGATACATTCAAAGAGAAAATGGAAAAAGAAAAGGAAAAATTCTTTGAGGATACAATAAAGAAGTGCACTAAACATATCAACACACTTTTACCGACACTGAATACAACAATTTTGGAGTATAAGGAACTGTACAGAGAAACATGCAAGCCACATCTGTTGACAAAGGACATTGAAAAGGAAATAAGCAGAGTACAAAAGGAGATAGATGATATAGCTAATAACATTATTAGTTCATCCAAACCTATATCAGTTATTGAGCAAGAAATAGCAGGATTTGAAGAAAAGTTGGAGAAGTTTGAGAAGGAAAAATCAAGGATCAAAGCAAATGCCAGAGAGCTTAAGTATAGACTTAGTCCTAAATTGGATAACCTTATCTCACTAAGAAATGAGATCTCTAAGGCATTAATTAAAGGGGAAAGATCACCAGTATGATCCAATAAATTGAGGCAACCATGAATGATAGAAACAGATTCATGCAGGGTTTAAACTTGGTTTTGGTAGACATATTTTAGATTGTAACCAACGAGTTACAAACCTTAAGATGAAATTTTGCACTCATTTGACAATTTTTGACAATCTTTGTCATTGATGTCAAAGGGGGAGTAGTAGACAGAGAAAAATGATCATTCAGAGGAGATCATCTGCTCAGGGGGAGCACATCTTTTTGGTAAATTTTTGGACTTCACTTTTTGGAAACAGTTTTTGGATTTTTCTCATGAGTGTTGCCATCAATGCCAAAGGGGGACATTGTTGGCATTCTACACTCTAATGAGAAATGATGGTGTTGTCATTGATGGAAACATTCTGGCAACCACCCAACATTCATCTAGTAAAGCCACCGGTAGGCACTGGCACCAGCATAAATATCTACATACACTGACAGACACTTCACCAGCAGTGACTACAATGCATACCGACACTCCAGCCGACAGGGAATAAAATTTTGTTAATTGCATTTAATGTAATTATCTTTTGTAAAGATGACATGGCATATTGTAAAAGACTCATATATATGTATGAGATCTTATAGGTCATTTTGTGTAGTAGAAGTATGGTAGAAGGATAGCATGAATTAATAATATTTTTGTATAAGAAGATATAAGTTGATAGCGAAGGTTTTAGTTATAGAAAGAGCTTAAACCGGTACTGAACCTGGCATAGTTGATGTTGATTTGAAGCAATACATTGTATTGGATTTTCATAATCCATTTTGTAAGTTAGTGAGACTTCTATCTTGTAAATTGAGCAGCGAGCTCTAGGTAGTTGGCCTTCTTGCATGTGTAGGCCACTCATTGTAAGTAATATTTATTCATTGGCCAGTGAGTGAATATTATGGGTCGCAAATCCCACTGAGGTTTTTCCCACACCAGGTTTCCTCGTTAAACATCTTATGTTATGGTATGTTTTCTATGCTGTCTTTATTGTTCATATTTACTGCATTAATTCTTATTTACTGGTACACTGTTTTGGAATGCAAAATACTTAATAAGGTTAATTATTCTATTAAACGGTTAGATACCGATTCACCCCCCCTCTCAGTATCTTTGGGAGTATCATTAATCCTAACAACATCCACCTCTCGATCTTTCTGATCACTATTTTGGGAAGGCGAGCAACATGCTAGAGGAGAGACCTGAAGAACAAGAGATGGAGCTATCACAAGATCCAAACAAGGACTATTCTCATGTGGTAAGTCACTTTGTACGACTCTAGGAGCTAGGATTAGAGCTTTTGGAAATTCTGCTAATAAATTCTTGTCAACATCAACATACTCATAGTCACTATCAAAAGCATTAGGAGTTGTATTGCCATCATGAATATCATTTTCACCTATTTCTTCATCTAGATTTATATAGAGAGGAGTATGAACACAAATAGGAGTAAAACCATCACATGTTTTTTGCAATTTATGGTTTGGAGATGTAGGTTCAACATCTTGCTTAGGAGAAAAGGGAATCATGTCAACTATTGGAGTCTTGAGAGATTGAATGTTTTGAGGAGCAACATCACAAGGTCAAGCATGATGCCTTCGTCAGAGGTCTCTCGCACAACGATTTTAGCGAGTCTTAGTGGAAGGTTGGGAAGAAGGAGGAACATTTGTTGAAGGAGGAATAGTCTCCTCTTTCATAGTTGATGGTTTAGGTTGAGGTATTTTAGGTTGGAAAAGAGGAGAGGTAGGTCTCTTCTCTCTATAAGAGGAAGGAGGTGGATCTGTGTCATATAATGGAGGAATATTAGGTGTAGGAAGGAGACTGGGTCCATCATGGGAAGGTGGTGTAGGTCTAACCTTAGAAGGAATATTTTTGTTCTTTTGAGGAGAAGGTATAGTTACATCCATAGGAATAGGTTGAGGATCTCCCTTAAGAGGAAGATTAATTCTATCCATTAGGGGAAGGATTTCATCTTCAAGAAGCATGGGAATGTCAATTGTTGGGGATCTAAGTTGACTTAAGGATAAGATCATATATTTCTTCCATTTTTTATAAGATTGGAAAAGAGCATCGCTCCTTTGTGGAAGAGATTGAAATTGCTTAGGCCAAAAGAAATCAATAGGAACACCTGGGCTTCTATCAGATGGTCAAAATAAGCTATGGTTAACAGTTATGATTTCTCCATTGTGGGGAAATTTTAAACAATTATGAATAGGAGAAGCAATAGCCTTCATGGAAGATAGCCAAGGGTAGCCCAACTTCACATGGAATTGCTCAGAAGAAGGAATGATAATAAAGTTTACATCCATAGATTTAGTGTGAACTTCAATAGGAAGGGTGATAGAACCAATGGTAGGACAAGATAATCCATCAAATAACTTCACAACCAGATTAGAGTCATCGTAAATTGGTTTATGCAATCATAAAATGAAAAGATACTCCTTAGTGATGACATTAACCGTGCAAGAGAGATCAACAAGAGAACCATGGAAAGGTATGTCCTTAACCTTCATAACTATGTATAAAGGGCCATGAGGTGCTTTAATGGTCTCACTAGGGTCAAATGTAACACAAGGGTCCTTAGGTGTCTCTTGTTCTCTACCATATTCACCAAATTTAGAGTTGTGGTAGTAAGATCAAAAGGAGAGAAAGAGGTATGTTCAGTCTCAATCATGTTAGAGGTATGTGTTAGACACAATATGCCACTGAGAGGGGGGTGAATCAATGGTATCTAAACTTTACCCTTCTAATCCCAAGTGAGAATACCAGTTAGCAAAACAAACAATAAGCAATCTGGTCAGTAAGCTAAAACAAAGAAACACAATGCAGTAGCACAAAAGGGGTACACCACATAACACCAATATGTACAAGGAAAACCCAAGATGGGAAAAACCTTAGTGAGCAATGTTATTGGAGTCTACTACTCCAATCTAGCCTCACAATAAATATGGTTTACAATGTTTAGGGAACCAACCCAAGGAGAACCAACCCCTGATAGTTTAGGGAACCAACCCAAAGAGCACCAACCCCTAACTATTTTATGGGCTACAACCCAAAGGAGCTCTAACCTCTACACCGAGCTACAACTCAGTGATCTTAATGATAACATCAATTGCAAAAGTAGTTATCCTGTTACAAGTGAATCTTGTAATGAATTCATACACTTCACTCTGCCGGTGAGATGCCCTCTCTCCTAGAATGGTTCACTTTTATCTGTTGCTTCCTTGCCAGTAAACTCTACCTATTACCTTTCTCTACTTCTATCTTGTCGGATCTTTCCTTCATTTCTCTACGCTTCATCACTCTCTGCTATCTTCCTACCGATATTAGCACCTACCAGTTATCTTCTCTGCTGCACTCTTGTTGTTAACCAGTTGCTTTAACCTTACCGGTTAAACTTGTTGGCATTATGGATGAATTGATTGTGTTGCATTGATGTTTTGTCATTGATGTCAACACTAGTTGTTATGATTGGTTACCCACAGACAGGTTTTGGTTACCGGTAGAAGATTTAGTGTTACTGGCAGAAGATACTATCTGTTGGACACTTCTGGCATGTTTGGATCAGTGAAGTATGTTTGATTTCATGTGATATATGCTCCATGAGAATGTTTTGGTCAGTTGGTATTGGCTTGGCAATCAAATGCTATCATACACTCTGGTAAACCCTTACCGACACTAGTTTAAGGCTTTATCGGTAGAGCTTTCATTGAGGAATCATATCAAGATGCATAATTGGTGAGGGTGTATCTTCTTCATGGATTTCAGGATGCTGAAGATGTTCTTTGATCGTGCCTCAACTGCTTGAAGACATTGCTTTGGTGTGATGGACCTAGAATAGGTCTAGTACCTATCTAGGTTAAGGACCGGTATCATGCTAATGTGTACTCTACTTTACCGGGATGTTATGAGAGGATTTATGGATTTGTGATTGTTGTTTTGGTCTTAAACCGACATGGCATATCATTGTAATAAGGAATTATGTAATGATCTTTTTTAGGTGGCCAACCTAATTGGTTTAGGCCTTAGGGTTTGTAAAAATAAGAGGTAGAAACTCTTTGTAGTGTATCATGGTTATTAGAAAGGTCATCGTCAAGGAATGTAATGTGCGAATATTGTAATATCATTTAGGCAGAGGAGTTGGTCGATCATTGGTGATTGAATTAGATTCATAAGAGGATTTAGTCCTCCTACACTGAGCTTAACCAGGACTGTAATCAGGTATGGTAGATGCTATCTCTGGTAGTTCACTCTCTTGGATTTCTGTCCATTTACCTTGAGATGGTTGTAGACTCTCTATAGTTAGTGAGACTCTTTTTTAATGAGCAGTACACTCTAGGCAGTGTGCCTTCCTGCAAGTGTAGGCCCCTCATTGTAACACATACTTTCTCCAGAAGTATCATCTGACTGTGAGTTGGCTTCCCATCGTGGTTTTTCCCTTTCTGGGTTTTCCACATACAAATCATGGTGTTATGTGGTATGGTTGATTTGCATTGATTATCTGGTTAATTGTTAAATTGTATTGTTTATCGGTATATATTCCCATCGGCATCTTTATGTGCTTTACTGGTACTTGATTTATTAAAGGTTGTATTATGGATTAAAAGAGATAATTTGTTAACAACTAATTCACTCCCCATCCTCTCAATTGTTCACTAGTTATCCTAACAATTGGTATCAGAGCCTTGGTCCTCTTTTGCAGAAGCTTAACTGCTTGAGGTAGATCCTATGGCAACTAACACTTCTAATCCACCGACAACTATTTTTAGAAGAGAAATCCCTAAGCTTGATGGAACAGATTATGGGATATGGAAAATTCAAATGGAGACTCATCTTAGATGTCTTGGCAAGGATATTTGGGAGATCACTAAGAAAGGATACACACCTTATGATCTGACATCTAGCAATCTCGCTCCTGTAGACTTGGATAAGAATATTGAAAATGATTGCGGAGCTAGAGAAGCCCTCTTGTGTGCACTTACTAATCAGTAGATCATGGGATTAATTGATAAATCATCAGCTAAGGTTATGTGGGACAAATTGCAAACTTTGAATGAAGGTGATCCTACTGTCAAAATTTCTAAACTTGATGGTTACTGGGTAAGATATGAAAACTTGAAAATGGAAGATAATGAAAGAATTGTTGTGTTTATGGAAAGAGTAAATGAGATTGTTATGGGAATTCAATGTTGTGGAGGATTTCTAAGTGAAGATGAAATAGTTTCTAAAGTCTTGAGAGCCCTTCTACTGGCTTATAAGATGAAGGAAACTACAATTAATGAGTTAAGAATAATGACAAACACTTCAGTTAATAGAGACATTCTGATTGGGAAATTATCTACTATTGAGCTTGAAGAATTTGGATCTTCTGGAGCTATAAAGTCTAAACCTACTTTTCATGCATCATCATCATCATCAACATCTACTACAAAAAGTGATTTGAAAGCCCTAAATTCAAAAGAATTGGAGGACATGAGAAAAGAAGATGAAGAACTTGAGCAACTTGAAGCCTTATTTTCTAGAAGAGTACCTAAAGGACCAACTAGAAGTAAGTATGAATGAAAAGAACCTTTTAAATGTTTTTCATGTAATAAGATTGGTCATTTTGCATCTAGATGTCCTGAAAGGAATGCAAGGTTTGAGGAAAGAGTTAAGAAATCTTTTAAGCCTAACCAGAATAGACATAGATTCAAGAAAAGTAAAGAATGCTACATAGCAGATGAGGAAGGAGTAACTGATGACTCTGAAGATGAACCGACAGAAGACTCTACTAGTAGATCTAAAAATGGAAAAGAATGGGTGTTCTATGCTTTGAACAAAGATGAACCGGAACTGGCTATCAAAAATGAAGAAAAGGCCCTGACAGCAAAAGTTGAAGATAAGGATGAATGGGTAATTGATAGTGGATGCTCACATCATATGACTAGAGATAAAGGGAAATTTATGTCCTTGCAAGAATACAATGGCGGTCAAGTTAGATTGGAGATGACAAGGCATGTATGATCAAAGGTAGAGGTATTATTTCTTTGGATGACAAACATAATACTTATAATGTCTAATATGTAGAAGGTTTAAAGCATAATATTTTGAGTGTTGGTCAATTGGTTGATAAGGGTTTTCAACTTCAGTTTAAAGATATAAAATGCAAAATTATTAACAAGATTGGTTTGGAGATTGCAACCGGTATTCAGTCTGGCAGTAATATCTTTCACTTGAACATTGGTAATAAGACATGCTTAATTTCTCATATTCATGAGAGTTGGCTATGGCATAAGAGGTTGTGTCATGTTAATTTTGATTGTATTGTTAAGATCAGTTCAACTAAGGCAGACAGAGATATACCTAAGATTATGAAGCCTCATAATCCGGTATGTAAGGAATGTTAATTAGGGAAGCAAGTCAGAAGTTCTTTTAAGAGCATACATGATAAATCTAATGATGTACTTGAATTGATTCACACTGACTTAGGTGGTCCAGCAAGGACTAGAATCTTTTAAGGTGATAGGTATTTCATGCTGATTATTGATGACTATTCTAGAATGATGTGGGTGACCTTTTTGAGGGAGAAGTCTAAAGCTTTTGAGAAATTCAAGATCTTTAAAGTGAAGGTTGAAACTGAAACTAGATTGAAAATCAAATGTCTAAGATCCAATCATGGTGGTGAGTTCACTTCTCATGAATTTCATAGTTATTGTGAGACAAATGGAATCAGGAGACAACTATTTGTACCTAGGACTTCTCAGCAAAATGGAGTAGTGGAAAGAAAGAACATAACCATTTTGGATGCAGCAAAATCTATGATGATGGAATCCAAATTGCCTCATATCTACTGGAGAGAAGCAGTGAGTACAACAGTCTACATATTCAATAGAGTTTACATCAAAGGTGAAACCGGTATGACCCCTTATGAACTATGGTTTGGACATACACCTACTATTAAATATTTTAGAATTTTTGGAAGTAAATGCTATATCAAAAGAGATGATTCAATTGGAAAGGTTGATCCTAGATGTGATGAAGGGATATTTCTTGGTTATTCAATTCAGAGCAAAGCATATAGATGTTAAAACAAAAGATTGCAGAAAATTGTGGAGAGTGCTAATGTGAAAGTGGATGAATAGTACATAAATCATTTTATATCATATGACAGGGATCTGGTAGTGGAAATGATCATAACTAAATCGATAATCCCGTAGCTGGTAGAGGAAGCTGAGATAGTTACACCAGCACAATCATAAAATTCAACTATGACTGATGATCAGAGTAGTGAGCCTGAAGTTTAAAAGACACCAAGGTATGTAAGATTAAATTATTCCGAAGAACAAATTATTGTAGATAGGAACAAGGGAGTTATGACAAGAAGAAATTGGCAAATGAAGAGGTATGTCTTATTTCTCAAGTTGAACCAACAACTATTATTGAAGCTTGTAAGGATAAACATTGGTTAAAGGCTATGAAAGATGAATTAGATTAGATAGAGAAAAATGAGACTTGGTCTTTAGTTCCACGGCCTAAAAATAAGAATTTTATTGGAACTAATGGGTTTTTAGGAATAAATTGAATGAGGATGGCCAAGTTGTAAGGAACAAGGCTAGATTAGTTTGTAAAGGTTATTCTCAAATGGAAGGAATTGATTATGGTGAGACATTTGCACTTGTAGCTAGAATTGAAGCTGTTAGACTATTTCTTGCCTATGCAGCTTATAAGAATTATAAGGTTTAACAAATGGATGTTAAATGTGCATCTTTAAATGATGAGCTTGAGGAAGAAGTATACATTGAGAAAAATGATGGATTTTCACTGACAAATGATAAGGATATGGTTTGTAGATTGAAGAAAGTTTTATATGGTTTGAAACAGGCTCCTAGAGCTTGGTATGCAAGGTTGGATAAATATCTTTTGAAGCTTGGTTTTACTAAAGGTAGTGTTGAGAGTAATCTATATTATAAGATCACTGATAATGATATTTTGATTATTGAAGTATTTATTGATGATATCATTTTTGGAGAAGATAAATTGTGTATGGAATTTGCTAACAACATGAAGAATGAATTTGAAATGTCCATGATTGGTGAGATGAAATTTTTCTTAGGTTTGTAGATTACTCAAACTGACAAAGGAATTTTTATCTATTAAACTAAGTATCTGAGGGAATTGTTGAAGAATTTTGGTATGGATAATTCCAAACTGGTAAGTACTCCTATGGTGATAAGTGAGAAATTGTCTATCAAGGATACTTCTACACCAGTAAATCCGACAAGGTATAAGTCTATGATTGGTGGTCTGCTATATTTGACTCGGACTAGACCTGATATTATGAATGTAGTAAGTATTGTTTCAAGATATCAAAGTAATCCTAAAGAAAATCATGAATGTGCAGTAAAGGGGATATTCCGATATTTGCAAGGAACAATAGAATATGATTTATGGTATTCTAAAAAGATTTCACTTTATGTGCATATATTGACTCAAATTGGGCAGGAGATACTCGATGACAGGAAGAGCACTTCTAGTTGAGCTTTCTTTCTTGGAAAGAAATTGGTTTCATGTATCAACAAAAAATAGTCATGCATTTCTTTATCTACTGCAGAAGCTAAGTATGTTGCACTAGCAACTAATTGCACTCAAGTCTTGTGGATGAAAAAAATGTTGTAGGATATGAGTGTAAATTGTAGTGAACCGGTAGTTATCTATTGTGATAACTCTACAGCTATTGACATGTCTAAGAATCCGATATTTTACTCTAAGACTAATCATATTTCAATAAAGTATAACTTTCTGAAGGACAAGGTAGAAGCAAAGGAAGTCAAATTGGTTTATGTGAACACTAAAGAATGGATTCCAGATATATTCACCAAACCACTATCTAAGGAATAATTTGAGTATTTGAGAGATAGACTAGGGGTTTTTGCCCCTCCGGCAGAGACTTGATTGCTGAAGTTTGTCATCGGTCCAACATGCATTATCAGAGACATTATTCATTTCGATATTGATGAGTGGTGCTACTACTTAGGGGGAGTGGTTAGCTCTGAGATTCAGAGGTTTATATCATTACTTTGATATTTTTGTCAAATTTCTAGCATTGATGTCAAAGGGGGAGTGATAGTAATGTGAAAAATCATTCAGAACCTTATAGAGATATCATTCACAGGGGGGGAACTATTGATGTTGGAATTCTACACTCTAATGAGAATAGTTGATGTTGGCAACCAACTGGCAACCAAATGGAAACAAGTTTCTACACATGCACCGACACCACATATATCATATACCAACAGGCATCGACACCAATAGGCACTTCCACAGGCATCCAGATTACACTAGAAATGAAGTATACTGACACTCAGGCCGACATGAGATAAATTTTTATTTATGTGAATTGTTTTGTAAATGTAATTAACTATTTGTAAGCTAACTTGGTATATTGTATAGACTAATATATGTATGAGATCTCATAGGTCATTTTGAAGAGAGGAGTAATGAAAGAATGTAATGAATAGAAAATTATTGTATGAGGTGATATAGTGGAAAATGAAGGTTTTTGTTAAGGTATCTAACTGAGCTTAAACTAGTACCGAACCAGGCATTTGAGATGCTATTTTGAGCAGTACATTGTATTCGATTTAATTATCCATATTGTAGTCAGTGAGACTCTTTTTGAGCAGTGCGCTCCAGGCAGTTGGCCTTCCTGCATGTGCAGGCCCTTATTGTAAGTAGTATTTCTTCATTGGCCAGTGAGTAAATATTGTGGGTCACAAATCCCACTGAGGTTTTTCCCACACTGGGTCTCCTCATTAAAATATCTTGTGTTATGGTGTATTTCTATGTTGTCTCAATTATTTGTGTTTACTGCATTAATTCTTGTTTACCGATACATTGTTTTGGGTTGCAAAGTTATAAATGAGTTTAAATATTCAATCAACCAGTTAGACACTGATTCAGGACTCCCCCCCTCTCAGCATCTTTGGGACTGTCATTAAATCTAACAATTGGTATCAGAGCATGGTCCTTTATTTGCAAAAGCCTAACAACTTAAGGAAGATCTTGAAACCGGTACAAATAGAGAACTTAAGAAAACAGTTGGAAGGAGCTCTTGAAAATTTTTATGCAGGAAAATTAAAGAATATCAAACTTGAAGATGATCTAAGGACTGCTAAGGAATTCATTAAAGGACTTTAGGAGAAACTGGTTATAGCACAAAATAAGAGAAAATAACTTCATGAGTAAATGCAGAAACATGATGATGAAAAGGAAACTCTTAGTGATATTGCAGACAAGTTGAGGCAAGAGAACACTAACATGAGAAATGAAATGCAAGATTTAACCATGATGATATGTAAGGATCTTGAAGATAGAAAGAAGAATGAAGAGGACTTGACTAGGAGACTTAATGATGGAGGTAATGAAAATCTAAGACTCTGTAATGAAATTGATATGCTAAAGACAAATCTGATTCACATGCAACATGATAAAAATGAGCTTGTGAGACAAGTTGGAATTCTTGAAAATGACTTGATCACTACAAATGAACACAAAGACAAATTCAAGAAAAGTTTAGAAAGACTTGATGACATTTTGAAAAGACAAAAAAATGATGGAGATATAATTGGACTTGGATTTGAACATGGAGAAAGTTTTGGGATTGCGAACAATCAATTTCACATTAAACCGGTAAGACAACCTAATGCTTATAAATTCAATGGAAAATCTTTCAATTGCAATAAATTTGGTCATAGAGAAAATCAGTGCAGATTTAGAAATAATCAGAAAACAAACTTACCCACCGGTGAATGTTCCAAATGCAATAAAGTTGGTCAAAATTCAGAAAATTGCAGAATGAATGTGAAATGCTATGTTTGTGGTAGATTTGGGCATTTATCTAATCAATGCAGAACACAAACTGGTCAAGGATATGGAAAAGCTATTCAGAGGAATAATGTAACATGTTATGCATGTAACAAGATTGGGCATATTGCAAAATTTTGTAGAAGCAAGACTGTACTAGCAAACAATAAAGGATCTAGTGTGAAGGGAAAAGAAAAGGTAAATGAAATAAAGAAAGAATTTTCAAAACAATGGATTAAGAAGGGAGATCAGAAAGTTGATGAATCTATCTCTGCACCGGTAGAATAGAGTAACCCTCCACCAATTGGAGATTCTTCATTCGATTGAGGAATAATCCTTAGGGGGTATTGTAGCAAATTGAAAATCATGCATTTTACCCTCAATTGATGGGAAGAAGACACATTTCTTCTTTACTGGAAGATATGTTAAGTTTTCACTTAACCAACAAGCATTTAATGCGGTTTTAAAGAACCTTTTGGCTATAAAGCACCAGAAAACCCTCATTTCAACTCACCAAGCATACAAGCATTCAAAGAGCATGAAATTGAGCAAGGGTATTTCTAAGGCAAAGCAGCGAAGTGATTTTGAGACATTCAAAGAATTTCAGGTAAAGAGGTATTTATCAAAATGGAAACTTCATCTTCTGTTCTTGAGTTTATTGCAAAACCTATCATTGTTGAAAACAGAAAATGCCCTAGACCTATGGTTAAGATTATTCCCAAGATTGTAAAGCAAGATGATTCTATTGGAGCTTTTTTGAAAATTCTGAAGGGTGTCGCATTTACTGAAGACCCTAGAATCTACACCCATTGCAACATAGAAGACCTAGGGATTGAGGATTTGAAGAAAATGTTTAATGAGGTTATTACTGATGAACAAGGTGTGATTAAACCTAAACATAAGATTGTGGAAGACTTAGGTTTTGTAGAAATACTAAACATTCCCGAATTTCCAAAGGAAGTCGTACGACTTGTATTAAGCAAAGTCCATGGAGAGTTCATGTGGTTAGAGTCTGTTTGCAAGATAACCAAGGAATCAATTAAGGCAGTCACTAGTTTACCCTCAACCGGTAGTAGACTTGATAAAACCAAGAAAATACCTAACAAGAGTGTGACAAGTTTAATCGGAGCCACATCTGATAGTAGGTCACTTAGAGTCAATGATGTTAAGGATATAAATGTGAGATATGTAAGTATGATACTTGGATATAAAGCAACACATGCTAATAGACTGGATTCAATTTCTAGCCTTTGTATTCATAGTGCATATGAGATGGTGAACAATAATGCTAAGATTGATGTTTGTGAATGGCTTAAAGATGAATTTATTGACAATTTGAAAAAGATTAAGGGACATAAGAAAGGTACTTTTCATTTTGGGAACCTACTAGTATGCTTAATGCTACACTTTACTAAAGAGATACCTGACATAGGTCAGAAAGATTGGTTATGATATCCCGGTAGGAAAATAGATGCAGGAAGCTTTCACTGGTATGGGAACTGACTGTGATAAGAACATTGCAAATTACTTCAAAACATTTCAAACTAAGATGAGAGCAAGAGAGAGGTTACCCCGGAGCATAGTTGATAAGTATGACAAGCAAATATGTTTTGCTATTAAAAGAGATGAGACTTGGATGGAAGCAGTAAGGCCTAGAACTATTTGGGTTACTGAGATGGGTTATGAGGTAGACCTACCTATTCTGGAAACATATGCAAAATCCCTACTTGATGCACCTAGGGAGCCATCTGAAGGAATATTTGGTAATGCTAAAACTATTGGAAATAATGTATCTATGAAGAAAGAAAGGAAGAAAAGAGACAAGTTTATCAGAGATGCCTCTAATAAGGCCAGTGAAATTAAGGAAAATGTCATGAATATCAGTGGTATATTAGCTAGTGAACTTAAAGGACTACAACCGGAAGCAGATGTTTCACCAATTGTGACATCTTCTGATACTGACAATGGCAAGGTTGCTGAGTTTAAGAGAGTGGAAAGGAAAAGGAAAACCCCACCAGTACCTTCTCCTCCTCCTAAGAAAACCAGAACACAGAGAAAGAAACAAAAGGTAGTTAGGGAACCGCAAAAGAAGCTTACACCAAAGAAGAAACAGACATTGGTTACCCCTACACTGGATGATCTACTGAATGAAATAACACAAGAAGGTAAACTGGTAAATGTAAATAAATTGTATCATTATTTTAAAGATTCTGACAAAGAAACTATTAGAGAAAGAATTATTCTACATTTGGATATTTACAAGAAAGTTTTGATTAAGGTTGTGGATGTTTTACCTAATGATCTCGATCTTAGACTTGAGGTTGAATGACAATCTGTGATGGAACTTGACAAGAAGATGAAAGTTGAAGTACTTTTGGCTATACATCCGGTAAAATCTAAGGAAGAGATAGATGATCTTATATCTGAAGCTAACCAATCAGTATTTGTCAGTGGACATCGGCAAGTAAGCCTAATGGGTGGAAGGGTTAAGGAGATTGCAGATGAGACTATAGATAGCTGGGACATATTTTTTGTTGAGAAGGAAAAGAAAGAGGAAAGAAACAAACTAAAAATGGACAAGACATTCAAGGTATATCAGAAAGATAAGGGAAAAGGTAAAGTTGGTGGTGTTCCTACTATAAAGATTATAGATAATCTTCCACTACCACGTCAGGATACCCCTCCAGTACACACAGCTAATCCACTGGATATGGCTACTGAAGGTATAACTCATGATGATACTAACCCAGAGTCTGAAATACTTTTCATAATGAATGTAGATACACAAGATATAAACATTGTTGTAGATAAGGAACAGGCAACTGATAGTGAAAATATAAATATCTTTGAGAAACCGACACACATTGTAGACTCTCAGAAGACTGAGAAACCAACACAAATTGTTGACTCTTAGAACACTAAGATACCAGCTAAAGAAGAGCAACCAAAAACTGAGAAACCTACAGAGGATAAGACAATGTACTAACACAAAGCAACATGAATCAGGGATACTGACAGTTGAAGAGGTACTTGTACAGACTGAGAAACCATCAAAGGAAGAGGTACTTGTAAAGACTGAGAAACCATCAAAGGCAGAGGTACATACATAGACAGATCCACTGAAAGAAAATGTAAGTAAAGAGAAACAAATTTTTGGCAATAAGGAACAAATAATAAAGGTAGTTGGAGATTCTAGCACATTAGCAAGAGAATTCAAACCAACTAACATCACAGATGTTATTTTGGATTCTATCAAGAGGATAACAGATTGCAATGCCTTAGCATTTAAGGCAATCGATAACACATTACCTATCTTAAAGATGATTGTACCTACTTGTAAGATAGATCACATTAATGATTCTTTAGGTAAATTGTACACATTGTCCAAATGTATTGCTGAAAATGTTCTAACTCTAGAAAAGGTGAATGAGGATACCATTAAGGAGAGAGTTGAAAAAGAGAAAAATACATTCTTTGAGAACACTATAAAGAATTGTACCAATCACTTGGACACACTTTTACCGGTACTTAATTCTACTATTTTGGAGTATAAGGAGCTACATAGAGAAGCATGTAAACCTCACTGTTTGACAAAGGATATAGATGAGGAAATCAAGAAGACAGAAAAAGAGATTGATGATATTACAGATAATTTGATAGGTTCTTTAGGACTTATCTCATTTTTTGAGCAAGAAATGGCATTTTTCGAAGAGAAGTTAGAGAAGCTTGAGAAAGAGAAAGCAAGGATAAGGTCTAAAGCCCGGGAACTCAAAAGTAAACTTGGTCCAAAATTGGATAGTCTCATTACTCAATGGGTTGAATTATCTAAGGCAACATTTCAAGGAGAACGATCACTAGAGCAACAAATTCACTATCTAACCGACATGATCCAGCAAACTGAGACCATTCTCTCCGACAACAAAAAATTCATGCAGAGCCTAAATCAAAGGGGGAGTAGTAGTATAGAGAAAAATAAGAATTAGTATGGAGAAAATAAATGTACAAAGGAGATCACTTGCTCAAGGGGAGCACATCTTTTTGGATTTCATTTTTGGATAGTTTTTTTTTATTTTTCTCATGAGTATTTCCATCAATGCCAAAGGGGGAGATTGTTGGCATTATACACTGTAATGAGAATAGTTGATGTTGTCATTGATGGAAACCAACTAGAAACCAACCAGCAACATGTTTCTACACATGCACCGACATCACAAATATCATACACCGAAAGGCACCAACACCGGCAAGCACTTCCACTGGCATCTAGATTACATTGAAAATGAAGTATACTGGCACTCAGGTCGACATGGGATAAAGTTTTGTTTATGTGAATTGTTTTGTAAATGTAATTAAATATTTGTAAGTTGACTTGGTATATTGTATAGACTCATATATGTATGATATCTCATAGGTCATTTTGAAGAGAGTAATGAAGAATGTAATGAATAGAAAATTATTGTATGAGGTGATATAGTGGACAGTGAAGGTTTTTGTTAAGGTATCTAACTGAGCTTAAACCGATACTGAACCAAGCATTTGAGATGCTATTTTTAGCAGTACATTGTATTGGATTTAATTATCCATATTGTAGTCAATGAGACTCTTTTTGAGCAGTGTGCTCCATGCAGTTGGCATTCCTGCATATGCAAGACCTTATTGTAAGTAGTATTTATTCATTGTCCAGTGAGTAAATATTGTGGGTCACAAATCCCACTGAGGTTTTTCCCACACCGGGTTTCCTCGTTAAAATATCTTGTGTTATGGTGTATTTATATGTTGTCTCTGTTATTTGTGTTTACTGTTTTAATTATTATTTACTGATACACTGTTCTGGGTTGCAAAGTTATAAATAAGTTTAAATATTCAATCAACCGGTTAGACACTGATTCACCCCCCCTCTCAGTGCCTTTGGGAATATCATTAAATCTAACAATTGATATTCAGGAGATTGTCAGTTATCTTCCACAGGGGGAGACTTGTTTGGAACTTCTTGGTACTTAGATGTTTTTCACATCTAGTGTTGCCATCAATGCCAAAGGGGGGGATTGTTCACAAAATGGATGAATTGATTATGTGTTGCATTGATATTTTGTCATTGATGTCAACACTAGCTATTATGAGTGTTACTGATAGAAGAGACTATCTGTTGGACACTTTCGACATGTTTGGATAAGTGAAGTATGTTTGATTTCATGTGTTATATGCTCCATGAGCATGTTTTGGTCAGTTGTTATTGGCTTGGCAATTGGATGCTATCATACACTCTGGTAAACCCTTATCGACACTAGTTTAAGGTTTTATTGGCACTTGTTTAAGGCTTTACCGACACAACTTTCATTGAGGAATCATGACAGGTTGCATAATTGGTGTTGGTGCAGCTTCTTCATGGATTTCAGGATGCTGAATATGTTCTTTGATTTGGGCTTCAACTACTTGAAGACATTGCTTTGGTGTGGTGGACCCAGAATAGGTTTGGTACCTATCTAGGTTATGGACCGGTATCATGCTAACGTGACCTCTACATATTACCAGGATGTTTCAAGAGGATTTATGGATTTGTTTTTGTTGTTTTCATCTTAAGCCGACATGGCATATCATTGTAATAAGGAATTATGTAATGATCTCTTATAGGTGGCCAACGTAATTGGTTTAGGCCTTACGATTTGTATAAATAAGAGGCAAAAACTCTTTGTAGTGTATCATGGTTATTGCAAAAGTCATGGTCAAGGAATGTAATTTGTGAATATTCTAATATCATTTAGGCAGAGGAATTGGTCGATCATTGGTGATCGAATTGGATTCAGAAGAGGATTTAGTCCTCTAACACTAAGCTTAACCAAGACTGTAATCAAGCATGGTAGATACTATCTCTTTTCATTCACTCTATTGGATTTTTGTCCATTTATCTTGAGATGGTTGTAGCCTCTCTGTAGTCAGTGAGAATATTTTGTAATGAGTAGTACGCTCTAGGCAGTGTGCCTTGTTGCAAGTGCAGGCCCCTCATTGTAACACATACTTTCTATAGAAGTATCATCTGACTATGGGCTGGCTTCCCACCATGGTTTTTCCCTTTCCGAGTTTTCCACATACAAATCATGGTGTTATGTGGTATGGTTGCTTTGCATTGATTATCTAGTTAGTTGTTAAAGTGTATTGTTCACTGGTATCTGTTCCTATCAGCATCTGTATGTGCTTTACCAGTACTTGATTTGTTTAAGGTTGTATTATGGACTAAAAGTTATAATCTATTAACAACTGATTCACCCCCCCCTCTTAGTTGTTCATCGGTTATCCTAACAAAACCCTATGTTAAACCCTTTCACCGGTTTAACCTTCACTCAATCAGTTGCTATAGTCTTCTGCTATTTTTACTCTAACTGATCTAACTTTTCTCATGCTACACCCAATCACTTCGTAGTAACTATATCCTCTCCCACCCACCAACCCTTAACAATATCTTTGGCTTGCATATTTATATCCTAGTCTTTCCCACCAAAAACCAATTCAAATATCAGGAGTTAGGGTTTCCTCTATAGATCATGAGGCACACTCAATCTAGTTGGATTTGATCAGATCAAGCCTTGATGATGACTTCCTGTATATTTCCACCATTCTCATTCCTTTTTGTGCATGTCATCCATCTTCAGCTATCAACATTCACTTTTTTGGCTTGCTTAGTCAATCTGCCATAAATGATCTCGATGGATTTCTTTAACTACTTTGATCTGCTTGATTAATCTATCCTTGATCCTCTCCTATCCATCTGATCTCAATCTGTGCACCTCTGCAACTATACCTTGAGCTTCATAGTCACCATTAATGTTGGACCAGCCTCAACTACCTCACCAACCTCACTCTACCAACCTGTGCATGTTTTATCTACACTTCATGCAATTTTTCCTCTTCATCTTCCCATGGCATCACTGTCGGTATCCACCTCATCAATCTGCTTTGTCGGTTCATCTTAGTCATGGACTACCCACATAACCAGTACACACATACTGGTTCACTAACCCTACTGGCACAAATCACATTGTCGATTATCCTTCCTGCCAATGTCTTCTAGGTCATGCTGGTATATCATGTTTTCCTAGTCATCAAACAGGTTAGACCTCAAAAGCTATAAGGAGTAACTCAACATGTGCAACTTCATCTGATGAAGGTCTTTCACTTCTTCACATTCTACTTACTCAGATGCATACCAGTATCCTTGTTTACCAGTAACTATCTAGATGACTCAATGTCATCATCCTCCATTAGATTTTCACGGGTGGCAACACAACACACCTTCTTCACTCCGGCAACACTATTGTGTGCAGTTGAAGACACAACAACATCTGTCTAGTTCATCTCACAACCAATTTTCCATAGTGGAAAAACACTTCACTTCAAATCTTCCTTCACCATCCTAGTAACATAACTTGTCTTCACATGCTTATCCGGTGTGTATCTATGATCACACTCTCTAGAGGCTTAACTGATCTTTGACTCTGGAAGCATTCTCATCTTCCGCTTGGTCATCTAGTCTGTTCATTCACTCACTTGTATTGCACTAACATAACATAGTTGTCATTATGCAGATGTATCTTCAGCTTGACATATGTCCCAATGGTTTTCCATATATCATCTTGCTTACAAAGGCAGTACACTCTGTCAACCTATCACCTGGCCTGTGATAGCTTCTTCATCCAATGGGAATCCTGCTAGTTAACCTTACAGTAGCAATCTGGTGGCCTGCACAAATCATATCTAGTATTTATGTGATTCAAATAACATTCCACCTCTTCATCACAACTAGCCTCCCAATATGCCTTATCTTTCATGTTGGTTGTATGCATCACTATGTCAACAACCTTTTACGCGTCGGTCTCTTGACAACACCACTAGCATACTGGAGCATACTGGTTCATCCTTCTGCATACTAATGGTTACCAATGACAACACATTAACTCTTCTCCTATACCAGTTATCCTGCTATATCGGTTTACATCAATGATCATAGTACCAACAATCTATCAAACTGGTTGCATTCTTTTATACTGGTTGACATCAATGACACCACAATGCCAATAATCTCCCCCTTTGGCATTGATGTCAACACATGTAGTATCTAGTATACTACAGTATCTTTCTCACCCTTTGATAATAATGGAAAAGGCTCACACTGTAGGCTCTTTCTCTCCTCCTTGTCAGATTATGCTACATCTCCCTCTTTGACCTTCATTTTCTTTATCATCTCAAGCAACAATACAAGAGATGGAGGGCACTCATACCGACTGACATACATTGAGTGTTCTTAGTCTGATACCAATTGTTGATGCTAATATTGGTATAAATTAAATGTGATTGTACTATTAAAATCACATATCTCTTTTTTATAGGTAGATCTACTAAATTCTTCTTCCTTTTGTTTTATTCACCGGGACAACAGAAGGTGACTTTGATAGATAGACAAATTGAATACAAACATACAAAAGTCACAAACACACCTGTGTTGTCAAACATTTGTTGGATCTACTATTGAGTTCAACACGTCTGATATTAATAAAAAAATATGGCCCTGAACTCCCCTTGAAACACAAACCTCTGATCTTCATCTATTTAGTCAGATCCTAAACTGGGACTCACATCTATACCTATTACATCTACCATGATGACCACAATGCCAATTGAAGGTCACATATCCAACTGGTTGAACCATAAATATGTATGCACATAAGGTCAACTACTAGACCAACACATGTCATTCAGGTCCTTTCCAATATCACCTGAGACATAACCTCATCCATCTAGGCTACCAGAGTTATTGCAATGATCCATCAACTCATTGACTTACTTAACCTGCAACACTGATCAATATCCTTATTGGTAACATAATGCACATATCAGTCTCTTATCTCTACCGAGACACTTTCCTCTTAACCTTTATCTCCTGGTCCCAATTACCTCTGCTACCATTCATTTCACCTATAGCAGTAAACCATCTTCCATGTGTAGTCAAGGCAGTAACTACACACACACACTGCCATCTTATTTTCTTCCTCTTACCGATAGTATCTTGTTCATCTCCTTTGTCCCTTTCAACCAAGAGGTGAATGATCTGATCAATATGTAACTCCCCTTGAGTCCTGCATCTTCTTTAAGCCTTAGAAGATATCACTTATGCATTGAATTCATAGTGTCGGTCCATGGTTCTATTCTCTTGCTTCTTCCTCCATGCCTGCTTGATCTCACTTTTCTTCCCCATTTTAGTCTGGGGAGCAGGTCTTACTTTCTTCTTCTACTGATTTGTCCTTACTCTACCAGATTCTGCAACATAACAAGAAGTAGTGTTGTAGTAGCACACAACATCCATGCCAATCTCATGATTGGGGAACCATCCAACATATCAGTTTTCTCTTCCTTTTCTGATCATGTCATTGTGACTAGTTACTGATTTCCTTGAATTCCTTGATTGTGCAGGAACATTTCTCCTCTTTTTCCAAGTTGGTCTATGCTGCTCATATCCCCTGTAACTGCTCTCACACTAAGCATGATTGTTCCACCAGTTTCCATAAGAGTGCATATTCTTCTTCCTACATTCATAACTTCTATGACCTAATCCATTGCAGTTATAACACACAATATTTACATTATTAGGAACAACAAATAGATTCTTCCTAGAATAACCGAGAGAGGGGATATGCATGCTTCTACCCCTAGATGCATTATGCTCATATGCATGATTTTAATGGGATCTCAGATAGTTTCTTCTAGATCCCTTTCTACATTCTTCTACTCTATGGCCATAGCCATTACATGCAAAGCAATAACCAGAGAAAGGAGACTTATTACTTACAAATTTATTCTGCCAAACATGAGGTAATCTTACTGGTTTGGCAACTCCATCTCTACATCTCTGGGAATGGATCCTGGGATGTCCATTCTCTATAGGTCTTCTATCAAATCCATTGTTCTTCTGCACTTCTCTTGATTTGTGGACAACATCATCTCCTTGTCTTCTTCTGATAGGAGGTCTTCTAGGCCACCTTCTCATGTTCTTATTTCCAGTGAAGCTTTCTTCTTCGATATATTTTATTACTGTTATTTATTTTGTAAGTGACGGGAAATCTCTTAACCGAGTGGACTTAATACTATTATTTGTAAATCCTCTAGCAAGGTAACATTCTAGTTGAGTATTTGAAATCCTTTGACAAGGTCACTTCTAACAAAGTGCAAGATTCTAACAGATCTGAGGGAAATCCCTTAACCGGGTCACATCTAGCAATGTGTTTGTAATCTTTAATGGGATTTTGTTTTAACTGAGCATACTCTAGAAGAGTATATTTCTTAGTGGGTCCGAAATCCCACAGTGGTTTTTCCCTATTTGGGTTTCCACGTTAAATCTGGCGTTATATGTGTTGTGATGTTATCTGTTCATAAGTTTGAATGTTTTACAGTTTTGGCTATATATTCTGAAGTATAAGCTACCGAGGTTGATTCTATTAAATATATTTAAGATTAAGTTTGTATGATTCACGCCCCCACTCTCTCTCATCTTATTAACTATTGGCATCAGAGCTTTACACTCTCAACCAACCTTATGTTGACAATTGTCACCATTTCATTGGTGAAAATTGAAAACATGGATTGACAACTTTCAATCTTGACCCTTGTTTAACTCTTTCAATCCTAGCCATCCATTGCCCTATTTTTGCTATAAATAGAGCTCTCCTTCCTCCATTTTGGGGATCGATGAATCCATGAATCTAAGAAATTTATTATCTAAGATCCATGCAAGCTTTAGTATCTCATTTATGCTCAATTTTATCAATACATTTAGTCTCTCTTTGCAATAGGAATTAATCTAATAAGCATTTTAGACTATTTCCTTTATCATTAGTGTAAATCATTAGCTAGTATATCATGTTAGGATAGTATTACTACTAATCTTGTCATCTTATAAACTAGCTTATTGCATTTGTAGGATCATGCATAGATAGGATGCATTCTCATGTTAAAATCAATCAAAAGCATCCCTCGTTCTTGCATTTGTCATCCCTAAGCCACTTTGCTCAGTGATCTGAGAGCAAAGGCATTGGCTTGAGGGACCTTGTGAGATAGAGAACCATGGAACCATCCTTGGGAAGTTGAGTCATTCTTCATGACTCCATAACTTGCACCAAGAAGTCCTGTGGGTGTGTGGACAAGCCTCTTGGAGCTTCATTTTTCACATTTTAAGCTTTATAGCCTCGCTTTTCCTGTATACATTTCTTGCGCCTTCCATGGGGCACTACCCCATTAATCAAATCAGTTTTAAAAAATAAACACTTTTGCAGGTACATGGGAAACATGAATTAGCGCATAGGGAACATCCCTTTATGCATTTGGTGGATCTTTTAGTGCATCCAGTGCACTGCTTAGCGTGTGGGGTCTATTCCCTAGCACGTGCGGTCTTTACCTTAGCACATGGTCTCCACTAATCTTTTCTTGTAGGTCTCGACACGGGAGAAAAATAGAGTAGTGCATCTAACAAATAGTTTAGTGCTTCGGACCTTTTCGATAGCGCATCTGGAGTACTTTGCAGTGCATACAGTTTGTTTTGTAGTGCATCACAAACTGAGGCAAAAAATAAAAGTTGTAACCAAGTGCGAAATTAGACTTGTTGAAGTCCACATTTGTCTAATGATTTTACTTGTTATTTCGCACGGTTCTAACAATTTTCTTGCAGATAGGAGCTCCATTTTTAGGTCATTAAGATAGTTTAGCATTTTTACTAACTTAGATAAGTTAGTTAAAATTTGAACCTCTTTTAATTTTTCTTAAAACTGAACTCACATTTTGGTTGGGTACCTAAAAAGAACCACAATCAAAATCTTTCTTGCTTTCATAAGAGCAAAAACTTTCCTTTTTGGGTTATTAAAAAGAACAAGACAATCTTTCATTTTGCAAAAATCTTTAAAAACAACCTCACCATCCTTTGTTGTTTAAAAGGATCAACTTCAAATTTTTGCAAAGTAAAAGAAACCATATTTGTCAAATTTTTGTTTTCAAGTTAAAGGGGGAAGTCCTTCCCCTTTTATCGATTTCTTTTGTTGACCACCAAGATCGAAGTTCTGCTTTGTTGACCAAGTTCTTTTCCTAGATTAGAAAATCATTGCTTTGAAGGAAGAAAATAAACACCATGTTTTTGTGGAGCAACATCTCGATATAGATTTTAACAAATCATTGCAATTAAGAGTTAAAAAGAACACTTGTTTACTTTGCTACGAAAGTGGAAGGTATATGCTCTCCCCTTAACTGGGTGATCAAAAATCTAGACCACTCTTATGCTTTCAGTGTTTATTGCATTTAAATCCTTTAGCAGGCTTGCCTTCCCGAGGGGTTCAAAAACTCTTAAAGCCATTTTTGGCCGGTGTGAAGGGAACGACCTAAGTGGGAAACAACTTTGAAGCCAAGTGTTCCAACCCACTATAATCAAAAGTGGAAAGCGACGAAAGTCCTTTTCAATGGTTGCGTGTTGCGATTAGCCTTCCCCCAGTATCCTTGAGATATGTAAAGCCTTTATTCTAAAGGTTGGGAAGCCTTCTGAGGGAGTTTATCACTGACGACTGAACATGAAGCTTGATTACAAACCTTAGCATAGAAACATTGAGCCGAGTCAGTAACCAGACATTTGTAATATCATAGTGCAAGGGTGGGGAAGAATCCACCCCCAAGATCGCTCACCATATATCTCCCAAGATAACTATTCAATTGTGAAGAAATTCACTTTGAGTTAATTTCTTGCAAAAGGCAAAAAAATGGGCGCCCTCTAGGGGGTGACACGACTATTTGAGCTGACGGAGTATCGAGACTAGTGGGATATGTTATTACTTATGACCCTTGAATAAAGAGTCTTTTTGAAGTGTATTCTTTGAATCCAAACCTGTTGAAATATTGGGGTTTTGAACACATCCTCATAGAACATACACTTACTATTTAGATTAAGTAAAAATGGTTACTTCTTTGGTGTTGTGTCTTCATTTGTTACTTCAGAAAATCATCTATCATCACTGAAAACTTAAGGCAAAAACTCCAAAAATTGTAGAAAACAATCAAGTTAGGGCAGTTTAGCACGTAAGAGCAACTTCTTAGTGCATGGCAACCATACTTTAGTGCATCAAACCTTATCTTTAGCATGTAAAGTATTAACAGTAGCGCTTCACCAAAATCTACAATCAGTAGTAGCAGTTAGCGCACTCTGAAAACAGTTTAGCACGTTGAAGCATCAGCTTAGCCCGTTGAAGTCAACCTTTAGTGCGTAGAGTATAAATAGTAGCGCGTCAGTAGCTCATATTAGTGCATGATCTTTTAAACCAAAATTGAAACAAATTTAACCAGTGGAACTAGTTAGCGCGTAGCAGGGGGCAGCATAGCGCATGGGGTCTTTTTCTTAGCGCTTTGAGAACTTTCTGTAGCGCATAGCGTCTCTATTTTAGTGCGTGGTCAAAACTAGAAAAATGGGGGGCAAAACAGAGGTCAAATTGGAAAATTTTGAAAACATTTTTGGAAACCTCCTTTCATCAGCCTTAACTTCATCAAATCAGAATACCCAAAAATAGAGTATCAAAAGCTATTTCCAAAGAAAGTTTCTTATCAAATAAAAGTTATCCAAAATCTGAAACTAGTCGCACGATAAACATATCTATCCTATCAAAATCAAGAAACATCATCACAAGTGGAAAATAGGTCCTTTTTATCACACATATTTTTATCCCAAAACACACTTGTTTAAAACTCCAAGTTGTCAAATCAAGTTTCCATATCGGGAAAGCTCTATTCCATATCATTTGACGCACTTTGTCATGAGGAGGCATCTAAACCTTCACTTTGATAAAGTAAAACTTGAGTTTCCAAAACAACTCAAAAGGAAACCATTGATCACTTGTGCATGACTAATCCTCCTATTCTGAGAAGAAAGAATATTTATCATAACACTAAGTTGAAGAAACAACAACCAAGTTCTTCGAAACTTGCCAAAAGAAATAAAGTTTTATACATCAATCATCAACTCTTCATATCTCATTGAACATTCCTTCGTCATGTACGATTATATATTCAGAATAAATCAAACAAATTTGACAAGGAACCTTTGAAGACTAGAGCATTCTGTCAAAAATCTACGTTCAGTCAACAAATAAATCATGGAGGAAAGATCAATCTAGCATTCTTTCCCAATGAGTGCATCACTTACAACATCCCCCGATTTGAACCACCAACTCCTAAACAAAACATTGAAGAAGAGTTCATGCCTTTTGTCATAGAAAGCTTCTACTAGATGCTTGTTGTTACTCGCTCTCAACGAAACAAACAAAGTGAAATGCAATCAGAATCCAACATGAATCAAAGATTATCAAATCCTTTCGAGCATCTAAAATTTCTAAAGAACTTCTTCAAGAATGTCAAGAAAGCGCTTCATTTAAAAAACTTGTGGAAAGACTCATGAAAAATGACAAGGAAAAATACATACTCATGCTCACAAGCAAAGAGGTTAAACTTCCTGAAGACTTTGACACGAACATTTTTAAAACAAGATCTCAACATTACGAATATCAAGAAAAACAAAGAGAAGAAGATGTACGTGACCCTGAGAAAAATATACCAGAACAAAACATACCTGAGCAAAGCATCCCCAAAAAAAAACATACCATTCCATACCCCATTTCAGCCTAGAATTAATGCAAGAGAAGAATTCTTCCCTCAGCAAAACAATGCACCTTTGATTGCTCTTACTCAACAAATGCAAATATTACAAAGACAAATGCAAGACATGCAACAAGGTACAACCATACGGTACTCCTTAACTGAAATCTATCCTTATCTGTTTGATAGAAGATTGAACATGGTACCTTTTCCTCCAAACTTACATGTTGCCAAGTTTGACAAATATGATGGGAAAATTGATCCCCGTGATCATGTTCAAGAATTTTTCACAATGAGTCTTGAATTCTCTCATGATGATACCTATTTTATGAGGTTATTCCTAAGAAGCTTGGGAGGGAAAACAATGGAATGGTTATCCAAAATCACACCTCCCATCAGATCATTCGATGAACTAGTCAACAAATTCATAACTCAATATTCCTATAACATTCAACATGCTATCACCATGTTAGACGTCTATAACACCAAATAGAAAAACAATGAAACATTCATGGTTTTCCTTCAATGATGGCGGTGTATGGTTTCAAGATATCCTCGAGATATCCCCGAAAAGGAGAAAATGGAAATTTTCATCGACAACTTAAATGGTGAGATGAGTTACAGGCTCAAACTCCAATGCATACCATCTTTTGCTAAATTGATTGAGAATGGCATTCAAGTGGAAGAAGCATGTGTCAAGAAAGGAACACTAAAATTATTCAAAGAAGGAACAAGTTCATCTCATTACAATAGCCAAAACAACAACAATTTGGACAAATCCAGATTTTGGACTAGAAACAAAAACAATGGAAATGAAGGAGGCACTGAATGACATGATCCAAAATCTAAGCAACCCATGCTCGCATTATCAAGAAATCTTCAAGCTATAAAGAATCCCAAAGGTGCTGACCCAGGCACTAATTCTTATGCATCAAATACCAATCAAGATCAACTCAACACAAACAACACCAACAATGCTCAAAACAATCACACAAATTGAGGGCCTAATAACAATTCATGAGGTAACACCAACAATTTTCAAAAACATATCTACACACCATTGGGACAATCATTGGAGTCAACATTCAGAGAACTCCTGGCAAACAAAATTATCTCTTTACCAGCAATCAACAACTATGAACCACAAATCAAACCACCCAGGTGGAATGACTCAAACTTTTGTGATTTTCATCACAACAAAGGTCATCAAACAAATGATTGCATGAGACTGAAAAACATTGTTCAGCACATGATTGATAGAGGTGATTTAACAGTAGATGGTCTCAAGACAAATGGTGACCATAGAGCCTTTAAGAATCCTCTTCCAAACTACAACAAAGATGGAGCTTCAACCTCAAACAATACATGTGGGGCTTGTATCAATCACATATACAATAACACCATCAATCATATATCAATTGTAGACAATCAAGTAAATGTTATCACAATCAAAGGCAGGCGTGAACATGAATCCGTCAACGTAACAACTAGAGCTCGAAAATATGTCTTCAAGGGACATATGTCAACAACAAATGCCATACCCAAAATTCAATATGATCTAGTCAGTCAACTACACAAAACTCCTACTCAAATATGTATACTGGAGTTGCTAAAACTTTCGCCAAAACACAAAAACATATTGGAACAAGCATTACTCGAAACAAATGTACCTCAAGATCTGGATGCTAGCAAATTCCAAGCCATGGTGGCTCATATGATAGGACCTCATAACCTCACTTTTTTCTAAGCATTATAATATCTCATTGATCCATCCACATAATACTCCTCTCCATATTCAAGTCATAGTCTGTAAATACCAAGTTAAACAAGTATTAATAGATGGAGGAGCTAGACTTAATATTTGTACCTTAAAACTTATCCATGCATTAGGCTTTTCTGAAGAGTCTATTGATCCATGCAAGAAAATGACTATAAAGGCATATGATGATGAGGAAAGATCATCTAAAGGAGCCATGATGTTGCCTATTCAGGTAGGACCGATACAAAAGGATACTATGTGCTAGGTCTTAGACATAGATCTCACATACAATATCTTATTAGGTCGACCCTAGATACATGAAATGCAAGCAATGCCTTCTACATATCACAAGTGTGTCAAATTTCCCTATAATGGCCAGGAGGTTTCTATATCAACTGATCATAATCCATTTCATGTTGTAATGCAATGGGGGAAGCCCAAGATAGCCTGGTTCCACATAATAGAGAAAAACAAAATTCATCAGCATAAGATCTTCAACAAGAAAAGTCTAAATCATTACCTAGAGATTTCAAGCAGAAAATGAAGATCAAAGAGCAAGGCATGGGAGAATACTCTTTGGAACCCATGTGTTTGGCCAACTTACCAACATCACCTAGATCTCATGGATTACCTACCACATCAACACATCAAACAACTCAGCCCATCACCAAGTTTGATGGCACATTCATTCAACTCAGCACTCTAGCACATGAATCCGAGGAAAATGATATCCTTAGTTGGCTATACAAAGATGAGGAAGAAGACCAAGCAGCTACTGTGGAAGTAGCTATACCCACACACCTATATGGAAAAGGCTACTTAATCATGCAACAAATGCGATACAATGGCAAAGGACCTATTGGTAAGCGTCAGGAAGGCATCACAGAACCATTGGATCCTCCTTCACAATTCAGTAAAGACAAAAAGGGATTGGGCTTTGAACTCACTCTACTACCAAAGAAGGTACCACACAAATATCAAAAACCTCAGTGCAAAGCAAAGAATAAGTACAAGGAAGACTCCTGGCAGGAGGCACTATTTGAGTTAGCAAAGACAATACGTAAAGAACATGAACATCAAGAACGAGAACAAAGTCAAAAGCAGCCTATCAACCAAAAGAAGGAAGCATCTACTGTAGAAGCACATCATATTCAAGAACCAACATCCAACAAAGAAGACTTCCCTTCGGATTACATCATTCCTCCCCAAGGAGAGACAGTATATGAACAAATACAAAGAGTGGAAGCAGGATCTGACATAGAATCAGAGAAAACTATCAAACTTGTCTCAATTATCAAAGACCTGTTTTCACCCTTCAACATACCAGTTCACAACACTGCTAGAATCTGGGATAATACATCTGAGACTGATTCCAATGAATATGAATGGGGCAATTATTCTAATACTACTGAAGATATTTGTGCAAATGATAGTAATACACCCATCTCTCAAGAAGAACGCGACACAGAATCTAGACCACTTGAATTTGGTCCACAAAATATCTATGATGCCAAGGAAAATGAGTAGCATCATTATGCACAAGTCTATATGGAAGATGATGCCATCGTAGACCTCGATGAAATCCTTAACTTCTTTAACACCCCAGCTAATCACAAAGATACTTCCATCTTGACACTTACAACAACAGAACTTGATCCACCAAATGATTCCTTACCACTTGTCTTTCCTGACCTCATAGACTGGAATGAACCTAAAACTCATGATATACCCATTTTCCCAAATGATGAATCCATTATCCATTACTTATGTACCGTTAACCTGAAAACAAACTCTACTAGTGAACAAAGTAACGATGTTTGCAATCAGGGGAGTGCCAAGTCTCTCAGTCGCAAAAATGAACCAAATAAAAGATCTACTATTGAAAACCAGTCAATGGCAGCAATAGATCACACAAAAGTAAAAATAAAGGATGCATCTAAGGGTGAAAACCTTTTTAAGGCACCTAAGGATGGGAGACTTGACACTCTTCCTAAACATTATCATGAGTGATAACCCATATTGATTGAGCCCACTCAATCAATCAACATTGGTACTACAGAGGCAGCCAAAACTATACACCTTGCAAAATCTCTGATGGAAGCAGAAAGATCAAAATTTATCAAATTTTTTAAAGAAAAGAAAATCAACTTTGCTTGGTCATATGCAGATATGCCCGAGATCAATCCACAATTAATCATGCACCACTTGTCCATTACTCTAGGAGCTAAGCTAGTCAAGTAAAAATTGGGAAAGATGAATCCACATGTGGCACTCATGGTTAAAGCTGAATTGAAGAAACTATTAGACGTCGGATTTATTCAACCCATTGACTATGCTGAATGGATTTCCAACATTATACCAATATCAAAACCAGATGGTAATATCAGAATCTGCACTGATTTCAAAGATGTCAACAAAGCCTGTCCAAAGGATGACTTTCCTTTACCTAGTATTGACATAATTGTAGACCTCACAATAGGCCAAGCAATGCTATCACTAATGGGTGGTTTTTTAGGCTATAATCAAATCAAGATAGCCCCAAAAGATCAAGATAGAACAACATTTACTTGTCCTTCGGGAATGTACTATTAGAATGTCATGCCTTTTGTCTTAAAGAATGTAGGAGCAACTTATCAACGAGCAATGACAACAATCTTTCATGACATGATGCATACCTTCATGGAAGACTATGTAGATGATTTACTAGCTAAATCCTTCACCAGAGAAGAAAATCTAAGCATTTTAGAAAAGATTTTTGATCGACTGGAGAAATTCTAAGTCAGACTCAATCCTAAGAAGTTTGTCTTCGGGGTTACATCGGAAAAATTACTAGGCTACATAGTTGTAGCAAAAGGTATTGAAGTGGATCCAGCAAAGGTACAAGCCATTATGGAGATGCCACCACCAAAGAAAATCAGCCAGCTCAGATCTCTACAGGGACTACTCCAATCAATCAGGCAATTCATCGCTCAACTAGTAGATAAAAGTCTCCCATTCAATCATTTGCTACATAAAAATGTACCATTCAAATGGGAAGCTAAATGTGCAGAATCTTTCTATCAAATCAAATAGTATCTAATGAACCCACTAGTTCTAGTACCACCAATAGCAGGGAAGCCACTCATTCTCTACATTTCAACAACAGACATCTCACTAGGGGCATTGCTAGAACAAGAAGATCAACAAGGCAAGGAATGAGCTATATACTATATCAGCAGGACATTGAATGGATATGAATTAAACTATACATTCATTGAGAAGGCTTGTCTAACAGTAGTATTTGCCTCTCAAAAATTCTGACACTACATGCTAGCTCACACAATTAAGCTAGTTGCAAAAATTGATCCTCTCAAATATCTACTTAGCAAGCCAGATCTTATAGGCAGATTGGCTAAGTAGGTCATGATCCTCAGTGAATTCGACATCCACTACATAGAACGATGAGCTATCAAAGGACAAGCGATTGTAGATCAACTAGCAGATCGAATTTTTGGACACGGATGTACTGGCTGTTTCTAACAAACAATGGACCTTATATTTTGATGGATCCTACACACAACATGGCTCAGGTATTGGCATTATGTTTATCACTCCTGAAGGACACACTATACCAAGATCATATAGGCTTATATTTCCATGCACCAACAACATTGTTGAATATGAGGTATTGGTTATAGGCATCAAAATGGTCGTAGAATGGCAGATCACTGAATTAAAAGTCTACAGAGATATACAACTAGTCATCAATCAAATCAACAATGACTATCAGACAAAAGATGACAAACTGCTACCCTACAAGTGAATGGTGGATGATTTCAAGCAATATTTTGTACACATCACCTTCGAGCAAATACCAAGGTTGGATAATAGAGCAGCTGATGCCATGGCTACTATTGCTTCACTACTGCAAATTCCACAGCAACAGAATCATTATGAGTTTTGGTAGAGCAACTGTTCTCCCCTGCCTATGACCATTTAGAATCCCATGTTATCTATGCCTTGACCAGTTCTGACTCTATCCGGCAAGTTGCCTTTTATACTCTTACTGCTGATACTTTGTACCGTCGAGGTCTAGATGGTACTCTTCTTCGTTGTCTTGATTGTAATGAATTTGACTCCGCTTTACATGAGCTTCACAAAGGTATCTATGGCACACATTCAAGTGGTACTACTCTTGCTAAAAATCTTCTAAGAATGGGATATTATTGGTGAACAATGGAAAAAGACTCTTATCACTTTGCAAAAAAGTGTCCTAAATGCCAAATCCATGGCAATCTTATACATGCACTCGCATAGGAACTGCAGCCATTCACAACTTCCTGGCCCTTCTGTTAGTGGGGACCAGACTTGGTCGGCAAATTCATCCTTCATCTTCAAATGGACACAAGTTCATTATAACTACAATAGAATACTTTACAAAATGGATAGAAGTAGTCCCCATGACCACAGTGACTGGGAAACAAATTGCCTCTTTTATCCTTAATTATCTGATCTGCAGATATGGTATTCTGAGTTCCATCATCATAGATAATGGATGGCCTTTTAAGAACCAAGATGTATGAGAACTATGTGAAAAACTCAAAATCCAACATTGTTTTTCTACACCTTACTACCCACAGGGGAATGGTCAAGCGGAAGCATCCAACAAAACAATATTGAAAAGCCTAAAGAAAAAAGTGAATGATGCAGGCAAAGATTGGCATATACAACTCAATACAACACTTTTGGCATATAGAACCAACATCCACACACCTACAGGAGCTACACCCTATTCATTGGTATATGGATCGAAAGCAATTTTACCCTTGGAGGTAGAAATTCCATCTATCAGAGTCTCTTTGAAAGGCTTAATCCCAGATGAAGAGTATCAAGTTAACCAACTACAAGAGCTTGAGCTTCTAGATGAAAGACGTTAATGTGCCTACACTCATCTCAAAGCATATCAGCAACGCATGTATAGGAGCTACAACCACAAGGTCATTCCCAAAATTTTTAAAATTGGTGACCTAGTACTCAAAGAAAATCCTAGGAATCAACAGGATCGGGAAAAGAAAGGGAAATTTGAACCTAATTGGTTAGATCCCTATGTCATCATATCAGCCTATGGATCAGGTGCCTATCAGTTAACAACTTCAGAAGGAGATATGCTCGATGAACCAACTAACAACATTCATCTGAAGAAATACTACACTTGAGTAATCTAATGCATGGAAAAGTAAAAAAAAATTTTAAAAAAATCAAAAAAATCAAAAAAATCAAGAAAAAGGTAAACAAAAAGGTACAATAAAAGCAATTGCTAAAAACCTGGCAATAGGCGCTATTGTGAGAGGGAAACTCCTTTATCTATATCCATACCATTATCTCCATAGTAAAGCACTATCGACCATCGCCTGATATTTTTAGCACAATATCCGTCAAGGCCATACTTAGCGTAGTCACTATCCTGGTTTATTTGCATATCCTTTCACCGCATCTCAGCATGGTTTGGTAATCACTGTACATATCCATATTAAGAAGTACACTTGACGAGGGGCAGTAATCAAAACTTGCAACACGTTCAAAACATCAAAACTTATCACAAACTCAGAACTTCATATCCAACAAAACAACACTCGTCCAATCGCAAAGCAAAACATTGATCACTCAATAAGATTCACAAAATATGATGGATGATTTTCTGAAATATCAAATGTTGTATCTTGCATAAAGTTTTGACTATTTTTGCACTTTAACTTTTTGAATTGGTGGATCCTCTAAATGCTTCAAAGCTAGAGAATGTCATAGGGACTCCAATAATTTTCTTAGTTTTTTGTCTATGAGGCAATCATCTGTACTGTGTAAATACTTGTCTCGAGACATGATTCACAACATATCACTGAAGACATGATTCCACTTTACACATACAAATGATTTAATCTTGTCTATTTATACGCATCCGCACTTAGGTCGTCCTGGTTCAATTATACCTTGACGCTTGTGCTATCTTGCAAAATAAAAAATCATGTAATTTTTTCTCAGGTCATTATGGTTCAATTATACCATTACGCTTGTATTAATTTTCAACATATCCCACAACAAATCAATGCTCAATGATGATACATACAAAGAAAGAAAACAACATGTGGCTATACAGGGATGACAAATACAGAATGAGGATGCTAAAAAACAATTAGTTGCATATCATTTTACAATTAGTTGCATGTCATATCATACATCTCATTTTCAAAATACATCTCACAACATATCATATCATACATCTCATTTTCAAGATACATCTCATAGCATATCATATCATACATCTCTTTTTCAAGATACATCTCACAACATATCATATCATACATCTCATTTTCAAGATACATCTCACAGCATATCATATCATACATCTCATTTTCAAGATACATCTCACAACATCATTCATTATCACATCATATTTATCAAATATCACATCACATACATCTATCTAAGCATTGCATCATCATAGAATAAACAAAAGCATATAGCACACATCATCCATAACACATCACATGAAGATCAAAGAAAATGGTGTCATATATATATATATCAAAAAAATGATCAATGTACAAAAGATGTCATGTTTGTGCCAAGTACAATACAATGATCAAAATATGATGGAGACAACGTCTCTCACATATGACTATATCTTGAGGGAGATGGTCTCGCTGAAGATGTCCCAGCACCTGGATCTCTAGGTGGGTCCTGTCTAGGACGCCCGATCATGCCTCTACTCTCTGTCCTCGACCTAGTCTCTCGAGATCGACTAGATCTCAACTGTGTAAATGTCTACACTCGGTGCTCCCTAGGCACCACATCCTCATAATGTCTCCTGTAATACTCCACCTCCTTGGCTCTCAAAGCCAGCTCTCTCAAGGTGTCTCTCATCAGGACACTTGCTGCCGCTCTCTCCAAAGCCTCTGCTCAAGCCTCGGCTCGACCCAACCACTCCAAAGCAGTATCCCACTCTATGGTCAACTGTGTCATCTAACGCTGATATGCCAACATCTGTGTCTGCAAATGTTGCACTGACAACTACAGTGATCTAATCTGTGCATCCTCCGCATGCGTCAGAATCTACATCTGCAAGGGTACCTGTGAAGGGGTACCCCCTATCCCTCTAACTATTCTTCGTACTGGTGGAGGTAAAACATCTTACCTCCTCCTCTGGGTTGGTCATCTAAAATCATCATACCCTCCCACCATCACTAACACCTCACCAACCCACTCCTCCTCTCCAGCTCTGATAGCCAAACCTCCTCTCCCCCTATCCATCGCCACCCGTTTCCCTACTCTCTCACCCTGTATCTCTCTAGCACCACCATCTACACCTCTCTCTCCTCTCCTCCCCTGATCAAGTCTCCCTCGATCCAATCTCCTCTTCTCCCCTTGCCGCCCTCGGCCACCTCCTCTACCATCTCCTCCATCCCCTCCTCCTCCATCACCACCCCCCTCATCTACCTCCTCATCATCATCAAAAGATGGAATCATCTCAGCTGGATCAGATATCCTAGCCACTGCCCATGTTGTGAAGAGTGCTGCAAACTTGTCAGTCATCCCTGCATCCATGATCTCAGAGGCATAATCCCAAATCTGGTCAATTGCATGAAAGAAATCCTCCACTATAGCCCTGCTATCAATTGTCAGTCCCCAATCCAGAATATCATGCCTCCGTCGAGCATAAAAACATGCTCCTTATGGAATCCCCTGTTGTCGACCATACTGCCGTAGCACCCGGCTATGTAGAAACCTCTCAATCAAAAAGGGCACCCACCCTATCAAATATCTAGTCATACAGACATAGGGCATCTCCATCCCATCCTCAGCTCATACCTCGCAACCTATATATGGTCACCAGATGACCATATCAATGTCATCCAACACTCTCCTCCAATGCTCTAGTTTGCCTAGCTTACGCTGGACAACTATCCCTCTGTACCCATATGCATACATGCATCCAATAGGCCTATCTCTATCTACCAATGGCCTAGCTATGGGGATATGCTCCCACGCCCATACCTATAGTAGTGTCACTCCAACTGATAGACTCTCATAACTCAAATACACTACCTCATGCAAATCCTTGTATAAGTGGGCCAGCATAGCCGACCCCCATGCAAATTGATGACGTTGCGTCACCATATCCTCTAGCACCAATCCCCATCCCACTAACAATCCCTTCGACCTACGGTTAGGACATAAGAAACCACATATAAGGCCTGCCAGAACTGATGGAAGAGGCATGTAATCCAAATCCAAAACCTCCTGCCAGGGGATCTCATACCCACAAATAGTGTCATCCTGAAAAATTCGGCGAAGTGCCTCAGTCTCACCCTCCTTTGTCTGCTCGTAGGGTAGCGATGCACCTACTACAGGAATCCATAGAATCTGGTAGCAATCCTTTGGGGTCACTATAATCTCACTTGTCGCCAAGTGAAAGGTGTTTGTATCACTATGCTACCTCTCAGCCAATGCTGTCAATAAACCTTGGTTTCCGATAAACTGAGGCATAGCTAACAAAGAGATCAAACTACACCTCTCAATAATGTCTCTGTCAGCCCGTGTCAATCGTGGTATCAAGGACCACGGTCTTGGAAATCGCTCACATGGCTACACTACTCCAAGATGCTCCTATCACAAATCAATGCAAGTCCAATATCAGTTCCCCAATCAACACATGGATATCAAAATCAAATTCATCTCAAAAACTTGAAAACCTTGAACAAATTTAAATCAAGTTCCACATCATATAAATCCATCAAAACATATCAACTTGTAACACAACTCAAGTTTCACATTCATATCAACTTGTAACACAACTCAAGTTTCATATTAACTTGTAACACAACTCAAGTTTCACATCCATATCAGCTTGTAACACAACTCAAGCTCCACAATTCATATCAAACACATTCATATGAAAAACTTGAAAACTTTGAATAATTTAAATCAAGTTCCACATCATATCAAAATCACATCAAATCTATATCAACTTGAAACATCGCAAATCAAATCAAGTTATATCAGAACTCATATTGGACATACATATCACACCAATAGCAACAAACACAAAGACTATCAAAATGCACTTATCTTGGCAGAACTGGCATCACCCTACCCATTTTCTTCATTCCCAGATCCCACTATACCAAAATTTTTCCTATATGCACTAAAATATCTTGTCTAAGCGCTAAGCTGATTTCTCATGCGCTAACCTATTTTCTCAGTGCGCTACCCAATAAACCCTATGCGCTAGCAGAAACCTATGCGCTACCCTTTTCTTCCAATGCGCTACCTAACCTACTCAACGTGCTAAACTACCCCATACACTATTCTATCTTCTTTGCACGCTATGCACTTAACCCTATGCACTAGGTCACACCTACATGCTATCTAGACCTACCCATGTGACCCCCTAGAAGCCCTATGCGCTAGATATTTTTTATGCGCTACTCGTTTTACCCGACGTGCTACCCTATACCCCCGGTGCACTAACCTCATCCTATGCACTATGCTAACCTAACGATGTGCTAGCCTAAAATTTTCAAACGCTACCCTCTATTGTTAAAACCTACGTGCTAAATTGTTTTTTCGTATGTGCTACCCTTTTGACTCGACATGCTAAAACGTAAAAATTTGCATAAAAATTTCAAAAAATGACCAAAAATGACAAAATCAAATATCAAACAGGGGTCAAAAAGGTTGACTTACCGGTGGTCCATACACGGCAGGTCTTCGATACCTCCTAATGCGCTTGAATTGATGAGAAGAATATGAAATCGACATGTTGACTTCTCTCCAAGTGTCACTTTCTCCAATGTCAACAAGCACAAATGAGACAAAAGAAATCACTTTTTCCCTTTATATAGGGTAAATCAACATTAGGGTTACATGGAGGAACGCAAAAATCACTCGTGGTGTCTCATACCAATCTACCCAACATCATTATCGGGAGATGAATCAATTTTCGCATTCAACATAGACCAAAATTTACAATGTTATCAAAATTATCCAAATCAAATCAATTTTTCAAAAATTTTGATTCATCTCCCGAGGGGGCATTATCAACATCATTTTATCAAATCTGGGGCATCATTTTATCAAATCTGGGGCATGACATAAAAATCTCAAAACAACATAAAAATTGATCATAAACAAATCATAATGATACATCATTTTCTTTGAATCAACATGTGCACACACGTCGCTTCAAAGAGGGGCAAAATGTAGACGCATAAAAATGACCATATTCCTAAATGAATATTTAATGTTCATTTTATTCTCATTCATCTATTTAATTAAATAAATTATTCAATTTATTTAGTTAAATTCACTAAATCCTTTTTTGCATCATCTAATTGAATAAATCATTTTATTTAGTTAAAACCCTTCTCTCTACTTTTTAATTAAATTCACATTTAATTAAATAGTTTACCCCAATTAAATAAATCTAATTTATTTAAAATCCCCAACTTGCAACCAAATTGAAATAAAGCAATTTATTTTAATTAATTCTATTTTCCCTCACCCACTTGCACTTCCCTACATCTCCCACTTACATCCTAAACTCTATTCCTAAATTCTTCTAGAATCTATCTAATCATAATCAATTAACCCAAACCCATCAATTATCCCCTTTCCCTAAATTTGAGGAGGTCACTTCTCAAATTTGGAGTAAAGTCTTCAAAATGCCCCCAAATTTGGAAGGACTCTTACAAATTTGTCCCCAAAGTCTTCAAACCAGTAATGGTTAACTAACCCTTAGTAGCATGGTTAGAGACTTTTTGACTAACTCAACCTCCATCTAACCCAGGGGTCTCATCAAGCATTCATTACTTTGACCATAGTTATTGCTTTAACCTTTGCACAAGAGTTTACCCCTTGGATTAAAGCTTTATCCAATGGATAACCCTAACCTAACCTTAACCCTTACCCCCTAGGGTAACCATGAGGTCCTCTCAAGCATTTAATGCTTCTTACATCTCCTCTCTGTTGGCATTTCAATAGAAAGGAGATTGTTGGCATTTCAATAAGGATATTGAGAAGGTTGTTGGAGATTATTGATATAACTGAAGAAGGATGATTACTATCTTAAAAATATTATTTTGTCATTGATGTCAAGAAATTGATTTTTTGATTCAGTATGATGTTGCCATATCTTGAGAAGTATGTTTTGATGAGTATTAAGAGGTCGGTAAGTGACACAGAAAGAATGTGATAATGAAGGGGAGAAATAAGTTATTCAATGGACAACTATTACCGAGTTAGACAATGATGAGATCATGTTGTTTTGATTGTTTTGATATCCTACATATGTTGTTGATTATAAGTTCAATACTGTACCATGTCACCAAGCAAAGAACCTTGTCGGTAAACCCTAAGGTACCTAGTCGGTAAACCCTAAGGTTATCAATATCGGTTAAAGAAGGCAAAATGTCTACCAAGTGAATTTCAGTATTAACCGAGTAACAACCGAGTTATAATAGATCACATTGGATGAATAAAAGAATTATTTAATGAAGCATGTTGATGAGCTGGAGATGAATAAATGATTGATATGTCACGCAAGAAGTTTGTTAAGGATCTATGGCAATAGAAAATCAAGAGGAAGATCTACAGAATAGATTGAACCGCAATAACCTAGCACAAGTTCCAAGGAAGGAGTGCAAGTTCCAAGGTGAGGTAAAATGTTTTTCAGATCGAAGGATACATTGAACCTAGTCAAGTTTAATGATCTGATGGCTAAGATTGATCATGGGAAATGTGATCAAGGAGATTAAGTAGTTAGAAATTGTTTATAAATAAGGAATTGTTGATGAACAATGCATGTGGGCAAATGTATGCACAATGATGCTACAGTAATGTTTACCGAGCATAGAAGCTTGAAGATCTGATTGTAGAACAGATTGAGAAGCCCAGCAAGCCCAACAAGGGACAAGATAAGTCTTATGACAAGATTGTTTTGAGCAAATAGAATCTTCTTTAGCATTTCAGATGTGAAGTTGCAGATATATTTTATTACTGTTATTTATTTTGTAAGTGATAGGAAATCTCTTAACCGAGTGGACTTAACAGTCTTATTTGTAAATCCTCTAGCAAGGTAACATTCTAGTTGAGTGTTTGAAATCCTTTGACAAGGTTACTTCTAACAAAGTGCAAGATTCTAACAGATCTAAGGGAAATCCCTTAACTGGGTCACATCTAGCAATGTGTTTGTAATCTTTAACATGATTTGCTTTTAACTGAGCATACTCTAGAAGAGTATATTTCTTAGTGGGTCCAAAATCCCACAGTGGTTTTTCCCTATTTGGGTTTCCATGTTAAATATGGTGTTATATGTGTTGTGATGTTATCTATTCATGAGTTTGAATGTTTTATAGTTTTGGCTATATATTTTGAAGTATAAGCTACCGAGGTTGAATCTGTTAAATATATTGAAGATTAAGTTTGTATAATTCACACCCCCCCGCTCTCTCTCTTCTTATTAACTATTGGCATTAGAGCTTTACAATTGGTATAAGAGCTTTGGACTCCAGAAGAAAAATTTAAAGGTACTTGAGGAAAAGATCCAAAGATGTATAAAAGAGATACACCAAAGTTGAACAGGTCAAGTTTCTCCACGTGGCACAAAAGGATGAAGCTACATTTATCAGGAATTAGTGAATATGCAACATATTATCTAGAGAATGATTACATAGCACCTAGCACCAACTCGATGATAAAGGAAGAGATAAAGGCAAAGCAGGAACATATTCAAGCTATGATTGAAATAACATATGCATTAACCGACTCAGAGTTTAATGATCTAGAAGGTTTTAATGATGCAAAGGCGATGCGGTCTAAGCTCATATCTGTGTATGGTGGTGATGAACATGTTCAAAGAGCAAAAGTAGATAGTCTAAGAGGACAACTTGAATCCATGAGAATGAATGAAGGTGAGAACACAACACAATACAGTACAAGGCTAAAGGAAATTGTCAATCAAATTAAAGGAGCAGGAGGAACTACTAAAGAAAACGATGTAACAAGTAAGTTGTTGAGAACCCTTCTACCTGCTTATGACATTTGAGTCTCTACAATCAATGAATTAAGGTCTATACCAAACATGCCAGTCTCTTTGGATGCCACTATCGATAAGCTACATGCATTTGAGTTAAGTAATTTTGATAACAGTGGGTCTTCGGTAAATAAAGTTGAATCTGCATTCTGTTCTTTTCATCTTGGTGAATCTAATGACTATAATGATAGAATGAATAAGTATTCTGAAGGAAATCATAGTGGAGCAAGTGAGATATTTCGTAAAAACATGGAAGAGGTACACAAACTATATGAAGAAATCAAAAAGCAAGAAGAGTTTGAAGCATTATTAGCCAGAAGGTTACCAAGAGGCAAAGGTAAGTATAAAGGAAAGTTACTTTTAAAATGTTTTAACTGTGATAGAATAGGACATATGGCTTCTAACTGTCCTAACAAAGAATCTAGTGAAAAGAGAGAATACCAAGATGACAGACAAAAAGACAACCAATACAGAGGACACCGAGACTTCAGAAGGAAAGATAGAAAGACATGCCTAGTAGTTGATGAGGAATCCAAAGATGATAAATCTGATGGAACTAATATAGAGGAAGTTGTTTATGTGGCTATCAAAGATGGATCAGACAAAGAAAGGTATAAAGAAAAAGCCCTAATATCTCACATAAATAATAATGATTCTTGGATCATAGACAGTGGATGCTCTCATCACATGACAGGTGATAAACTCAAGTTTGTTAAATTAGAAGATTATGATGGAGGCTATGTAAGATTTGGTAATGATGCACCATGTCCAGTGAAAGGTAAAGGTTTTATCACACTTCTTGACAATGCTAAATGTAATGATGTATACTGGGTTGAAGGTTTGAAATACAATTTGTTGAGTGTAGCACATCTAAACCGTACAAGATACCGAATATAATTTCAGAAGGGAATTGTCAAAGTTCATGACAAGCATGGAAAGCTAGCTGCTACTAGGACTCAAACAAGAGGTAATACATTTCATCTTGACTCAACTCAGAACAAATGTCTATATGCAAAAATAGAAGATACCTGGTTATGGCATAAAAGGTTTTGTCATGTAAATTTTGATAATCTAATCAAAACAAGTAAGAAGCACTAAGTAAGAGGTCTACTGAGCTTGGAAAAACCTAAGAATGCTATGTGTCAAAGATGCTAGATGGGTAAGATGACAAGATCAATCTTTACAAGTAAGTCCTACACTTCTAAAGGAATTTTAGATCTTGTACACACTAATCTTTGTGGTCCCATGAAAGTTCAAAGTTATTATGGTGATAAATATTTCATATTATTTGTGGATGATTACTCAAGGATGATGTTAGTTATGTTTTTAAAAGAAAAATCAAAAGATTTTCAAATGTTTAAATGGTACAAGGAAAGAGTTGAAAATGAAACAAGAAGACATCTGAAATGTCTTAGATCTGATAGAGGAGGAGAGTTCACTTTTGATGAATTTAACTTAATTTGCAATGATCATGGTATAAAAAGGCAAGTATCTACACCAAGAACTCCATACAAAAATGGGATAGCTGAAAGAAGAAATAGATCTTTTGTAGATTGTGCCAGAACCCTGATGATTGAAAAGAGGGTACCTCAAACATTTTGGAGAGAAGCAATAAGCACTACACTTTAGACCCTGAACCGAGTACAACAGAAGAAAGGAACTATGAAGACACCATATGAAATCTAGTATGACAAGAAACCTAATGTAAGTTATTTTAAAATCTTTGGAAGTAGATGCTATGTTCACAAAGATGACAGAAATGGAAAGTTTGATAAGAAAAGTGTGGAAGGAACATTTTTTGGTTTTTGATTAATGAAAAAGTAGGTTTTGAAGGGGCCCCGAAACCCTTCACAAGCAAGCCTTAAACAACAAAGCCACGAGAAATAGAGAGAAACAGAACAAAAGGAAAAAACCAGTGGAAAACCCACAAAAGCCCCTAAAAGCCAACGGGCCATCCAGGAATCAGATTTTATTCAAGGCTTTAGCCAGGGTGCTGCTAATTTCTTGCAGCTCTTTGATATACTAGCCCTGGTTCTCTTTGCAGTTCCACCCGCCAGGGTAGCATCACCACCACTTCCAGTCTGGATGGTCTCCTCCTCGAGGTCAAGATCCACAACTGGTTTAGGAGTATGGTCAAAGACCTTGGCAATGTCTTCCAGGTTTTTGGTGACAGCAGAGAGGATACTTGGGATAATTCCCATCAAATTTTTCATCGCTTCTTTTCCCTCTTCTAGTGATTTTACCTTATTCTCCATTTCCTACTTCCAATTAATATGCTCTCTGTTTTCATCCTCCCTCTTTTTATCTGAATTTATCCCTTGCTTTTCCAGATTTTTTAGGGTTTCGTAAGTCCATCTGTCGAAATTCATTCTAGCCTCCGAGAGCTTCTTGAGATTATCCAGGATAAGCCCCTCACCAGCACTTTCCTTGTCCTTTCTATCCCTTTCCTCAGTGAGGTTCTTCTCAAAGCCTTTGTTTGTTTCCTTCTCAGAATTAACTTCGGTTTCCTCATTATCCTTGGGAGCCGTCTCCTCCATCAGATGGCTATTGTCCTTACCAGGGTGATCACTTAGATTAGGGCTATCTTGACCAGGCTCGAAATCTCCACTTTCTTCCTCATTGCTTGGCTCCTCTTCCTTCGAGCTGTCTTCACTGTTAGAGTCATCTGTCTCCATACCACTACTTTCCTTGACAATGTCCTCAGTTTCCAACCCGAGGGTGCTTTTCCTTTTCTTGCTGGATGACGCCTTCTCCTTGCTAGTATCTCCCTCTTCCATCCTCCTTTTACCTGGGGAAGTGGAAACCCGCTTATTTTCCTGTAGAGCGAGGGTTTTTCAATGCTCATAGATGAGCAGCAGGAGCCCGCAGTGGAGAATTGGGCTGGAAGGGTTAGTCCTGTGCTTGTTCAAGGACCTGGAGAGGGATCAAAAAAGGTAGTAGGGCAAAGACACCTTTTTGTCGTGTCTAAAATGGTTTAAGAGAATGAAGTGGTAGGTGTAGGCCCTGGAGAAATGGCCTTCAACCATAATATACTCCATGATTGCGTTCAGGACCCAGCCCCACAACTTCTTGATGTTTGTAGCATCGTAGTAGCCCCCGATAGCCTTGCCGATTTTGGCCCGCTCTTTCTCTTTCCACGGGAACAGGGTAACTGCATTGTTGGAGACCTTGAGGTTTTGAAAGAAGTTGAGCTTGGTGTGGGGCATTCCAGTCATAGAAATAAGCCCAACATCCAACTTAAATTTAACTCCGTAAATTTTAAAAGAGCCATTATACCAATTTTTAGAAATCTTAGAAATGGCTAAGTTGACCCTACCTTTGTCATAGTCCTCAAGCTTTTCCATGAAGCTAGTGAGAGAGCCATTCTCCAGCTTTGCCCAAACTTTAGGCATTGCTTTCTAGGTCGATGTGTTGTCAAGTTCTTCACATCTTAGATCTCCTCCCATTATCGAATGCAGGATATCGACTCTGTTTCTTTGCAAATTGAGAACTTCTTTCTTGATGCAACTCAAATTATCGCTCTAAGTAACCCACAAAGCGTGCAACAATTTTTTGGAGATAGTAGGAGATCTGCCGCAGTGCTAGGTAATGATGGCCTTTCTAGCAAGGCGTAAGTGATGCTTTTTACTTGTCATGATTTAATTGTCCTTCTCTCCCCATATAACGGTCCTTTTTGAGTATCTCTTTAATGTTTAAATTGAGATCATCCTCGTGCCAAATCATTTGAACGTCAGAATTAACTCCAGTGTTCACTAAACAATCAACAACACTATTTTTCTCTCTGAAGGCATGTTGTATAATAATTTCTTTGAAATTGGCAATTATTTCTCTAGCTTTCATGATGATATTCTCAATAGACCAAGAAGGCTCTGATTCCCCCTTTAAGCACTTAATAATATTAAGTGAATCCCCCTCAAGCCATATTTAATCATAATTGAGATTTTTGGCTATAATTAAAGTATGCAAGGTAGCGGAGGCTTCAGCAAAATGGCTAGTTTGATTCCCCAGAGGACCAGCCACTGCCTTAAGGCAACTTCCAGCAAAATTCTTGATAATGCCCCCATATCCAGGTTTACCTAGATTTCATTTTGAAGCCCCATCAAAGTTAGCCTTAATCCATCCCTATGGGGGGAAACACCAAACAAGACCTTCTCTACCTTTCTCCTTGCTAGTAGTGGTGGTAGAGAGATTCCATCTATCTTTGAAATCCTCTTTAGCAGCAAGTCCCTGATCAGTGCCATAGAGGCATTAAAAAATGCTCCTAAAGATTTTGTCTGCAACCACTTCAGGAATAGCCCTTTTATCTCTAAAAATCTTGTTGTTGCACTCTTTCCATATATTCCAGATAATAATCGGCAGAGTAAGTCTCTAGGTCTCCACAATTTTAGGATTAGAGTTAGGACAATGCCATTGAAGCCAAGTATCACCAAGAGAATTTGGGAAGACCCAGCTTAGGTTCCACCTGGACAGGATGATTTTCTAGATGCCCTGGCTAAAAGAGCATTGATTGAGAATATGGCAAGCTGTCTCTTCTTCCCCGCAACAAAGAGAGCACATGTTAGGAAAAATGATGCCTCTTTTGTGAAAAGAAGATTATCCAGGGTTAATATCTTATTTTGGATGAAAATCCAAAAGAAGATGTTGACTTTGGGAACTAAGTTCTTATTCCAAACTTTAGCCTAGATGGGAGTAGCTTCCAATAGAACATTATGAATAGCCACAATAGAGGAAATAGAGTATTTCCCATCCAAAGTTTTCCCCCATATCAGAATGTCATCTTTGTTGTCTCTAGGGATTTTAGCAAAAAGAGCAATCTGAAGGAACTTGAGATCCGGGCACTGCTGGCTAAAGTCAATCCAGTCCCCATTTATCTAGTAATCTCTTACCCTTTCACCATACCTGCATTTGAAGAAAATCTTATTCTTCTAGAAGTAAAGCATTTAAATGTCTGATCAAATCATCTAACAAAATAGTGGAAAGTGTAAATGTGAAAATTGATGAATTTTCAGAAAGAAATGATGAAGGAAATTCCAAAGAACCAGAAAATTATGAAGAATTTGTTTATGTTCAACTGAGAAATCCTACCAAGAAAATTGATGAAGAAAATGAAGAAAATACTCAGTTACCGAGTGATGAAGAAGATCAAATAGAGTATACCGAGCCCATATTAGCCGAATATGTCAGGAGAAATCATGCATCAAGTCGGATTATAGGAGATAAGGATGATCCAGCGATGACAAGGAACAAATTGAGACAGAACACATGTCTGATATCTGAATTTGAACCAAGAATAGTAAAAGAGGCATTTAACAATGAAGATTGGGTAAATGCTATGACAGAAGAGATTGATCAAATCAAGAAGAATGAAACATGGACATTGGTCCCAAGACCGAAGGACAAAAATGTAATCGGTACAAAGTGGATTTTTAGAAACAAGCTAAATGAAAAAGGTGAGGTCATTCAGAACAAAGCAAGACTAGTTTGCAAAGGTTATGCTCAAGAAGAAGGAATAGATTATGGTGAGACTTTTGCACCTGTGGCTAGACTTGAGGGAGTAAGAAAATTGTTGGCATATGCTGCTTTCAAAAATTTCAAGGTATATCAAATGGATGTTAAATTTGAATTTTTGAATGGTATACTAGAGGAAGAAGTTTATATTGAACAACCTGAAGGATTTGTTGAAGACAAGAATAAAGATCAGGTATATAAATTGAACAAAGCTTTATATGGTCTAAAACAAGCACCTAGAGCATGGTATGAGAGACTACACTCTTACTTAATCAAGATTGGTTTTATAAGAACAAGTGAAAACAACAATATGTACATGAAGAATGATGAGGACAATGGAATAATGATCTCAGCCATATTTGTTGATGATATTATTTTTTGTGGAAATGATTCTCTATGCAAGAACTTTGGAAATGAAATGTGCAAAGAATTTGAGATGTCATTAATCAGTGAGATAAAGTATTTTATAGGTTTACAAATACTGGAAATGAAAGATGAGATTTTCATTACTCAATCCAAGTACATAAAGGAAATATTGAAGAAATTTGGAATGGAGGACTCTAAACCTGTAAGTACTCCTATGACTACTAACTATAAACTATCAAAGAATGATGAATCTGCATCTGTTGATGAGACACTTTACTGATCCATGATGGGAAAGTTGCAATATATTGTTCACAATAGGACGGATATAGCACATGCAGTAGGAATAGTTGCAAGATTTTTTGCAGATCCCAAAGAAACCCATATGACAACAATCAAGAGAATTTTCAGATACCAGAGAGGCACTGAAGATTATGGCTTAGTATATGAAAAGAGGAATGATTTTGATTTAAAAGTTTATACTGATGTTGATTGGGCAGGAAACATTGATGACAGGAAGAGCACAAGAAGTGGAGCTTTCTTTTTGGGAGATAGACTAGTAAGTTGGCTTAGCAAGAAACAAGGATGCATTTCACAATCAACAGCTAAAGCTGAATATGTCGTTGCAGCATTGAATTGTACCAATATAGCATGGATCAAGCAACTATTGGAAGGTATAAATGAAAATGTTACCAAGCCAGTAACTATATTATGTGGTAATACTAGTGCCATTAACATTTCAAAGAATCCAGTAATGCACTCTAAGATAAAGCATATCTCTATAAAGTATCATTATCTTAGAGAAGAAGTTCAAGAGAAGAAAGTTGTGCTGGAATATATCATCTCAAAAGAGAAAATAGCAGATATCTTCACAAAGCCACTGCCAAGGGACACTTTTGAGTATCTTAGAAGCAAGTTAGGGGTCCTACCCCTATCTTCTACTCACTAACAGAGTTCGGTGAAAGCATCAATTGGATGACTCTATAGAATATTATTTGTGGATTGATGCTAATTTACGCACTTTAGGAGGTTTTCTAAAGGTGTGTAGGAAATAGTGAATAGAAACAAGTTGCTCTGACCGAGACTGAGATGATATGTGTGTAACACAGCAAGGCACTCACTTCACAGGGGAAGAAACCATGAATTAGTTCTTTTTCTTTTTGGCATTGTTGTCAAAGGGGGAGAAGACTAAATGGAGAAGATAGACTAAATGGAGAAGATAACAGAAGACTAATGACAGGGGGAGAAGACTTCAAGAGAAGGTTTAAATGGCTCAAGGATAACAAGAGAAGTCTAAACAGAAATCTAAATCCGAATTAGTTCGAATAAATCAAGTCGGTATTGCCATTTAAAGTTGGTATTGCCATCAATGCCAAAGAGGGAGATTGTTGGCATTTCAATAGAAAGGAGATTGTTGGCATTTCAATAAGGATATTGAGAAGGTTGTTGGAGATTATTGATATAACTGAAGAAGGATGATTATTGTCTTAATAATATTATTTTGTCATTGATGTCAAGAAATTGATTTTCTGATTCAGTATGATGTTGCCATATCTTGAGAAGTATGTTTTGATGAGTATTAAGCAGTCGGTAAGTGACACAGAAAGAATGTGATAATGAAGGGGAGAAATAAGTTATTCAATGGGAAACTATTACCGAGTTAGATAATGATGAGATCATGTTGTTTTGATTGTTTTGATATCCTACATATGTTGTTGATTATAAGTTCAATACTATACTGTCACCGAGCAAAGAACCTAGTCGGTAAACCCTAAGGTACCTAGTCGGCAAACCCTAAGGTTATCGATATTGGTTAAAGAAGGCAAAATGTCTACTGAGTGAATTTCAGTATCAATCAAGTAACAACCGAGTTATAATAGATCGCATTGGATGAATAAAAGTATTATTTAATGAAGGATGTTGATGAGCTGGAGATGAATAAATGATTGATATGTCGCACAAGAAGTTTGTTAGCGATCTACGGAAATGGAAAATCAAGAGGAAGATCTATAGCACAGATTGAACAACAATAACCTAGCACAAGTTCCAAGGAAGGAATACAAGTTCCAAGGTGAGGTAAAAAAAATTTCAGATCGAAGGATACATTAAACCTAGTCAAGTTTAATGATCTGATGGCTAAGATTGATAATGGGAAATGTGATCAAGGAGATTAAGCAGTTAGAAATTGTTTATAAATAAGGAATTGTTGATGAACAATGCATGCAGGCAAATGTATGCACAATGATGCTATAGTAATGTTTACTGAGCACAGAAGCTTGAAGATTTGATTGTAGAACAGATTGAGAAGCCTAGCAAGCCAAACAAGTGACAAGATAAGTCTTATGACAAGATTGTTTTGAGCAAATAGAATCTGCTTTAGCATTTCAGATGTGAAGTTGCAGATATATTTTATTACTGTTATTTATTTTGTAAGTGATAGGAAATCTCTTAATTGAGTGGACTTAACAATCTTATTTGTAAATCCTCTAGCAAGGTAACATTCTAGTTGAGTGTTTGAAATCCTTTGACAAGGTCACTTCTAACAAAGTGCAAGATTCTAACAGATCTGAGGGAAATCCCTTAACCGGGTCACATCTAGCAATGTGTTTGTAATCTTTAATGGGATTTTGTTTTAACTGAGCATACTCTAGAAGAGTATATTTCTTAGTGGGTCCGAAATCCCATAGTGGTTTTTCCCTATTTGGGTTTCCACGTTAAATCTGGTGTTATATGTGTTGTGATGTTATCTATTCATGAGTTTGAATGTTTTACAGTTTTGGCTATATATTATGAAGTATAAGCTACCAAGGTTGATTATGTTAAATATATTGAAGATTAAGTTTGTATGATTCACCCCCCCTCTCTCTCATCTTATTAACTATTGGCATCAGAGCTTTACACTCTCAACCAGCCTTATGTTGACAATTGTCACCATTTCATTTGTGAAAATTGAAAACATGGATTGACAACTTTCAATCTTGACCCTTGTTTAACTCTTTCAATCCTGGCCATCCATTGCCCTATTTTTGCTATAAATAGAGCTCTTCTTCCTCCGTTTTGGGGATCGATGAATCCATGAATCTAAGAAATTTATTATCTAAGATCCATGCAAGCTTTAGTATCTCATTTATGCTCAATTTTATCAATACATTTAGTCTCTCTTTGCAATAGGAATTAATCTAATAAGCATTTTAGACTATTTCCTTTATCATTAGTGTAAATCATTAGCTAGTATATCATGTTAGGATAGTATTACTACTAATCTTGTCATCTTATAAACTAGCTTATTGCATTTGTAGGATCATGCATAGATAGGATGCATTCTCATGTTAAAATCAATCAAAAGCATCCCTCGTTCTTGCATTTGTCATCCCTAAGCCACTTTGCTTAGTGATCTGAGAGCAAAGGCATTGGCTTGAGGGACCTTGTGAGATAGAGAACCATGGAACCATCCTTGGGAAGTTGAGTCATTCTTCATGACTCCATAACTTGCACCAAGAAGTCCTATGGGTGTGTTGACAAGCCTCTTGGAGCTTCATTTTTCACATTTTAAGCTTTATAGCCCCGCTTTTCCTACATACACTAGCAACTACCAGTTATCTTCTTTGATGCACTCTTGCTGCTAACCGATTGCTTTAACCTTACCGATTAAACTCTCTGTTAAACCCTTTCACCAGTTTAACCTTCACTCACTTAGTCGCTATAGTATTCTGCTATTTTTACTCTAACTGATCTAACTTTTCTCATGCCACACTCAATCGCTTTGCAGAAACTATATCCTCTCCCATCCACCAGCCCTTAATAATATCTTTGGCTTGCATATTTATAGCCCAATCTTTCCTGCCAAAAACCAATTCAAACATCAAGCGTTAGGGTTTCCTTTGTAGGTCATGAGGCAAACTCAATCCAGTCAGATCTGATTGGATCATGCATCGATGATGACTTCCTGTACATTTCTTCTATTCTTGTGCCTTCCTATGCACGTCATCCATCTTCAGCGATCAAAATTCACTTTTTTGGCTTGCTCAGTCAATCTACCATAAATGATCTCATTGCATTGCTTCAACTACTTTGATCTAATCGATCAGTCTATTCTTGATTCTCTCTTGTCGATATGATATTGATTCATGCACCTCTACAACTCCACCTCAAGCTTCACAATCACCATTAATGTTGGACCAACCTCAACTACCTCACCAACCTTACTTAACCAACTTGTGCATGTTTCATCTGCACTTCATGCAAGTTTGCCACTTCATCTTTCCATGGCATCACTGTCGGTATCCACCTCATCACACTTCTCTGTTAGTTCATCTTAGTAACCAACCAACCACATAACCAGCACACACATATCGGTTCACTAACCCTACCAACACAAATCGCCTACCTGGTTATCCTTCCTACCAATGTCTTTTGGGTCCTGCCCATATATCATGTTTGCTTGGTCATCAAACATGTCAGACCTCAACAACTATCAGAAGTAACTCAACAAGTGTAACTTCATTTGATGAAGGTCTTTCACTTCTTCACATTCTTCTTACTCAGATGCATACTAGTATACTTGTTTGTTGGTAACTACCTAGATGACTCAATGTCATCATCCTCCATTAGATATGCACTGGTGGCAACACAATGCACCTTCTTCATTCTGGTAACACTATTGTGTACATCTATAGACACAACATCATCTGTCCATTTCATCTCATGGTTGGTTTGCCATAGTGGCAAAACCCTTCACTTTAAATCTTCCTTCACCATCCTAGTAACACAACTTGTCTTCAGATGATTATCCGGTGTGTATCTCTGATCTTACTCTCTGGAGGCTTAACTGATCTTAGACTCTAGAAGCATTATCATCTTCCACCTAGTAATCTAGTCTGTACATTCATTCACTTGCCTTCTTCTTCCAACATTGCACTAACATAACATAGCTGTCATTATGCAGATGTATCTTTAGCTTGAAATATGTCCCAGTGGTTTTCCATATGTCATCCTTCTCATAGAGGCAGTACACTTTGTCAACCTATCATCTAACTTGTGATAGCTTCTTCATCTAGTGGGAGTCCTGCTAGTTAACCTTACACTAGAAATATGGTGGCTTGCACAAATCATATTTGGTGTTGATGTGATTCAAATAACATTTTGCCTCTTCATCACAATTAGCCTCCCAGTATGCCTTATCTTTCATGTCAGTTGTATACATCACTATGTCAACAAAATTTTATGCGTTGGTCTCTTGATAGCACCACTAGTATATCAACAGCCTTTTACTCACCAATCTCTTGACAACACCACTAGCATATTGGTGCATACCGGTTCATCCTTTTGCATACTGATGGTTACCAATGACAGCACATCAACTCTTCTCATATATGGGTTATCCTGCTATACCAGTTGACATCAATGATATCAGTACCAACAATCTATCAAACCGGTTGCATTCTTCTATATCGGTTGACATCAATGACAACATAATGCCAACAGTATGAGAAGGCAATGGATTAGTAAAAATCTTAAGATTTTGATTAGGAGCTACTGATTGTTTCACTTATCATTCACACCTGCCACAGATATAGTATTATTATCAATCAAATCTTGAATCTTACTTTTCAATGCAAAATAATTCTCAGTATCATGACCAGGTTGACAATGAAATTGACAAAAAGAATTGTTATCAAAATAAGGGGATGCTAGCTTATATGGGTGAACTAATTTTATAGGAGGGAGTTTAATAACATTTCTTTGTAACAACTGAGACATAATACTATGTAAAGATTCATTCAAAGGAGCAAATTGTCTTTCTCTTTTGAAGAATTTAGAAATAGGAACCACACCTATTGTAGCATTCACATTGTTGGTGTTGATTGTATTTGTTAGCACATATTTTTACAAAATATTTTTGCGCTATATATGGATGCTTTTGCATATAGTTTCATCAAAGGAGCATTTATTGTTGGATTGTATGTGCAAGTGATATGTTACAGTGTCTTCATGAGAAGGCATCACTTGGGCATATTCAAGGAAAGTGTTGAGTATGATGGCATTCTATCAATCCTCATCTTCAAAATTAGTTTCATTCCATAAGCACTTTTTGGAAGGTCAGCATAGAGTAGGGTTGAAAGCATGAACACATATGTAAATGGTGTGGGATAAATCTTTTAGTATAGTTATTAAAGTTGTATCCATGGAGAGGGGCTTCTTTTATAAAAAATGCAAAAAAAATTCTTATCGACATAAGTTACCTCGATGAGATCACACAAGGAGAAAGGAGTATGTTGATTGGAGTAACTCATGCCAATGGTGTTTCCTAAAGCATGAGCAATGGGAAAAGGTGTGAATAAGTGGAAATCCATCAGGGTGAGTTACAACAATGATATGATAGGAAGTCAGAGTCATCGGAGTAACATACACTATCGGCAACGAGGAAAAAATGTTGTCCCGATACCCGATGGGGTGATGTTTTCATAGAGATGACATTGGTTTATTAGGAGGTCCTAATTTACGTTACCTCGATACCTGATGCACTAAATGGAGAAGGTGGCTCTATCAGAGAGACTTTCTTTGATAAAGCGATTCTAGGCAAGAAAAGGAGCAAGACTCATCAGGATAACATACAAGATCAAGGAGATGCGTTTTGAGTTATCTCGATTCCCGATAAGGAAGATGAGCTCATCACAGTTGAAGTGACTACATTGGGAAAACCTATGCCAATAGACCAAAGCAACCCGATAAGGAGAGTGATGCAGAGAGTCTTGGAGATTTGTTTAATACACCTTCTTGAGTGACTTGTCCTACTCAACCCTACAACTACTCAAGTTCTTCCTATGGCACTTGGCAGAGGTTATGATAATGAGACCTCCAAGGTCTGAACCTTCTTGATTTGCCTCCTAGGTATAGCCAATGGTTTCTGGACAATCAACTCCTCCACTTGAGGTTTCTGTCATGCCCAAAATTTAGGGCAAAAAAGGAACAATTTTTTTTTTAAAAACATACTAATTTAATTAACATGTTCGCTCACACAACAAGCGTTATTGAAATTTCCATTATTAAATTCAAGCTAGTTCTGAGATGAACCAAGCTTCGATAGATTGTTAAATATTATTTGTGGAAAATTAACTGGTTTAAATTTTATCTCCTCAAGATACCTAGCCATTAGGCTTATTAAATCAATCATGCTAAAGGAATAGGAGAGGAAAAATTAATTTAATCTCCAATAAGACATATAGTCTAAACATCCAATTTAAATTTTAAATACTCTAATTAAATTACACGAGACATTATTATATACATTTAAAATTATAAAAGCTAGGCTTCCTCCGATAATCTATTTATTTCGCTTTACTTGCTTCAAATTATAACCAGAATTATAATAATATATATATATATATATATATATATATATATATATATATATATATATATATATATATACATATACATATATATATATATATATATATATATACATATATATATATATATTTACAATTAAATACTTAATCCAAAATTATGACCAGAATTTATATATATTTTAAATATTTTAATTCTAATTCAAAAACATAATATCTTTCTAAATATTAATCCATATTTCCCCAACCCTAATTAGGGTTCTATTTTCCCATATATGTATTTTCAAATCTAATTATCATATTTTTTTTTTAAAATCCATCTGCCCTAGCCCCACCCGGGCTAGGGTTTAACCCTTATTTTTTTTACAGAGAAATTTTCATGCTGGGCCGAAGACCCCAAGGGCGGCCATGTTTTTTTTTTGTTTATTGCAGGTTTCGGATGTTGGAGGCGGGGAGAGCCGTGGCACCACTGTGTGGGCGCACAGTGGGCACCGCGGCACCACTGTCCACACAGTGGGTGCCGCTAGCGGCTCCCCACTGTGTGGCCACACAGTGGCGGCCGTGGCCGTCCACTGTGTGTCTACACAATGGGAGCCGAAGCGGCTCCACTGTGTGTGCACACAGTGGGCGCCGTGCGGCCCTCACTGTGCATACACATAGTGGGGTCCGCGTGGACCCAAAAACATTTCCCCATTTTTTTTTTTTTAAATTTTAATTTATATATATATATTTTTAAAATATATTAAATATAAATATATATATATGTATATATATTTATATATATATATATTTATAATCGTAGTTTAAAAGGGTGAAAATATTTCAATAAATATATATATATATTTTTTTTAAAAGGAAGATTTTAAACTAATATAATAAAGGGAAAAAGCATTAAGTTTATTTAGAAATATATATATATATATATATATATATATATATTAAGCTTTTAAATCAATGCTAACTAAAATACAATATACTTTTCTGGAATAAAAAGAATTTCATTGATTTTTTTTTCCTCTAATACAATATTTACATAAAACATCTTTTTTCTTTAAACTACTTAAGATCTTTCAGCATAAATAAACTTCTATTTTGCCACAAGTAAAATATAGATAAAATTTAAATGAAATCTATTCTTTTTCTCCATAATACAAAGAAGCTTTTGCATGCAACTCAAAATAACTTTTCTTTTACTAAAAACTAGAAGTAGGAATAAAACAAGCTTTTCTTTTTCTTTCTTTAACAGCTCTAAGATATACTACCAATTTACAGGATGTTTCTTGAATAGCCACAACAGTAAAACTTCAAGTCTATTTTCAATAATTACAACTTGCTTCTCTTTTCTTTGAATGAGGCATACTTTTATAACAAATTTAAACAATTATCTGCAACTGGATTTAAGTATCTTCAAATAATAATCTTCTGTATCTTTCTCATGGATCCTATTCTCTTTCTCCTGACTTTCCTGCATAATAGATAAACACAATATGACCACAGAGTGCTCACCTCCCAGCCTAGGCTAACTGGTAGCCACCCCCGAGCTCGGAGAACCAATTCCTAGACGGGTAACAAACAGGCAAACACATAGAAAGCAATGCATATAGATATTCCAGACACATTCCCAACTTGGCTTTCACAGCACCACACTTTGGTGATGAACATTTTCAATGGGTGGTAGTGGACCAAATCCCTGAGGAGAACTGCAACTATGAAATAAACAAGAAGCCACCTCATGGCACAATAATAATATCAAGAATCTCAACCCCTTATTCCTTATGCCCCCCAAAGGTATTCTAGCCTTTTATGCCTCCTTATGACCCCCATTGCACAAACAGGCCATGCAGCAAGGGTCACAACAAAGATCCCTTGTGATCACTCTCAAAGAGAGTCTCTCACTCGAGGGTTGTCACTGCTACCACCCTCAAGATGCTCTTCTCTCCCAAGAGTAAGAGATCTTGAGAAAACTCCCAAATCACAACAATTCATAAAGCAAAATACCAAAAGATTTTCTAACACAAACTTTCAAGTACACAGATTTCTTACACCAACAAACTTCCAGACATAAACAAGAAGAAGACATTAAAAAGAATAACTGAAACCAACCTTAATCTGCCCAAATGTATTATGATATTTGATGAAGAGCTGCCCAATCCACAATCTTTTTCCTTCTACCCTTAATCAATTTTTCTATTCCATAACATTATTTTCTCTTCAAATTTTCTTCTGTCTCCAAAAATGGAGAGTGGATGATTACCCTCCAATTCTCAAAAATCTTGCTTAAGAAGTTCACTCACAGAGTTCTCACAAGATTCTAAAAAAAAACCAAAAAAAAAAAAGAAGAAAGCAAAAATGCAAAAAGACTCTCATTCCAAAAGAAAAAATCCTGATTAGATTTAACTTCTAATTTTCAATTTTCGCTCAACTCAGAAAAGCCAATTTTTAAAGCGTTAAAAAGATCATTATAAAGTAGAAACTTGCCTAAAATTACCCCTAACCCCTAGGTATACCTTATGGGCTTTAGGAAACCCTATTAAACTACCCCTAGGTGTTCATTTAACCCATTTTAAACCCCTCTGAAGTTTATTTTCGGGTCAAACATAAGTTGACCACCCCAAATATTATATTCCAAAGTATTTATGACAACACATTATTTTATTTAAGAAGAACTATAATTAAACACTTTCCCACCAAGAGACACAAATAAAACATTTAAATTTAAATCCACACGTGTCAAGTGACACAAATAAAACACTTTTACAAAAATAAAACATGGAATTGTCTCTTGTGGTTTTTACATAATAAATTTAAATAACACGTAACATTCATGCAGCATATACTATTACGAATAAAATACAACACAAATGGGGTGTTGTCTCTCCAAATAGACAACCCCTGGCTTACAAACATACATAAGTCTAGGTTTGATTCTCCGTAATTTCCATGGTCACATGGTAAATTTCTTGCGCATCTCAATTTACACATTAGTACTTCCAAATATCCATATACAATATAATTCAATAATATAACAATGCACATCATTACTTGCATACAATTTTCATCTGAACAGATTGAATACATCTTTTACCAAGCAATTTTACATAAGCAATTTCATCCCAATTCACATAAACTAACCATACATCATAGTTCTATATTCAAAGAAAGTCCTGCAAATTCAAATAATGACATCTATCATTGTAATATCATTCTATCTAACAATCATGTAGTGTTCTATCTTATAAAGCATGTAAGTAAATCATCAAATCATAGCAATGTTATCCAAATCCTGAAGTCATATAAGTTCAAAGTCTCAAAATGCATCAAAATAAAGTATCCATAATAGTCTAAATATAAAATCCACTGAATGTTAGAGTGAGTCAAGGTGAGGCCTTACATCCTCCCCCTCTAGGCATGAACTTCCTCCTGGAGTTCATCAAAGAGGTGAGGGTACTCTGATCTCATACGTGTTGCATCCTCCCATGAAGCCGTAACCTCATCATAACAATCCCACTGGACCTTAACCTGGTCCAGCTCTCGACCTCGAAGGGCCAATGTCTGGCGTGCCAAAATGCGAATGGGCTCCAAAGCTAGCTGCCCGTCCGACTCCACCTGCAAGGCATCCCAATCTAGAAGGTGAGACTCATCATAAATATATTTTCTCAAAACTGAAACATGAAACACATCGTGGATGCGTGACAGGCTAGGTGGCAAAGCTAAATGGTAGGCAACTGGGCCTATCCTCTCCAGAATCTCAAAAGGTCCTACAAAGTGAGGTGCGAGCTTAGAACCCTTTCCGTAACGGATTAGACTCTTATGCGGTCGCACTCTCAAGAAAACTCTGTCTCCAACCAAGTAGCTACGATCTATCCTCTTTGCATCGGCATACTTCTTCTGTCTATCCTGAGCCTCTCTAAGACGCTGCCTAATCAAATCCACCTACTGTTCCATATCCCGAACTAACTCAAGACCAATGGCAACTCTATCCTCTATGCGATCCTAACTCAAGGGCGTCCTGCAAGGCCTGCCGTATAAAGCCTGGTAGGGTGGCATCCCCAAAGAAGTGTGATGCCCATTGTTATAGGCAAACTCCACTAAGGGAAGATACTCCTCCCACCGGGTCTGATGATCCATGACGTACATACGAAGCATATCCTCTAACACCTGATTGACCCTCTCTGTCTGACCATTTGTCTCCGGGTGATAGGTTGTACTGAAATTGAGCTTAGTGCCCATAGCTGCCTATAATGACTTCCAAAAGGTAGAAGTGAAAAGAGAATCTCTGTCAGAAATAATCTTGCGGGGTACGCCATGTAGTCTAACAATGTCTCGCAAGAACACCTATGCTACTGCTGGAGCTGTGAATGTGGTACGAACTGGTGAAAAGTGAGCTACTTTGCTCAACTTGTCAACTGTCACCAAGATAGCATCATGGCGACGAGAAGACATAGGGAGACCAATGATGAAATCCATAGATATAGTATCCCACTTCCACTCTGGTATAGCATGAGACTGAAGCAACCCTCCTGGATGGCGGTGCTCCGCCTTTACCCTCTGACACTCAAGACATCGAGCTACTATCTCAGCAATGAGCTACCGCATTCCCGGCCAATGATATAATTGCCTCAAGTCAGCATGCAACTTCTTAACCCTGGGATGCGCTGCATAAGGAGCTCTATGAGCTTCCGTGACAATGAACTCTCGCAACCCTCCAGAGGAAGGTACATAAATGCGCCCTTTGTGGCGTAACAGTCCATCGGACTCCAAAGAATAATCCACATATTTCCCTTATAGAGTAACCTGAGAACGTAATACCTGACAAACCTCTGCATACCATCCATCCTCTGACAAGTGTCGAAGTATATGATCTCTCAAGTCTGTGCCCATGGATATGGTGTAAACCTCATGACGTCTCCTACTCAAGGCATCTGCAACTACATTTTCCTTTCCTTTGATGTAGTGAACGTCAAAATCATATTCGCACAAGAACTCCGTCCATCTCCTCTGACGTGCATTAAGGTTCGGCTGAGTGAAGATGTACTGAAGACTCTAATGGTCTGAATGCAACTCAAAGTGATGTCCTAAAAGGAAGTGTCTCCACCTCACAAGTGCATGCACTACTGCTGCGAGCTCAAGGTCGTGAGTGGGATAATTAAGTTCATGAGTCTTAAGTTTCCTAGACTCGAAAGCTATGGCCCTACCATCCTGCATAACAACTACCCCTAAACCCTCTAGGGAAGCATCTGTACAAACCATGAAGTCCGCTTGAAGGATCTGGTACAACAAGGATAGGAGCGCTAGTAAGTGCCTTCTTGAGTTCCTGAAAGGCCTTCTCGCACTTCTCTGTCCACTCAAATTTCTTCCCTTTACGCTGAAGAGAAGTAATAGGGTGTGTGACTCTAGAGAAACCCTTGACAAAATGTCGGTAATACCCTGCTAAACCCATGAAACTCCTGACCTCTGTCACACTGGTAGGCACTGGCCAATCCATAATAGCCCTAATCTTTGATGGGTCGACTGAGATCCCATTACTGGAAATAATGTGTCCAAGGTACTTGACCTCAGATCGAAAGAAAGCACACTTCGATAGGCTGTCAAACAACTGGTTATCCCGCAAACACTGCAATACCTGTTTCAGGTGCTCCTCATGCTCCTCAATCCGAGAATATATCAGTATATCATCGAGGAACACAATAACAAAATGGTCCAGAAAGGTACGGAACACCCCATTCATGAGGCTCATAAAAACTGCTGGGGCATTCGTAAGTCCGAAGGGGACTACAGTAAACTCATAGTGACCATATCTAGTGCGAAATGCGGTCTTGTGGATATCACTTTCCACTATTCTCAACTGATGGTATCCTGACTTCAGATCTATTTTGGAAAAGACTTTGGCACCCTGAAGCTGGTCAAATAAATCATCAATTCTGGGCAAAGGATATCGGTTCTTGATGGTTACTTTATTTAGCTACCGATAATCCATACACAATCGGAGAGATCCATCCTTCTTCTTAACGAAGATGACTGGTGCACCCCACGGGGATACACTAGGACGGATATGACCCTTCTCAAGAAGTTCCTCAAGATGAATTTTAAGTTCATTAAGCTCATTTGTGGTCATTCTATAAGGTGCTCTGGAAACTGGCTCGGCTCCTGGTACTAGGTCTATATGAAAGTCAATCTCTCTGCGGGGAGGCATTCCCGATAACTCTAAAGGAAATACGTCTGAATATCCCTTAAGGATAGGATGGTCATCCAGCGATGTTTCTTTTTCCTCCTCTTCCCCTCTATCACTGATCGTGATAGCAAAAAGCTGACATCCCTTCCGCATGCTCCGCTTAAGCTGCATTGCGAAGATCATACGAAGAGACATGGGCCTCTAAATCTCGGTGATAACTATGGGCGAACCATGATCATCTTCACACTCGATCCTTTTCAGGCGGCAATCCATCTTGGCTCTGTGGGCATAAAGCCAATCCATGCCAAGTACGATTCCATAAGATCCAAGTGGAGTCACTCTAAGGTCTACTAAAGTGGTGGTCTTGCCAATCTACAGCTGACATGCCTTAACCTCTGATTCCACTGACACTCTAGCCCCTAAAGCTAATTCCACTTCCCAACTGACACCCTGTCTAGTTGCCACTAGCCCGCAATGCTCCACAACCAATGCAGATATAAAGGAGTTAGTAGCTCCTGAATCAAACAAAATAGATACATTGTTACCTTTGATTATACCTGAAGATTCGATAACTGTGGCCTGATGATCAGCCTGGCGGTTGTCAACCGCTGCGAATACTCTATGGGACCTACCCATATCACCAACTGTCGGCTCTGAAGTGGCCATCCGCTGACTCCCTGCTACCTGTCCCTGAGGGCAATCCCTCGCCAAATGCCCCATGGCTCCACATGTAAAGAAAGCACCCCATGCTTGGAACTGGGCACCCTGAGGCCTAGAGAATGCCTGACCTCCTGTCCTACTGGATCCGTTGTACCCACCCTTGGAGGACTGCTAAGTCCCCGTCGGCTGTGTGTATTGCCCCTGTGCTCTCTGATCACGTTTTTGTCCCTGAGTCTGCCACTGTTTGGGCTTAGAGCCCTACTGATACTATGGAGGCTTCTGCCTCTGGTTCTGTGGTGTCTGTTGTGGAGGAGGGGGTTTGGAGAACCCCTGAGAATTTTGGTTGTTCCCTTTCCAATGTGGTTTCTGGAATCCATAAGTCTGAGGTGCGGGATTTCGGTTCTGAAACCGATCCCTATTGTCCTGTGGTCTAACCTGAATTTCCTCGACAATCAGTGCCTTCTCTACAGCAACCCGAAGGCTCCCTGGAGCGGACATCCTAACAGGCCCGGCTATACCCGCATTTAATCCCCTGATGAAGCGGTTTACAAGAAGTTTCTCATCCTTTAGATAATCTACATAAGGCAACAACTCAAAGAATTTACTGGGTTACTGACAAACCTTTTTCTTGGAGATCATGAAATTCATCTATACGACGCTGCCTGAAGTGTTCTGATATGTACCTCTCATGGAACCTCTCTATGAATATCTCCCAAGTGAGTGTATCAGGAACTAATCCGCATTTGTACTCTTCCTGTCTCCACCAAGTGGAGGCTGTCCCTCTCAGAAGATGAACTGCAACACGTGCTTTCAAGTTGCTCTCATAAGAACGCAACGCAAAACACCTCTCAAGACTCAAAAGCCATGCCTCGGCCTCTACTCCATCTGTAGAACCTCCGAAGAATGGGGGTTGGAGGCGCATGACCTCCCTGATGAGATCCCCTGGATCTCAACGACCTCTCTCAAAATAAACTGGTTCCACCTCTGGAGGTGGTCCTGGTATATGCACTGACTCTCACTCATTTCCACCCTAACTCTCTACAGGAATCGAAGCTGGGCTCCTGCTTCGTTCTCGATCAACAGATCTATGACTTCCAGAGTCACGACTCCTAACCTGAGGGTTCTCTGCTGGGATCCTTTCCTGAACAATGTCAATAAGATTCTGAATGGCTGCTAAGAGGTCTCGGTTAGGTTCATTTGGCTGTTCGGGAGGTGCTTCTGGGTTCTCCTCTAGAACCGATGCCTCCCTCTCTACCTCATCGCGTGCTATGCGCACACATCTAGGACCCCGTCCGCGCTTGCGAGCTTGTCGCGTCGTCGGAGGCATCCTAAGAGGAAATAAGACAAAACAATTAATTTATTTCTTTTAGAATTAAATTCAATTAAATTCAAAAGTCCATTTAACAAAATAATTTTTTAAATATTTTAAGGCGAAACGTAAGTGAGTAAGGTTCCTAGTGTGGAAACCTTGCTCTGATACCAAAATGTCATGCCCAAAATTTAGGGCAAAAACGGAACAAATTTTTTTTTAAAAACATACTAATTTAATTAACAAGTTCGCTCACACGACAAGCGTTATTGAAATTTCCATTATTAAATTCGAGCTAGTTTTGAGATGAACCAAGCTTCGATAGATTGTTAAATATTATTTGCGGAAAATTAACTGGTTTAAATTTTATCTCCTCAAGATACCTAGCCATTAGGCTTATTAAATCAATCACGCTAAAGGAATAGGAGAGGAAAAATTAATTTAATCTCCAATAAGACATATAGTCTAAACATCCAATTTAAATTTTAAATACTCTAATTAAATTACACGGGACATTATTATATACATTTAAAATTATAAAAGCTAGGCTTCCTCCGATAATCTATTTATCTCGCTTTACTTGCTTCAAATTATAACCAGAATTATAATAATATATATATATATATATATATTTATATATACATATATATATATATATATATATATATATTTACAATTAAATACTTAATCCAAAATTATGACCAGAATTTATATATATTTTAAATATTTTAATTCTAATTCAAAAACATAATATCTTTCTAAATATTAATCCATATTTCCCCAACCCTAATTAGGGTTCTATTTTCCCATATATGTATTTTCAAATCTAATTATCATATTTTTTTTTAAAAATCCATCTGCCCTAGCCCCACCCGGGCTAGGGTTTAACCCTTATTTTTTTTACAGAGAAATTTTCATGCTGGGCCGAAGACCCCAAGGGCGGCGACGTTTTTTTTTTGTTTATTGCAGGTTTCGAATGTTGGAGGCGGGGAGAGCCGTGGTGCCACTATGTGGGCGCACAGTGGGCGCCGCGGCACCACTGTGTGTCCACACAGTGGGCGCCGCTAGCGGCTCCCCACTGTGTGGCCACACAGTGGCGGCCGTGGCCGTCCACTGTGTGTCCACACAGTGGGAGCCGAAGCGGCTCCACTGTGTGTGTACACAGTGGGCGCCGCGCGGCCCTCACTGTGCGTACACACAATGGGGTCCGCGTGGACCCAAAAACATTTCCCCATTTTTTTATTTTTTAAATTTTAATTTATATATATATATATTTTTTTAAAAGGAGATTTACATGCAAAGATTTTAAACTAATATAATAAAGGGAAAAAGCATTAAGTTTATTTAGAAATATATATATATATATATATATATATATATATAAAGATTTTAAATCAATGCTAACTAAAATACAATATACTTTTCTGGAATAAAAAGAATTTCATTGATGTTTTTTTCCTCTAATACAATATTTACATAAAACATCTTTTTTCTTTAAACTACTTAAGATCTTTCAGCATAAATAAACTTCTATTTTGCCACAAGTAAAATATAGATAAAATTTAAATGAAATCTATTCTTTTTCTCCATAATACAAAGAAGCTTTTGCATGCAACTCAAAATAACTTTTCTTTTACTAAAAACCAGAAGTAGGAATAAAACAAGCTTTTCTTTTTCTTTCTTTAATAGCTCTAAGATATACTACCAATTTACAGGATGTTTCTTGAATAGCCACAACAGTAAAACTTCAAGTCTATTTTCAATAATTACAACTTGCTTCTCTTTTCTTTGAATGAGGCATACTTTTATAACAAATTTAAACAATTATCTGCAACTGGATTTAAGTATCTTCAAATAATAATCTTCTGTATCTTTCTCATGGATCCTATTCTCTTTCTCCTGACTTTCCTACATAATAGATAAACACAATATGACCACGGAGTGCTCACCTCCCAGCCTAGGCTAATTGGTAGCCACCCCCGAGCTCGGAGAACCAATTCCTAGACGGGTAACAAATAGGCAAACACATAGAAAGCAATGCATATAGATATTCCAGACACATTCCCAACTTGGCTTTCACAACACCACACTTTGGTGATGAACATTTTCAATGGGTGGTAGTGGACCAAATCCCTGAGGAGAACTGCAACTATGAAATAAACAAGAAGCCACCTCATGGCACAATAATAATATCAAGAATCTCAACCCCTTATTCCTTATGCCCCCCAAAGGTATTCTAGCCTTTTATGCCTCCTTATGACCCCCATTGCACAAACAGGCCATGCAGCAAGGGTCACAACAAAGATCCCTTGTGATCGCTCTCAAAGAGAGTCTCTCACTCGAGGGTTGTCACTGCTACCACCCTCAAGATCCTCTTCTCTCCCAAGAGTAAGAGATCTTGAGAAAACTCCCAAATCACAACAATTCATAAAGCAAAATACCAAAAGATTTTCTAACACAAACTTTCAAGTACACAGATTTCTTACACCAACAAACTTCCAGACATAAACAAGAAGAAGACATTAAAAAGAATAACTGAAACCAACCTTAATCTGCCCAAAGGTATTATGATATTTGATGAAGAGCTGCCCAATCCACAATCTTTTTCCTTCTACCCTTAATCAATTTTTCTATTCCATAACATTATTTTCTCTTCAAATTTTCTTCTATCTCCAAAAATGGAGAGTGGGTGATTACCCTCCAATTCTCAAAAATCTTGCTTAAGAAGTTCACTCACAAAGTTCTCACAAGATTCTAAAAAAAAACCAAAAAAAAAAAAGAAGAAAGCAAAAATGCAAAAAGACTCTCATTCCAAAAGAAAAAATCCTGATTAGATTTAACTTCTAATTTTCAATTTTCGCTCAACTCAGAAAAGCCAATTTTTAAAGCGTTAAAAAGATCATTATAAAGTAGAAACTTGCCTAAAATTACCCCTAACCCCTAGGTATACCTTATGGGCTTTAGGAAACCCTATTAAACTACCCCTAGGTGTTCATTTAACCCATTTTAAACCCCTCTGAAGTTTATTTTCGGGTCAAACATAAGTTGACCACCCCAAATATTATATTCCAAAGTATTTATGACAACACATTATTTTATTTAAGAAGAACTATAATTAAACACTTTCCCACCAAGAGACACAAATAAAACATTTAAATTTAAATCCACACATGTGTCAAGTGACACAAATAAAACACTTTTACAAAAATAAAACATGGAATTGTCTCTTGTGGTTTTTACACAATAAATTTAAATAACACTTAACATTCATGCAGCATATACTGTTACGAATAAAATACAACACAAACGGGGTGTTGTCTCTCCAAATAGACAACCCCTGGCTTACAAACATACATAAGTCTAGGTTTGATTCTCCGTAATTTCCATGGTCACATGGTAAATTTCTTGCGCATCTCAATTTACACATTAGTACTTCCAAGTATCCATATACAATATAATTCAATAATATAACAATGCACATCATTACTTGCATACAATTTTCATCTGCACAGATTGAATACATCTTTTACCAAGCAATTTTACATAAGCAATTTCATCCCAATTCACATAAACTAAGCATACATCATAGTTTTATATTCAAAGAAAGTCCTGCAAATTCAAATAACGACATCTATCATTGCAATATCATTCTATCTAACAATCATGTAGTGTTCTATCTGATAAAGCATGTAAGTAAATCATCAAATCATAGCAATGTTATCCAAATCCTGAAGTCATATAAGTTCAAAGTCTCAAAATGCATCAAAATAAAGTATCCATAATAGTCTAAATATAAAATCCACTGAATGTTAGACTGAGTCGAGGTGAGGCCTCATAGTTTCCACCTCAATTACTCACACACTCCTCTCTTGGGCTCCAACCATTCCTACAAGGATCTTAACACACAATATCTTCCTATGGTTTCCCAATGCATCAACAAGTTGTCTTCAATGTGTTTTGAGGTTTAAGACTCATCAAATCCATCGCCTTGGCTTCTTAGCCCTTCTAGGTCTCTACCGACACCTAATTAGGCCTAATTGCATTAGCCCTCCCTAGGCGGTTTTAGGAAGTTAATTTGCAAAAGTCCCAAACAAGACAAGAAATAAATCATGGATTTGAGTATCCTTTTGAAAGTTACAGGTAATACTAGAGAAGTGCATCTGGGTTATCCATACAAGTGGGGTTTCCAATGTTGTACTATTTTGAAGGGGTTTAGGCCTAGCTGGTGAACTTGAAAGATGGGTCTAGAACTCTTCACTAGTCAAATCTCCTACTCAAAAAACCTTGGGAACCTTCAAAGGGACTCAAAGGGATTTCCATTCATATGCCACTTGGACTTGCACCAATCTTCTTGTGCTCACAAATCACACTTTTCTTGCTGTCCTAACTCACCTACTCTCAGCGATGATCCTAGGGCTTCATTGTTTCTCCTCCTCCTAGACCTGAAACATCACACACCCTATTCCTAACATATGTACAGACCCTAACCTATAATCCTTAGTGATTTCAATAGGTGCCATCAAATAATGCCTAAGTTAGAGCCATTTCTTGCTCTTAAACCCTACTTGCAAGGGTTTTACTCCTAGTTGCAAAGAATGAAATAAATCTCTACAATCTAGATCAATCAAACCTACAAATCAACCTTAAATAAAATAAAATAAAATGAACATACAAATATGGCAATGAGTTTACACCATCTAGTCCGTACTGGACCGTACAAGCAAGGAAAAACATGACAAAACTATCAAAAATCGGTGGAAACAAGGTTGCTTCACACACCAAAAACTTTCTCTTGCATTTCCAATCCTCTAACCCATACAATGAAGTGAAATTTGGCTTATATCCACTTGTTTTAGTCAGTTCAACCAACTTCCTAATGCCTATAACCAAAAATGCAACTTTTGCAAGAAATTGTGAAATGTTGCTCAATAACTTTTGACAACTTTTTCTCCAAGATGCAATTTTGCATTCTATTGCATTCTAAGACTCTTAAAGGTCCTTAAAAACCCTAGAAGACCTAAAGACAACTCAATTTAATCCTAATACATGAATACATTCATCTGGAGTATTTTGCCTGTGAACTACCTAAGCATCTCACTTCTCAGGCTAACAGCATCTTGAGCTCAATTGACTCAAACCAAAATGTGGACCACTCAACCATGGCTCTACTGAGTCCTCAATGGTTGGTCCATTATTACATCACAAATTAACACACAAACTTAAAAGAAATCAAAGCTTTCATTCTTGGAGTGCTAGGTGCCCTGCACCATACTCCCCTGGGTCAAAGAACTCAAGTCCCTTGAGTTATAAGGTCTTAAATCTCCACTCCATGCTAAAGTATATCTGCCTCTGACATCCACATGACATCTAAAATAGGTCACCCTTTCCACTTAACAAGATATTGCTTGTAGACTCCTTTCCTTGTCTTCTTTCCTATCTTGGTATCCAAGATACTCTCTAACTCAACCGATTGACTAGATCGCAAATCCTTTACCCAATCTTCATGAATTGGTGATGGCATGTCTATTTGATTTGTTGGTGTCTCTCCCTTGTATGGATAGAGATCACATACATTAAAAATTGGAGATATCCCCAAGGTAGATCAAAGTTCAACCTCATAGGCATTCTGCCCATACTTGTGCACCACCTTTAGAGTTCCAATTTTCTTCATCATGAGCTTGATAGGCTACCCTTTGGTAAGTATCTCCTTTCTAAGGTATGCCAGCACTAAGTCTCCTACTTGAAATTATAGCTTCCTCCTTGTTTTATCATCTTGAACCTTATACTGCTTAGACTTTTGTTGTAAGGACCGCCTTACCTTATCATGTACCTCTTTAATGCCTTCTGCAAAGTTCTCCACTTGTGCACTCTTGGGTGCCATTGAACTGAGATCTCTGAGCTCTAATATGCCCCTAGGATGGATTCCATACACTATCTTAAAAGGACTTTTACCTATGCTACAGTTCATTGAGTCATTATATGCATATTCTTCCTGTCCAAGTACTAGATCCCAAGTCTACCCATGTTGTTTAATAAGACATCTTAGCAAGTTACCCAATGACCAATTGACTACCTTTGTTTGACCATCTGATTGAGGATGATAGGTAGATGAGAAAGATAACTTGGTTCCCAACTTCCTCCAAAGTGTCCTCCAAAAGTGGCTCAAAAACTTCACATCTCTATCACTAACAATGCTGATTGGAAGTTGGAAGACCATGAATCTTGACTATCTCCTTGAAGAAGAGGCCTGCAATATAGGTGGAATCATTGGTACTCTTGCAAGGTATGAAATGTGCCATTTTACTGAACCTATCTACTACCACATACACACTATCAAATCCTCTTGGTATCCTAGGCAAGCCTAACACAAATTCCATGCTCAAACATTCCCAAGGCCTCTGAGGTATGACCAAGGGCTGATATAGACTTGCATTACTTGAGGTTCCTTTTGTTCTTTAGAAGATGGTACATTTCTCTACAAATCTTCTCACTTTTGATTGCAACTTGGGCCAATAATAAAACCTACCAACCTGCTCCAAAGTCTTATCAATGCCAAAATGACCTCCTAGACCTCCTTGATGCTTTTCTTGAATAATATTTTGCCTCATAGAACATTGAGGTATGCAAAGAAAATGACCTTTGAACAACAAACCCTCTTGTATCATGTATTATAAATAAGAGACATGTGAGGTATTAGAAAAAGCATAACAAACATTATATATCTTTGCAAAATCCTTATCATCCTTGTAGAGGTCTTTCAACTCACTCAAACCCACACAATTGAATCTTTTGCATGGTCATGATTCTCCTACTTAGTGCATCAGCAAATTTGTTGGTTGTCCCTTTCTTGTGTTTAATAGTGAATGTATAAGATTGTAGGTACTCAACCCACTTTAGGTGTCTTTGGTTCAATTTCTCTTTCCCATTGAGAAAACTAAGGGCATGGTTGTCAGTGAAGACTACAAATTCTTTGGGCAGCAGGTAGTGACACCATTTTTTCAATGCTTGAACCATTGCATACAACTCCAAGTCATATGTGGAGTACCTTTTGTTAGCTTCATTTAACTTTTTCTAAGAAGAAAGCTATAGGATGTCCCTCTGATAACTCAATGATGAATGGATAGTACCAAACCGGTACTGAGAGGGGGGGTGAGTCAGTATAGACAAAAACACAATCTTCAACCGGTTTGTCAATAGACACTGTGCCTTGATAGACAAATAGTAACACCGGTCTTAAACAGAGTACAACTGACAAAACCCAGAATAATTGAGACAAGCATAAACCGGTTGACACATATCCTCTCATACAATCTAATACTTCATTTCCATTTCATCCTAGTGCATAGACAGGTAATCTATCATCAAAAGATATATAAGCAGCTAGATCAACATGTTTTACCTTCAGACACACATTACTCAAACCATCACAAGAATATCACCACACATGACACACAAATTTTTCACGTGGAAACCCAACTGGGAAAAACCATGGTGGGGATGAATACCCACAAGCTTGTTTTTGAACTCTTTAGAAGTCCACTCTGTTAGGAGCCTTATCCAGTTAAAGACTGATACAATAGGTTATGTTAGGAATCGATCCTATTAGGGATCACCCGGTTAAGGGATGGCTAGAACACCTAGTTAAGGGTTAAACCCTGTTAAAGGTTACCTTGTTAGAGGATTTCAAGAACTCAATGGTTTGAGTCACCTTGTTAAAGGATTTATAGCAAGCCAATTAAAGCTACCCTGTTAAGGGATTTCTCAACTATTGAAGTGGCTAGAGATCAACAGGTTTTACAATGATCTAGTAACAACACTCAATGCCAATGCAGATCCACTTTACCTCCTCTTCACCTTTTTCACTTACACTCTACAGGTATCACTTCTCTCTTCTGGTCTGGCAAGAATTACGTATCTCTTCTCTTGGATACACACATACAACTTTTGTGAACAACCTCAAAAAGAAACACAACATCGACCTTATAGGAAAACAGATAGGTCGGTAGCATAAACCCTAAACCCTAAACCTGTTAGGTTAAGGAATTCAAACAATTCAATCCTGACCATTGAGCACATTGCATTAAATGCAATAGTCCTGATCCAATCTCAAGACATTCTCCATCATTCATTTTCCACCGATTTCTTGGCGACTGATAACCCATCACACGTTATCACCGTTTATAGACTTCACACATTCCCGAGGTAGATAGGAATAATCTCCTTCATGCAAGATCCTTCACATGCACAAGGCTTACATGGCAACATGATCTATTCTTCGTTACCATGCTAACTCATCACACCAAGTCACCAATTGAGCCACATAGGCTTGAAGCACTTCAACTGGAAACCTTGAAGTTGAGACTACCAACCGGTAGTCATACAAAGCTTTTCCATGTGTTGGTTCCCATAATCATATTTCAATTCACCTTGAAAAAACACACCGCTTCACTTTGGCACAAATACCATTTCACAGTGTTATACCAGTTCTCACATATGCCGGTTCTCACCTCTTCACCATATTGACATCAATGACAACATACAATGTCATTATGTCCTCATACCGGTTCACATAATGCCAACAATCTCCCCCTTTGGTATTGATGGCAATATACAAAGATATCTCTCTGCTTCACATCTTCTCCCCTAATTTTTGCAGTTATCTTCTCCGCTTCACTTCTTCTCCCCCTTTGACAACAATGCCAAAGTGGAGGCACAAGCTTCCCTATTCCATTATGTTGCTCCCCTTGAGGAGTAGCATCCTTCAACACATCAACCTTGAAGAATAATTTGACTATGCAATACCTGACTGATGTGGAGCATATACCTTTAGTTTACTTCCTCAAGGGGAAGCACCCCTAATTCACCTCTTAAGTACATAAATGTAGCCTTTGGGAGAGGCTTGGTGAATATGTCTACTAATTACTCCTTACTGGAAACATGTTCCAATGTAATCTCTTTGTTCTAAACCTTTTCCATCAAGAAATGATACTTAAGCTCAAACTGCTTGGTTCTAGAATGTAAAACCGGATTCTTGGAGATGTTAATTGCACTAGTATTGTCACAAAATATACTTATCGATTTAGATATAGGAACTTTGAAGCCATTTAATGCATGCTTCATCCAGATTGTTTGAGTGCAGTTCATGAAAGCTGCAACATACTCTGCTTCTGTTGTAGACTGAGAGATACAACTTTTCTTTTTACTCATCCATGAGACCATTCTACCACCGAGAAATAATGCACCACCGGTTATGCTCTTTCGGTCATCTACATTGTCTACCTAATTGGCATCTATGAACACTTTCAAGTTGAAATCCTTGCTATATGGATACCACAATCCATAGTCAATAGTTCCCTTCAAGTACCTAAGAATCTACTTGACTACAACCAAGTGGGATTCTCTTGGGCTTTTCTAGAACCTTGCAGTAATGCCAACTGCATGTGCAATATTGGGTCTGCTATGCACTACATAATGCAACTTACCAATCATTGATCGATATTCCTTCTCATCAACCAATGTTGAGTCATCCTCTTTGGATAGTTTACAACCACTCACCATCGGTGTACCAACCAGTTTGCTATCTTCCATGCCAAAGGTCTTCAACACCTCTTTGACATACTTGGACTGAGTGATAAAGATTCCATCTTTCATCTGTTAGATCTGTAGTCCAATGAAGAACTTAATCTCCCCTATGAGTGACATCTCAAACTCTTTCTTCACCTCATCTGCAAACTCATGACTCATCTTGTCATCTCCACCAAAGATAATGTCATCAACAAATACCTCATAGATCAAGATCTAATCTCCTTTAGACTTTAAGTAGATATTGCTATCTTCACTTGTTCTCTCAAATCCAATCTTCACAAGATGGGAATGCAGATGTTTATACCATGCTCTAGGTGCCTACTTTAGACCATATAAGGCTTTATGTAGCCTACATACCATGTCACTGTCTTTAGATAGGGCAAACCCATCTGGTTGCTCTATATACACCTCCTCTTCAAGTACACCATTTAAGAATGCAGATTTTACATCCATTTGATATACTTTGAAACCTTTAAAAGCTGCATATGCAAGAAGCATACAAACTCCTTCCAATTTGGCTACAAGAGCAAAGGTTTCTCCATAGTCTTCTCCTTCTTCTTGGGCATATCCTTTACACACCAGTTTGGCTTTGTTTCTAACCATTGTGCCATCCTCATTCAACTTATTTCTAAACACCCATTTGGTACCAATGACATTTTTATGCTCCGGTCTGGGTACCAAAGACCATGTACCATTTTTCTCTATCTGGTCAAGTTCCTCTTCCATTGCCTTGATCCAGCCTTCATCTTTATGTGCCTCTTTGAATGATTTAGGCTCAAATTCAGAGATCATACATGAGTTTTCTCTGACCTTTCTTCTTGTAAGGATTCTTGCATCCTTATCTCCTATGATCTACTTAGGATCATGATTCAGCTTGACATACTGAGGAATGGTCTTAATATATTCCTCTTGCTTTTCTTCTTCATCCTCATCTCCATCAGTATCAGCATCTACATCTACCGGTGTATGAACATTGTTACTGGTACTCGGTTGACTGACAACCGGTTCCTAGAAGGTTACAACCAGTTCATTTACCACTTGCTCACTGTCGGTTTCCTTAGTTTTCTCAGAGGTTTCATCAACTCTTACATTGATGCTTTCCATAATTCTCTGAGTCCTATTGTTGAAAAACTTGAGAGCTTTTCTCTTTGTGGAATATTCTAGGAATATTCCCTCATCGCATTTTGCATCAAATTTTCTCTGGTGTTCACTCCTCTTGATGTAACATTTGCTACCAAACACTCTAAAATAGCTAACCAAAGGTGTCTTACCAATCTAATACTCATAAGGAGTTTTATCCTTACCTTTCTTGATGTGTACTTGGTTCATTATGTAGACTGCAGTGCTCACTGCTTCTCTCCAAAAGGTGTGAGCTACCTTTCCTTGAATCAACATGGTTCTAGCTACTTCAACCACAGTCCGATTATTCCTCTCTGTTAGGCCATTCTACTGTGGAGTCTGGGGAGCAGATAGTTGCCTCTTGATGCCATGTTCTTCACAGTACTTGTTGAATTCACTAGAAGTGAATTCCCCTCCTTGATCAGTTCTCAGGCACTTGATCCTTTTGTCACTTTCCTTCTCCACTAATGCTCTGAAAGGTTTGAACTTTACAAAAGCTTCAGACTTATCTTTCAAGAATGTGACCCACATAATTCTTGACCAGTCATCAGTGAGAATCATGAAGTACCTATAACCCTGCACACTCCTAGTGTTCATAGGACCACACAAATCAGTATGCACAAGATCAAGCAAATTGTCAGTAATGAAAGGTTTACCTTTAAAGGTTGAGGAAGACATTTTCCCCAATTGACACTCTCTGCACAACGTATTATCCAGTTTTCTTAGCACCAACAACTCTCTAATTGCCTTGATCTTACTAGCCTTCACAATGTTATCAAAGTTTACATGGCAGAGTCTCATATGCCATATCCAGCTATCATCAAATTTAGCCATAAGACATGTACTTATATTTGCATTCAGCTAAAATAGGTTACCTTTGGTCTGCATGCCAGTAGCCACCAATTCACCATTCTTTCCTTTGATTCTGCATACTCCATTCTTGAATTCCAGAGTGAGACCACTATCATTTAGGTGGGCAACACTCAGAAGGTTGTGTCTGAGACCATCAACCCAATACACATTGTCAGCACTACTCTTTCCATTCAGAGAGATGGACCCTCTGCCTTTGACCATGCAAGGTGCATCATTTCCAAAGAAAACCACACCACCATCATACTCTTCCAAGGATAGAAACTTACTCCGGTCACCAATCATATGGTGAGAACAGCCACTGTCAATGATCTACTCATTGGAATTATCAAACTGAGAGACAAGAGCCTTCTTGTCTAACACATCTTCCTTGACAGCAAAAAACACAATATCTTCATTCTCTTCATCTTCTGATTCCTCATCTATGACACCTTCATCAACTGCCACAAAATAGTTTCTCCAGTTTCCTCCTTTGAATTTCTTGAACCTTTCTGGTTTGTCCTTGTTGTCACTATTAGGACAGTTTATAGTAATACATCCTATCCAGTTGCAAGAAAATAATTTCAAAGGGAGCTTACCTCTGTATTTGTTGGTTCCTTTAGGGATTTTCCTAGCAAGAAGAGCTTCAAATGCCATCAGAATCACCTCATCATCCATTTCTCTACTCTGTCTTGGTTCACCACTAGTGCTAGCTCCTTTTCCTTTTCTGGATGGTATAGTAGAATCTTTAAAAGCTGATTAAGTCTTTTAAAGACTGCCATCAAAACTATTTAGCTCATAGGCTGTCAACTTTGCAATGATGGAGTCTAGGGATACCTTAGTCTTGTCTATTGATCTCAGCTCCTGAAAAGCAGCAACCCTTATTGCATAGATCGGCAATAGGGATCTCAGGACTTTGCCTACCATAGTGGAGTCTTCCATTTTACCACCTGCACTCTTGATATCTTTGACAACAGTTTTGATTCTTATTCCATACTGTTGAATGGTCTCACCTTCAACCATCCACATGTCTTCAAACTTCCCTCTAAGTATTTCTTCCTTAGCTTGTTTTACATGCTCATTACCGCCATAGATATTTTCAAGAGTATCCCATACCTCTTTGGGATTTACCTTATCTTGGACATCAATAAACTCAATGTCAAATAAACTACTAATTGGGGCTTCCCTGACTTGCCCATTCTCCTACATCTCTCTCTTTTGGTCATCAGTGAGAGTACCGGTAGGGGAAACATAGGCATTGTCAACATAGGTCTAGTGTTGAGCACCCATGCTTCTGATGTATATCTTCATTCTATCTTTCCATATACTAAAATTTTCTCTGTTAAACCTTGGACCTTCCCTCTTCATCATTAGACTAGGATCTTTACCTCAAGTGGTTAAGCTTATAACACAGAGGACTCTCTGATACCAATTGATAACTCAATGATGAACGGATAGTACCAAACCAGTACTGAGAGGGGGAGGTGAATCAGTATAGACAAAAACACAATCTTAAACCGGTTTGTCAACAAACACTGTGCCTTGACAGACAAATAGTAGCACTAATCTTAAATAGAGTACAATCAGAAAAACCCAAAATAACTGAGACAAACATAAACCGGTTGACACATATCCTCTCATACAATTTAATACTTCATTTCCATTTCATCCTAGTGCATAGACATGTAATCTATCATCAAAAGATATATAAACCGCTAGATCAACATGTTTTACCTTCAGACACACATTACTCAAACCATCACAAGAATATCACCACACATGACACACAAATTTTTCATGTGGAAACCCAACTGGGAAAAACCACAGTGGGGATGAATACCCACAAGCTTGTTTTTGAACTCTTTAGAAGTCCACTCTATTAGGAGCCTTGTCTGGTTAAAGACTGATATGATAGGTTCTGTTAGGAACCGGTCCTGTTAGGGATCACCCAGTTAAGGGATGGCTAGAATACCCGGTTAAGGGTTAAACCCTATTAAAGGTTACCTTGTTAGAGGATTTCAAGAGCTCAATGGTTTGAGTCACCCTATTAAAGGATTTATAGAAAACCGGTTAAATCTACCCTGTTAAGGGATTTCTCAACTGTTGAAGTGGTTAGAGATCAATAGGTTTTACAATGATCTGGTAACAACACTCAATGCCAATGCAGATCCGCTTTAGCTCTTCTTCACCTTCTGCACTCACACTCTACAGGTATCACTTCTCTCTTCTGGTATGGCAAGAATTACGTATCTCTTCTCTTGGATACACACACACACACATCTTTTTCCAACAACCTCAGAAAGAAACACAACATCGACCTTATAGGAAAAAAGATAGGTTGGTAGCATAAACCCTAACCCCTAAACCTGTTAGGTTAAAGAATTCAAATAGTTCAATCCTGACCATTGAGCACATTGCATTAAATGCAACAGTCTTGATCCAATCTCAAGACATTCTCCATCTTTCATTTTCTATTGATTTCTTGGCGACTGATAACCCATCACATGTTATCACCGTTTACAGACTTCACACATTCCTGAGGTAGATAGGAACAATCTCCTTCATGCAAGATCCTTCATGCACACAAGGCTTATGTGGCAACACAATCTATTCTTCATTACCATGCTAACTCATCACAAAAAGTCACCGGTTGAGCCACACAGGCTTGAAGCACTTCAACTGGAAACCCTAAAGTTGAGACTACCAGCCAGTAGTCATAGAATGCTTCCATGTGCCAGTTCCCATAATCATATGTCGGTTCACCTTGAACAAAAACACCGCTTCACTTTGGCACAAATGTCGGTTCACAGTGTTATACCGGTTCTCACCTCTTCAGCATATTGACATTAATGACAACATACAATGTCATTATGTCCTCATACCGGTTCACATAATGCCAACACCCTCTTGGCTTAAAACTGCCCCTATTGTCCTTTGGCTTGCATCACATTCTACTATAAACAACTGATTGAAATCAGGCAATCTAAGGGTTGGTAGCTCTGCTATCTTCATTTTCAACATCTCAAGCCCCTTATTGGCTTCCTCTGTCCACTTAAAGTGACATTTAATCCCTCCTTTAATGGTATTAATGTGTGGGGGAAAAAGCGAGACTAGGTTAACATGCCCTAATCCTACCTCTTCTCACACATTACGGAATACGAAAGAGCCTAGAGGTATCGCACAATTGGCTACTTCTTTTTGTGAAAGAGAGAGCCACAGGCTACCTATTAGGGTTTCTATTCCTTTGTTGTAATTGAAAGGTAAGATTATGCAAGTCCAATTCCTAACCCTAGAATGTAAGTATGAACTAATAACAAGATTGCAGAATTGAACTTAAACAATGGAAAGTTGTAAATACCAAGATAAAACAAAAATGCAAATGCGTACCCGGAGTCAAAATCTGAGTGGAAATGTTCGGGACGGGGGCGCGGGCGCCACTGTCCTAATTCTGCACCTGAAACTGCTGTTTTGCACTCTGGAAAACTATCTGAAATCCTGTTTGTCAGGAGGACCAGGGCGCCCAGCGCCTCTGTCCTAGGGACCAGGGCACCCAGCGCCCCTGTCCTGACAGGACCAGGGTGCCCCATGCCCCTGTCCTAGTATTCTGCTCTGCAATTTGGTGTGGAGTGCTGTCTCGACCTGCTTTTCCCGGATCTGTAACCTGCGGCGTCGTCCGAGTCTCGAAACCTGCACTTATATCTGAAAAGGGTGTTTGGGCGGCTATATAGGGTTTTGCCTTAGTCAAACCCCTACTTCAATGATTTCCACCTCCACGAATAGCCAAGTTGTATTGTAAAAGTAATGTGTGTGCAGACCTTGTGTGTGTGCAAGATCTAAAATGCAAGTAAGCAAACTAGAGCAACCTAGAAAGTAAACCCTAATTGCTTGTAAATGATAATGTAAATGCTCTAAATCAAGATGCAAAGTGATCTAAAGCATGAATAAATGAGATATTGAAGCTTATGCAAAGACATGAAAACAACATGAAATCATACCCAACCCTCAAAGGAGGGGTACAAGCCAATCCTCAGTCGGTAATCTCCTATTGTTCTTCAATGTCTTCCAAGCCCTAAATGGATGAGTGGAATTGATAAATGCTTGATAGAGGGATGTTGTAAGTTGTTGAAGTCTTCAAAGATCTGCTCTTTCACTGCATATGAGGTTCCTGAAAACAAAATTTCGATCCCTTCAAATGAAGAAAGAGAGCTCTTATGTATGAAACCCTAGGTCGCAATTTCATCTTTTGGCCGACCTAGAGATTGAATATCCTGCCAATTTCTTGGGGTTAAGCTTTATTTTATGATTGGATCATGCTCCTAAAATTTTGGGAAAAATGTCCGGGACTGTGTGCACTTCGGGCGCCATGGTCCTGGCAACTTTTCACCAAATTTTCAGGGCCGTCAGATATGATGATTTTAGAGAGAATCCCGAAGTTACAGGTGATTTCGAGATGTTTTGACCCCCGAAATCAAGCCTCCAAGTTCAAAATAGGACTTAATTAGGGTTTTCGATTAGATGATGCATTGGAGGAATCACATGAAAAGGGGCACACTTTAATGAAAGGGCCCGACTTTATGATGTGAAGGATGATGAAATAGGACCTTAGACCTAATTAATTTGATTAATTAAGTGCTAAAGGAGAAATGTAATGCAAAATGCAACTGCGCCAAGGTGGGTGCTAAACTAGGTGTTAAATTGTACTGCTTTAGCAAGTGCGTACAATTTATGACATTACATTTAGCCCCCACTTTAGCGGTCATATGAGTACTACGTGCATATGCAAGCTAAAGTACAGAAAGTAAACATCATTTGAAAAAAGGATATATCCATAAGTTGTCGGACGAAGCCCCCAACGGTATCTGTAGTACATAGTTAGGAACCGCACCCTACAAAACACACGTTAGATCACAAAATCACCTAATGCTTACTAAGGAAATTGATGAAACTTGTGAGTAGCTATATGCGCCCCCTGTTTCGACTTGCTTATTAGGGAGGTGAAATAGGGTAGCATGTTTACTTACGACAAATTGTGTAAGAGAGTATTGATGAGGGATGTTCACTGAAAAAGCTTCATCAAAGCACTTTTTGGAACATCCCGAGAGTAGGGGAGCGAAAATACGATTCCTACGCAACAAACGGTTCAAAAATCGCATCTCCCAAACTCAAGTTATGATGAAATGAGTGATAGAGGAAAATTAGGGTTTTGAAAGTAAATGTAAAGGAATGAAAGTATATACCTTGAAAGTGACATTTGCATTTGTCACTTTGTTGATTCTAAGTACTGTTCATTGCAGCGGAGCCCACATAGCCATCATCATGCCTTCACGACGACCGGAGCGTCCCATGAGGATTGAGATCATGCGACAAGCCGTGATCGACGACGAGCCACTGGATGAGGTGAGTTGACTAAACTTTGACTTTTGATTTTCTGTATTTTGACTTTTTGTGATCGTTTGCGGGCCCTAGAACCTGATCGTGGGTCCCACATAGGGCACCATGGTCCTTGTGGGGTGCCATGGTCCCTTCAGGGCGCCATGGTCCCTGACAGGGCGCCATGGTCCCAATTAGGACTTGGCGAGAGATGCTAGGGTTAGCATACGATGTTCGACAGTTTGCATGAATGATTTTTGATGATTGAGTATTGATTATAGTTATGTTTTTGTGATGTAGGGTCTCTCATACATGAGAGAGCACACGGCGGGGCAGATTCTTCACAATTTGCGAGATCAGATTCCCTAACTTACTCAGGCAGAGAGAGACACATTGTCGATAGTAGGTTTGTGGTCTATGATTCTTATGCCGGCCATTCGATTTCATCCCGCGATGCTGGTGGCACTCATGGAGCGATGGGATCCTGACACATGCACGTTCCAGCTTCCAGTAGGGGAGATGACGGTGACACTTGAGGATGTGTACCACATTCTTTGCCTACCGATCAGAGGAGCTACCGTGACATATGCGATCGATCGGTCAGTAGAGGATCATCAGAGGGAGCAGGTATATTGCATAGGGAGAGTCATGCCGAGTGAGACGAGAGGTCGTATCATGGTCAGCTGGCTCTTACATCCTACAGGAGAGGTGCCCCTCATGAGACGTCTATGATAGCCATCATTGCACTAGTTGTCTGCCCTAACGGACGAGGTACACACATGCATGGGGGTCTCACATGGTGCATCAGGGCCATGGAGAGACACAGGAGAGTATATGCCTAGGGTCGGAGTATGCTTGCACATCTCTATCATGACCTCGAGGAGTATGTTTTTGGATAGGGTTGCAGCTTGATGACATGCACACTTCTGCAGGTGTGGATATTTGAGCACTTTACATGCACCAGGCTTGTCGGCTATCCGATGAGTATGGCTAGCGAGCGACCTAAGGTATTTGCTTATCCACTTACCAGCGAGTGGAGATTTGGAGATCTATTGTATTGGAGAGTGATAGTTGATAGATTGACAGCTGAGGTGACCGTGTGGAGACCATATCTGTGGATGCACAGATGGGATGGGATGGAGAGATAGTTAGCATGCCTACAGAGGAACCGCCTACTGAGAGGACGATATCCCCACATCATAGTCCCATTCTACTTTGACCAAGTACGGAGGCAGTTTGGGCTAGAGCAGTGTGTTCCAGCCGATGTGCCCATCTACACTCGACACTCATGAGTCCTTCCCAGACCCAGAGCAGTAGCAAGACCTATGATAGATGATATCGAGATCACAGATATAGAGGGGTCCGACCAAGATGTGGTCACTGATTATGCTGCAGATCCTGAGGCACAGCGCAGGTATCTCTCATGGTTTATGAGATCATACCCAGGGCCTATCTTTCCACTAGATCATCCGACAGGCCATCCAGGCCCGTGGAGACATGGAGACCGAGATGAGGATCAGGGATCCAGGTCGGAGGAGGGAGAGGGTCATGAGGAGGCAGGAGATCCTGATCTACCTATAGGAGATCAGCCTAGTGCCGAGGAGGAGGAGGATGAGGATGACGATGAGGAAGAGAGAGATGATGATGAGGAGAACGAGGATATAGATGAGGATGGGGATGACGAGGAGGAGGAGGATAGAGATGATGAGGAGGGGTCAGATGCTGCTCCCCACCATTCAGGAGATGATACCATAGCCCTGGATCCTCCTCATGTTTCCCAAAAGGGGGAACATGAGGCGATACGGAGACCTATTTCTAGTACGAGCCAGCCTACACCCATTGTGCATAGATTGTTCGAGCGTGGGGAGCCTAGTAGTTCCCAGTCATAGATGCTACCATATCACAATCCCTACTGGCGTGAGGGAGATCTAGGTATAGTAGGTTTATATTGATTGATTGATGTTTTGATGATATAAAATGGTACTAATACATGATCTGTTCTACTGCTACAGCTAATGTGCAGGAGTGGTGCTCCTTGATCCAGCAAGCAGTGATAGATATTTATAGGGTCTTTAAGAGGCGTACTGTCTACATCCGCTATTTTGTAAGCACCTGATCCATAATCTTCAATAACGATATATGGTCCAAGCCAATTAGGATTGAATTTTCCCTTTTCTTCAGGTAAGGCATTTACATTGCGCTGATTTTCATAGAGCACTAAGTCACCCATTGAGAAGGAACGTTGAATAACCTTATCATTATAGCTTCGTTGTAGAGTTTTGTGATACGCTTGAATATGCTCAAGAGCATTTATACGCTGTTCATCAAGCATCTCAAGCTATTGAAGTCTTTGTTCTCTATAGGAGTCATCATCTACTATACCTCTGAGAGAAACTCTGAGTGATAGAATCTCTAATTCTAAAGGCATAATAGCATCAGCACCATAAACAAGATTATAAGGAGTAGTTCCCGTGGCAATTCGTACACTCATTTAGTAGGCCCAAAGAGCATAGATTAGCTGAGTACTCCAATCCTTACCATGCTTGTTCACGGTTTTACGAAGAATTTGTTCGATTATTTTATTGGATGATTTGGCTTGACCATTTGATTGAGGATAGTATGGTGTAGAAAATCAATGTTTAATATGATATTTCTCGAGGAATTGCTTCACGTCTTTATTCTTAAATGATGTCCCATTATCAGAGATTATAGTGGAAGGTATCCCAAATCGAGAAATAATGTTTTCTAGAAGAAATCGACAAATCACTTCAGCTATAGTGGAGCGAAGAGGAACAGCTTCTACCCACTTTGTAAAGTAATCTGTTGCAGTTATAATGAAAATATGTCCTTGAGATGAAGAGGAGAGATTTTACCGATGAGATCCAACCCCCATGCAGAGAAAGGCTAAGAAGCTACCTGAGAACGGAGTTCTTGGGCAGGAGCATGAATCAAATTATTGTGTTGTTGACATTGATGACATTTCTTAACAAATGAAAAAGAATCCTGCTGCATAGTTTGCCAATAATATCCCATACGAAGTAATCTTTGAACCAAGGATTTACCTCCAAAATGCCCCCCACAGGCACCTGAATGCGCCTCTTCAAGAGCAATAGGGATTTCTGATTTGTTAAGACAGTGAAGGAGAAGACTGTTATAACCCCTTCGATAAAGAACATTAGAAAGAATGATATACCTGGCGGACAACTTGCGAACTCTAGCCCTGGTGTTCCTATTGGCAGAATTAGGAAAGGTACCATCAATCAAGTATCTTATGATATGTGAGTACCATTCATCCGAGTCTATAAAGTCACAACATGTCACCAAGCTAGAATCATCTACAATAGCTGGAGAAATAAGGTTGTGAATAACAAATTTAAGATCAACCATAGGGTCCTCTAAAGATACCAAAGAAGCCACACATGCCATTGCGTCCGCATGTCGATTATCTTTTTGAGGGACAGGTTCCATAGTGTAAGAATAAAATTTTTGTAACAAAGAGATAGCAAGGTCTTTATATTGTGATAATTTGTCTTGTTTTGCTTGATACAGTCCTGTTACTTGTCTTATAATCAGTTGAGAATCTCCAAAAATACCTATGTGTTTTATATTCAGAGCTAAGGCTGCCTTTATTCCTGCTATAAGAGCCTCATACTCAGCAATGTTATTGGTACATAGGAAATTGAGACGATAAGATAAGGGAATAGACTTCTTTGTAGGAGGAATCAGAACAACACCGGCCCCTGATCCCGTACGACACTTAGAGCCATCAAAATACAACTCCCAAGTTTCATCTTTCTCTGTACAAAGAATGAAGTCATCAGGAAAAGACTCAGGGTTAGGGAAGGAGAAAGGTGAAGGGGCCTCAGCTAGGTGATCGGTCAACGCTTGCCCTTTAATTGCTCTTTGTGAAACAAATTTAAGGTCAAATTCAATTAACATCATAACCCACTTAGCTAGGCGTCCTGATAAATCAGTTTTAGAGAAAAGATGCTTCAAAGGATCAAACTTTACCATGACGTGGACTTCTGAGTTTAAGAGATAATGTCTCAGTTTCTGAGTCGCAAACACCAAGACCAAGCATTGTCTTTCTATCATAGAATATCGGGTCTCATAATCGAGTAAGGTATGACTTATATAATAAACCAGACACTCCTTACCATCTTTATCATGTTGTGCCAATAATGCTGCAAGAGCATGAGAGGACGCAGCCGTATAAAGAAGGAAGGGTTGAGAAGGTTCGGCCGGTCGAAGGATAGGAGGATTAGCCAGATACACTTTTAAATCTTCAAATGCTTGCTGACAATCTTCATTCCATTGGAAAGTGATATTATTTTTGAGAAGCTGAGTAAAAGGAAAAGTGCGATCCGCAAGTTGAGATACAAACCTACGAATAGCTTGAATCTTTCCTTGTAAGCTTTTGAGTTGAGACACGTTTCTAGGAGGTGGCATGTTGATAATAGCATCTATTTTCTTAGTATCCACCTCAATCCCACGATGCGAAACTATGAATCCTAATAGTTTTCCACTATCCACACCAAAAACACATTTTCGAGGATTCAAGCGCATGTGATATTTATGAATCCTTTCAAAGATTTGACAAAGGATTTTAATATGATCTATGCGAAGAATGGATTTGGCTAAAACATCATCAACATAGTCTTCTAAAATCTTATGCATGTAATCGTGAAAGATAAGGGTCATCGCTCGTTGATAAGTTGCACTGGCGTTTTTAAGTCCGAAAGGCATCATTATCCAACAAAACGTACCCCAAGGAGTGGTGAAAGCGGTTTTGAATTGATCTTGAGGGTTAATGAAAATTTGATTGTATCCTGAAAAACCATCCATGAAGGATAACAAGGCATGTCCTGCCATAGAATCAACTATCATGTCAATGTTTGGAAGAGGGAAATCATCTTTTAAAGAAGCCTTATTTAAATCTCGGAAATCGGTACACATTCTTATTTTATTATCTGGTTTAGCCACAGCGACAATATTTGAAATCCATGGGGAATAATCAATAGGGCGGATAAATCCAGCCTCCAATAACTTTTCAATCTCAGCCTTAACAAGCAGAGCCACCTTAGGATTCATTTTTCAAATCTTTTGTTTCACGGGCTTAGCATCAGGGACTAAGACAATATTATGAGTAACAATCTTAGGATCTATACCAGGCATGTCAGAGTATGTCCAAGAAAAGATCTCGGGGAATTCATGCAATAAATCTTCATATTGTTTCTGTTCCTCTTCATCCAATTATTTTCCAATTTTAATAACTTTTTCTTCATTGCAAGGATCCATCTTAACATTAGTGGTGTCACTTATGAGAAGATTACTTTATTGAGGAGTATCCTTTAACTGAGGGAATTCTTTCACAATCTCATCATTATCAATCTCTTTTCCAAAATAGGCTTCAGTGTTCAAACAATAAGGGAGTCCCCTATTGTGGTGATAACGAGGAAGAGTATCATATGCTCCTAAAAATTCAGCTAAAGCATCATCAGTAGGGAAAACATCAAAAGCACAAGCACACGAAGGATCCTCATCAATCTACTTGGGGTGTTGCATTGATAGAGATGTAGAAATAGTATTAACACTAATACATGGTCTCTTAGAAGCTTTAGTACGCTTGCAGGGATTATAGCCAAGTCCAAAGGCATAATTGTGAAGATTATTCTCTAGAGGAACTTTTATCCCTTGTTCGTGAGCGCCACAACCATTTCCATGATACCCATGCTTAGAAAAAATGCGAAAACCACGACCATAATGATCAGCCATTTCAGAAAGAGAAGGCGGTTTTTCATAAGACAAAGAATCAAACTCTTCAGAATTAGAGGTGTGAGGAGAAGAAGTTTGAGAAGCGGCCACAAAATTATTGCTCATAGGCTCAGGTAATGTTGATTGATTTTTAGCTTCTTCCTTCTTTTCAAATTTAAGCTCTCTAGAAGGAACCTTATATTCACCTACAAAGATGGGATTAAAATCAAGGGATCCCCAATCGTCGTCTGCGAGAACCTTCTCAGGATCAAAATCCTTCTTATGTGTAGTTTCAAGTCGAGAAGAGTCTTCTTCAGGAGCTCCAGACTCATCCAAAGAATTTTGATCATCAGAGAGTGAGGATTCATCGATAGGTATCTTGTTTAAAGAGTCATCACTAGACGAGGAAGGCTTAGAAGAACCCCCTTTGGAAGTAGATGTTTGTAAACAAGCTTGGAAATTAGTATCACCTATCAAGGTATATGTCTTATTGTTATAGATAAATTTAACTTGTCTGTGCAATGTGGAGGGGATAGCTTGCATACTGTGAATCCAAGGTCTCCCTAATAACAAGTTGTATGTTAGATTTCCCGACATAACATGGATAGGAGTAGGCAAAGTAACAGGCCCCACTATGATGGGTAAGGTGATAGTACCTAATGAAGTTTTAGCCACATTATCAAAGCCTCGAATAGGACGAGAGTCTGGCTCAATTAGGGATGTATCCACATTCATCTTATGCAAAAGATTAATGCTACACACATTAAGACCAGAGCCATTATCTACTAGTGTTCGTCTTATAGCAGTGTCTTTCATGATAACCATAATCATCAAGGGATCATATTGATGTTGAATTTCACTAGTGGGCAACTCATCTTGGGTAAACACAATTTGAGCTTTAGGATTCATCACAGAGTTAACCAAAGATGCTATATTACTAGATGTATTCGGTGGAGGAACATTCAAATCTTTTAAGGCATCTTGTAACATTCCATGATGAGTGGAAGAAGTTTGAATCAAATCCCAAAGGGATATCTTAGCAGGGGTAACTTTAAGTTGTTCTATGAGATCATATTCCTTACTAAGAACTTGTGAAATACATGGAGCTTGCAGAAGAATTGGTTGAGGATTCGGAAGAGAAACTGGAATAACAAGAGGAGGACTAGGCTGCCTATTATTTCTGGTATGATAAGTATGGGCAACCGCATGATAACTCTCTCTAGTTATTTGCTTGGCATAACTATAAGGACTTATAGGTTTTCTTCCTTGCACAATGATGATTGGTTTATTCGGAGTACGAAAGAAATCATGATCATACCCTCCCTGGACAGTAAGGAGAGGTGATTTAGGAACTTGAAAGGTGGGAGAAGGATAAGCACCTTGGACTTCAAAGAGAGGCTTTTTATGCTCATTCAAGTTTATCATGTTAACCAATTTAGAAGTCTTGTTCTTGTTTAAAGATTTCGATAAAGCCACAAAGTCATCAAGAGAATCATCCAACAAAGCATGATCATATCTATTAAAAGGTTTATCCTTTGATTCAAAAGGAGACATCTCCTCATAGAGGGGATTATTGAAAACAACCATGTTACTAGATTCAGTGGAAGAGTGGATAGGAATGTACCCTTGAGAGGACTCATTCAACTTATCTTTCTCATCACAATGAAATGGCATAGTAACAAGGTTTATGAGTTTTTGGTAAAATGAAGGCTTGGCATCTTTAGGGTTCAAAAACTCATCTAAAGCTTCATCTAATTCATCTTGGCTATACTCATAATAATCATCATAAGCATGAACATTTTGCAAATAAAAGTCTGACATTTTGAAATAAAAAGTTGCATGAAAATTTAAACACACAATGCAAAGAAACACACTCTTTTTTTTTTTCTTTTTAATGAAAATGAAATGAAAACACACTAAATCTAGATCTAGATCTAATAAATGCAATGCAAGAAGAAGCAATGATAGTTTCACGTCGGGTTCACCAAAATGTGTGGGGGAAAAAGTGAGACTAGGTTAACATGCCCTAATCCTACCTCTTGTCACACATTACAGAATACGAAAGAGCCTAGAGGTATCGCACAATTGGCTACTTCTTTTTGTGAAAGAGAGAGCCACGGGCTACCTATTAGGGTTTCTATTCCTTTGTTGTAATTGAAAGGTAAGATTATGCAAGTCCAATTCCTAACCCTAGAATGTAAGTATGAACTAATAACAAGATTGCAGAATTGAACTTAAACAATGGAAAGCTGTAAATACCAAGATAAAACAAAAATGCAAATGCGTACCCAGAGTCAAAATCTAAGTGGAAATGTTCGGGACGGGGGCGCGGGCGCCACTGTCCTGATTCTGCACCTGAAACTGCACCTGAAACTGCTATTTTGCACTCTGAAAAACTGTCTGAAATCCTGTCTGTCAGGAGGACCAGGGCGCCCAGTGCCTCTATCCCAGGGACTAGGGCGCTCAGTGCCCCTGTCCTGACAGAACCAGGGTGCCCCACGCCCCTGTCCTGGTATTCTGCTCTGCAATTTGGTGTGGAGTGCTGTCTCGACCTGCTTTTCCTAGATGCATAACCTACGGCATCGTCCGAGTCTCGAAACCTGCACTTATATCTGAAAAGGGTGTTTGGGTGGCTATATAGGGTTTTGCCTTAGTCAAACCCCCGCTTCGGTGATTTCCACCTCCACGAATAGCCAAGTTGTATTGTAAAAGTAATGTGTGTGCAGACCTTGTGTGTGTGCAAGATCTAAAATGCAAGTAAGCAAACTAGAGCAACCTAGAAAGTAAACCCTAATTGCTTGTAAATGATAATGTAAATGCTCTAAATCAAGATGCAAAGTGATCTAAAGCATGAATAAATGAGATATTGAAGCTTATACAAAGACATGAAAACAACATGAAATCATACCCAACCCTCAAGGGAGGGGTACAAGCCAATCCTTAGTCGGTAATCTCCTATTGTTCTTCAATGTCTTCCAAGCCCTAAATGGATGAGTGGAATTGATAAATGCTTGATAGAGGGATGTTGTAAGTTGTTGAAGTCTTCAAAGATCTTCTCTTTCGCTGCATATGAGGTTCCTGAAAACAAAATTCTGATCCCTTCAAATGAAGAAAGAGAGCTCTTATGTATGAAACCCTAGGTCGCAATTTCATCTTTTGGCCGACCTAGAGATTGAATATCCCGCCAATTTCTTGGGGTTAAGCTTTATTTTATGATTGGATCGTGCTCCTAAAATTTCGAGAAAAATGTCCAGGACCGTGTGCACTCCGGGCGCCATGGTCCCGGCAACTTTTCACCAAATTTTCAGGGTCGTCAGATATGATGATTTTAGAGAGAATCCCGAAGTTACAGGTGATTTCAAGATGTTTTGACCCCTGAAATCAAGCCTCCAAGTTCAAAATAGGACTTAATTAGGGTTTTCGATTAGATGATGCATTGGAGGAATCACATGAAAAGGGGCACACTTTAGTGAAAGGGCCCGACTTTATGATGTGAAGGATGATGAAATAGGACCTTAGACCTAATTAATTTGATTAATTAAGTGCTAAAGGAGAAATGTAATACAAAATGCAATTGCGCCAAGGCGGGTGCTAAACTAGGTGTTAAATTGTACTGCTTTAGCAAGTGCGTACAATTTATGACATTACAATTAAGAATAGGAGCACAAACATGGCTAAAGTTTCTCACAAATTTCCTATAAAAAGATGTCATTCCATGAAAGCTTCTAACTTCACTTATGCCCCTATGGATAGGCCAATTAAGTATTGCTTCTACCTTACTTGGATCCATTTTTAAACATCCATGAGAAATACTAAAATCAAGGTAGACAAGATCCATTTTCAAAAACTCACATTTATCAAGTTTAATCTTGAGTTGAGCCTCCTTCAACTTCTTCAAAACCATATCTAAATGCTTGTGGTGTTCCTCCTTGAACCTGTTGTAGATCAAAATGTCATCAAGATATACAATTACAAATCTACCAATAAACTCAACTAAGACTTCATTCAAGAGCCTTTGGAATGTACTAGATGCATTGGTGAGGCCAAATGGCATCACCAACCACTCATATAGGCCTGCATTGGTTCTAAAGGTTGTCTTCCATTCATCTCCAGGTCTTATTCTAATCTGATGATAACCAGATTTTAAGTCCACCTTTGTGAAGTAGCTTGCACATCCTACATTGTCTAATAGGTCTTCAATACTTGGCATGGGAAACCGGTACCTTATAGTAATCTTGTTGATTGCTCTGGAGTCCATGCACATTTTCCATTTGCCTCCCTTCTTAGGAACTAACATAGTAGGAACATCACATGGACTCAAACTCTTCTTGATAAACCCTTTGTCTAAGAGTTCTTGCACTTGTTTGGTGATCTCTTCATTTTGACTAGGTGTCATTTTGTAGGCATATTTGTTTGGTAGATTGGCCCCTGGTATTAAGTCTATTTGATGATTTACATTTCTTATTGGAGAAAAAGAATCAGGTAAGTCATCCCCTATCACTTTTGCATATTGTTTGAGTAGACCTTGCACCTCTTGAGGCACTTCACTCATTGGATCTGCCTTAGCTTCTTCTCTAAGTTTCAACACTATAGCATGGCCTAGATGTCCTCCTTGTTTTAACACTTTGAGAAACTCTTTTCCACTCATCAGCATCACACTTGAGCCTATTTTTTTTCTTCCTTTGGTTTAGGTAATGGATCCATTTGATACTTCTTCCAATTCTTGGTGATAAGATAGTTGTTCTTTTCCCCATCATGAGTAGCTTTCACATCATATTACCATGGATGGCCCAACAAAAAATGACAAGCATCTATAGGCAATATGTCACATAATAATCTATCCTTCTACTCACCAATTTCAAAATCTACCCATGCTTGTTCATCAACTAATACATGTTGACCCCGGTTGAGCCATGATACTTTATAGGGAGTGAGGTGAGGCAATCTTTTCAGTTTGAGTTTGTCCACCATTTCAACTGAGACAATATTCTCAGTGGAACTAGAATCTACAATAACTTTAAAAATCTTCCCATGTGACCTACAAGTGGTTCTAAACAAGATTTTCCTTTGTGGTGGCTCTTGAGCTTGGGGTATCTTGAGCATTGTTCTCCTCATCATCAAGTTTTCTCCATCTGTCACTAGCCCTGCCTTGTTGATTGAAGAAGTTACACTCTGAGTTTCCTCCTCTTGCAACACTTGAGTTCTTATTTCCCCCATGTATGAGCTTGTGGAGCTTGAGGCTTTACCTGGGCACTTACTCATGGTATACCCAACTTGATTGCAATGATAACACCTACCGGTGAAAACGGTATTTCCTCTACCTGAGTTTCCAAACCTACCCCTAAAATTGCTCCTTCCTCCATAGGATCCTCTAAATGCTTCTCTCTAAGAGTCTCCACTACCTTCTTGGCCTTGTTTCTCTTCACTTCTTGGTGATTGCTACCCTCTACCAAAGTTTCCTCTACCTCTGAAATTATTACCTCCCCTATGTTTCTGATTTTTTTCACTCCTCCTTTTGATCTTCTCTTCTACCCTTAGGGCCAAATAAAAACACTTATAGACAATGTCTAGTGTGAGGATACTTATCTCATCTTGTATATTCTATCTAAGGCCATTCATGTACCTGGCCAACTTCTTCACCTCATTATCATGCTTCCTAGCCCTCAAACTGAGCTTATAAAACTCTTCAGTGTATGCATTGACATCTAACTCCCTTTGTTTTAGATTTCATAGTCTCTTGTGAATTTGAACTTCATAATCTCCTGGAAGGAATTGTGCCTTAAGTCTGATCTTTATACGCTCCCATGAAGTTATCTTCTTTTTGCCTTCTTGTATCCTTTCTTCTTGCATCATATTCCACCAAACCAATGTTGATCCTCTCATTCTTGATTTGGCCACATTGACTCTTTTATCTTCTACTACCTCTTTGTAATCAAAGTGATTATTGAGAGATTCTATCTAATCTAGCAACTCTTCTCCATTGAGATTTCCTCCATATGTGGGTAATCCATCCAAGTTGCCTTTAGATATGGATTTGACTGCATCTAAGAATAAATTTTGGTCTTAGGGGATAGCTACTGCTACTGGTTCCTCTCCATCTTCTACTTCTTCATCAGTCTCATCACCTGATTCTGTCTTAATTTTCCCCTTCTCCTTCTTTACCTCTCTAGTTCCTCTACTTCCTTATACATCCTTCAATCCTTCTATCATCTCTACCACCATCTGTCGAATGGCTTCTGGAGTCATTTCCTTTGGAGGCATTGAACTTGCTTCTAATTCTTCACAATCTGAAATACACCAAATCTTTCAAAGAATGGCTCTAATACCACTCTAATGTAGAGAGTCTTGGAGCTTTGTTTGATACACCTTCTTGAGTGACTTGTCCTACTCAACCCTACAACTACTCAAGTCCTTCCTATAGAACTTGGCAGGGGTTATGATAATGAGACCTCCAAGGTCTGAACCTTCTTTACTTGCCTCCTAGGTATAGCCAATGGTTTCTGGACAATCAACTCCTCCATTTAAGGTTGCCACCTTAGTTACTCACACACTACTCTCCTAGACTCCAACCACTCCTGCAAGGATCTTAACACACAATCACTTCCTATGGTTTCCCAATGCATCAACAAGGTGTCTTCAATGTGTTTTGAGGTTTAAGACTCACCAAATCCATTGTCTTGGCTTCTTAAACCTTCTAGGTCTCTACCACCTCCCTAGGTGGTCTTAGGGGGTTAATTTGAAAAAATCCCAAACAAGACAAGGAATAAATCATGGATTTGAGTACCCTTTTAGAATTTATAGACAATACTAGAGAAGTGCATCTGGATTATCCGTACAAGTGGGGTTTCCAATGTTGCACTATTTTAAAGGGGTTTAGACCTAGCCAATGACTTGGCAAGATGGGTCTAGAACTCTTCACCAGTCAAATCTCCTGCTCCAAAAACCTTGGGAACATTCAAGGGGAATTAGAGGGATTTCCATTCATATGCCACTTGGACCTACACCAATCTTCATGTGCTCACAAATCACACTTTTCTTGCTGTCCTAACTCACCTACTCTCAGCGATGATCCTAGGGCGTCATTGTTTCTCCTCCTCCTAGACCTGAAACATCACACACCCTATTCCTAACATATGTACAGACCCTAACCTATAATCCTTAGTGATTTCAATAGGTGCCATCAAATAATGCCTAGGTTAGAGCCATTTCTTTCTCTTAAACCCTACTTGCAAGGGTTTTGCTCCTAGTTGCAAAGAATGAAAGAAATCTCTAGTTCCTTGAACAATCAAACCTAAAAATCAACCTTAATGAAAGAAAATACAATGAACATACAAATATGGCAATGATTTTACACCATCTAGTCTATACTGGACCATACAAGCAAGGAAAAACAAAACAAAACTGTCAAAACCAGTGGAAACAAGGTTGCTTCACAAACCAAAAACTTTCTCTTGCATTTCCAATCCTCTAACCCATAAAATGAAGTGAAATTTGGCTTATATCCACTTGCTTCAGTTGGTTCAACCAACTTCCTAATGCCTATAACCAAAAATGCAACTTTTGCAATAAATTGAAAAAATGTTGCTCAACAAATTTTGGCAACTTTTGCTCCAAGATGCAATTGTGCATCCTAAGACTCTTAAAGGTCCTCAAACACCCTAGAAGACATAAACACAACTCAATTTACCCCTAATACATGAATACATTCATCTGGAGTATTTTTCCTATGAACTACCTAAGCATCTCATTTCTCAGGCTAACAACATCCTGAGCTCAACTAACTCAAACCGAAATGTGGACCACCCAACCATGGATCTACTGAGTCCTTAATGGTTGGTCCATTATTACATCACGAATTAACACACAAACTTAAAAGAAATCAAAGCTTTCATTCTTGGAGTGCTAGGTGCCCTGCATTAGAGAGTAAGGTGAGAGAAGACTCATCAGGATAGCTTAAGCTACTAAAGAAACATTTTTAGAGTCGTGTTGATGCCTGATGGGCAGAATGCCGTAAAGGGCAGATCTATCGGGGAGACTATAACTATTGGAAGAAAGAAAAATATGCTACATCGACACTTGATGATGCAATCAGTAAAATTTATGCCAATCAAAAGGAAAGTTAGATGTCATGGGACCATTGGATGAAGTATTTAGTGACTTATTTTGAAGTTCGATGGAGCGACTGGAGGGATTAAGAGAAGGAGGTTTCATTGGAGAGACATACCTCGATGTGACATAAAGAAAAGCTTACTAATAGAAAGGAAAGGTGGATCCATTAGGATAAGTCAAGCCTTGAGGAAAAAAGTGAAATGACTGGCGAAAGATCCAATGGATTGATTGGAGTGACCTATATTGATCAAAAAGACAAAAAGGTCATTGAAGGAATGCAAAATATAGGTGGCGCCAAGTAATTGAATTATCGGGTAGGGTTACGCTGATTACCCATTAGAATATCTGGTACGACAACCATTATTTAATGCTCATGATCAGGTGGGTTGGATCCACATGAAGAAAATCTGATAAGTTTTTTATCGTTATAGATTCTAGCTATTGCATATCTAGCATAAAGAAATAGTTTTCATGCCAGAATTATTCGCAGTGTTTTTAGCCATCAACATTGAAGTTGCAAACAAGAAGTGTGGGTAATTTGAAAGTTCAAGAATTTAATCACGGAGGCTTCTGGTTCATAAGGGAAAAGGAAAGAGATAGAGATTTTAGACACAATCTACTAAATCAAAGAGGACGAAATCTGTAGAGGATGTTTAAAACTGAAAACTGAACCAAGACATGATTGACCAAATGGAGTCATCTGGTGCTAAGTCAAGGAGGTCTAAAGCTTATTTTCTGCCCAAGGATCAATTGGAAGACAAATACAAAGGGGTTGGAGATATATGGACAACCATAAGGGGCCATGAATTGATTCTATATCACTACCTAAAGCAAAACAAGGAGATACCATTGTCGAACCCTTGGATGACAAATTTGGGTAGACTGGTCATCCCAAATATTTTTCTGAATCTCAAATTAATGGAATTGCTTACTAGGAAGTACAACAAAGAAAATGGATGCATCCAATTACCCAATGGGGATCCATTCATCTGGATATTTATCGGGTCTATTTAGGAGGTTTTTGGCATGTCTTATGAGCCCTACATGCCCTTATCTTTTATAGACCTAGAAGGAGAGTATACCCAAATGGACACCGCTCACACAGTATGGAAGTTAGCAATTCAAAAAAAGGAGAAGGGATGACTCACAGAGCAAGATGGTTCCCCTTTCAAAATTACTCTGTTCAGGTAATATTTGTAGTACACATATTGGGCATGCAGCCAGGTCTGTGGGGAAGAAGTTATTGATGTTACAAGGATAAGCCCATTGGTGTTGGTTGTAGACATTCAAATGCATGAGCCAAGTCCATTTGATTATGTAACTTACTTGGCAGAGAAGTTGCATGAAGGATTTTTGAGTTTGAAAATAGAGCCTAACCCTACTTTCAAATTTTACTCATTGCTAATGCATATGGTTTTGTTTCATGGTCAGATGCAAGGTTTCTAGCTAGGAGAATTAAAGACGACTTCCAGGAACACAGAGGGACATAACCAACCAATTCAATTATGGGTATCCCTATGGGACTCAAGGTTCAACAAATCACATTATGTGTTGTTTGAAGAATATTTTGTCAAGCCTTTGTATAGATTGTTTGGAGTAGAATGTGATGGGTCTATCTCATTGGAGATTAAGAGATGTTTGAGACCCCATGCTTTTGGAGACACTAGGGTCAACCACAATTGGGGTGACTGGTTTGTATGCTACAATTTCACTTTTTTTAGGGTTTATGGTTTTGAGGGCATTCCATATAAGCTGCCTACATTAGTTCCTGACAGGATTGCCTATTTAGAGATTGTTAGGCAACTTAGTATGTCAAATGCAAAGCATTTGGGTGGTGCACACAAGTAGGTATTTATGCCTCAAACTTTGCATTTTGGAGACTTCACCATTGTATCTACCAAGGATTATGAGATGATAGAAAATAAGTTGGTAGAGGAGTACAATTTGTATGGACACCAGGCTTGGAAAAATTATGATCCAAATGGGTATATCCACCACTACAAGAAGAGCCAGAATCTAGGAGAATATTTACATATATCCATGGAGGCTGAAGATTTATTTAGAAATAAGGAACATGATGAGGCTGATGCAATCTTAGGGGAATTGAACCAAAAATTGGAAGAGCGGAAGTAGAGGCTTTAGGAACTAAAAGAAGAAGGAGATTTTGAAAGTGGGTCTGATGAGAATATAGCTGCATCAACCCTTCGTGCACCTGAATTAGAAGAAGTGGTAGAGAGCCAAGAGCAAGCCATGGTGAAAATAAACACCAACATAGATGTGAGAATGGAAGATCATGCAACTTTCATTATAGATGAATTTTTTGTATAGTCCAAAGAGTTTAAGTCATTCTTGTACCATTACAAAGGAAAAAAGTTGAGGGAAAGTATCCCAAATGTTACCCCAGAAAATGAAGCAGAGTTGCTTAAAAAATTTAAAGAAGGCATTGATGCAGAAGTGGCCACAATGACACCACAGAGAGGGAGACAACTTCTCAGTGAGGCAGGTATCATTTTGTTCCCAGGATGGGACTTAAGTGCTTCTTTCATTTTTGATAGTTTGTTACATTCTAATAGAAAGGATGTAAAGTTAGACATACAGGGTGTTGATGACATTTTTATTGGATCGAGATATGATCCAAATGAAGAGGAAATGTTTCTTTGGGACCTATACCCTCCAAATAAAATATCCAAGATCATAAATGTAGATAAGGCATTTGGGCACATGATGAGGCTAAAAGTGGGAGAAGTTAATCCAATTGTCATCGCAAATTTGGGGATTGACATAGCAAAACTGAATAAGGCTCAAATGCAGTGGGTGTTAAAAGAGGGTAAAAAATACAAGAATTCATATGAAGACATGTTGAGAAGTCATGGTCATTAAGTACCATAGATAACTGATACTAGTGTGCAATGGAAAAAGAAATATGAAATCCAAATGAAAGAAAACTTAAGCTAAGAAGGCAAATCGGGACTGTTAGGGTAGATGTCGCTTTTGTTTTGTTGACAAATAGGTTTGAGAATTTGTTGGAAGTGATGAATAATGACGAATAACAGATACCCTAATTGGTACTGAGAGGGGGGGGCTGAATCAGTACAGACAAAAACTTTCCAATAACTTATCAAGCTAAAACAACACTAACCGGTTATCTTCATTACTGAACTTAACCATGGCAATACCGGTTAAACACAGTAAGACTTCAGACATCATAGACTGGTAAGTCTAAACACTTCAAATACATTTAGTACTTGATAGCTACTTCACCCATAAACATATGCATGTGGTGTGTCAACAATACCATAACCATTAGCTCTGCATGCATAATCACTCAAACAAAGAATACTTAATCATCACATGAAAAATGCACAACTCATGACACACATATTTTTCATGTGGAAACCCAAATGGGAAACACCACAGTGGGGATGAATACCCACAAGCTTGTTTTTGAACTCTTTTGAAGCTCACTCTGTTAGGAGCCTAATCAGGTTAAAGACTTTACAATAAGGTTCTTCTAGGAACCGATCCTGTTAAAGATCACCTGGTTAAGGGATGGCTATATACCCTGTTAAAGGTTGAAACCCTGTTAAAGGTTACCTTGCTAGAGGATTTAAAGAACTCATTGAACTTGAGTCACCTGGTTAGAGGATTTACAGTAAGCCTATTAAAGCTACCCAGCAAAGGGATTTTCCTTCTGTTGAAATGGTTAGAAGACAATAGGTAAAGCTTTGATCTGATAACAACACTATATGTTAAGGAAGATCCTTTTTAGTTCCTCTTCACTGCAATCACACTCTACAGTTCTCTCTCTTAATGGTCTGGCAAGTATCTCATCACTTGGATACACACACAACATTTGCCAACAACTCATAATAACAAACATCATTGACCTTATAGACAACAATTAGGTCAGTAGCATAAACCCTAAACCCTAAGCTTTTTAGGTTTACAATACAAGTGGTCCAATCCTAATCGTCCAAATACTTTGCATAGAGCAATACAATTTCAAACAAATCACAAGACAATCTGCATCATCCATTCTTCACTGCACATAGAAATCAGTAACGCATCACACTTTCTTCTCATACCGCTAAGAAGAATGTTCATTCCCGAGGTAGATGTTTAATGTAATTGATCTTCACATGCAAGATCCTTAAGGAAATCCTTCACGTACACAAAGCTGATGTGGCATCACGATCTCATCTTCATCTCTTAGCTAACTCATCATAGAATATCATCGGTTGCATTGCACAAGAAAGATTGCCAAACCAGAAACCCTAGAGCTTAGACTACCAACTAGTAGTCACACTCAGTGAAACCCTAACACCGGTTCACTGCATCTCTTCATACCAGTTCACCAACTTCTTCCAATCTACATACCGGTTCACTTACACTTATTGACATCAATGACAACATACATTATCATCATATCAACATGTTGGTTCATCATATGCCAATAGGAAGTTCTCAAAGAATTCTAGACAAATTGTCAGAAGACCCGGGATAATATGGCTTCTCATGAAAGCACTTTGAAAAGGCTAAAGGAATTGTTGAAAGAGAAGAGTGTCGATGAGAAAATTGTTGAGAAGATCCAGAGAAGGTTGAACAAGCATAAGGAATTTGGTGTAGACATTAAGAAGGAATTTACTGATTGTAAAGATATTGTTAGGTATGGTGTACCAAATATTGTGGATGATGTAGAGTAGCTGAAGGACAAAGGGATTTGGATTGCAAAATGCTAGAATGTACTCAACACATCCCTTAATGTTGCCCAGGAAGATGTTTTGGATATGAAGGAGACAGGTGAGCAGATGGAGAGATTTGTTACCATGGAGATCGTTGTCATGGATATTGTATTCAACACTAGCACTCACAAGGACAACAAGTATTTGGAGCACATACAAAAGTGTGATACAATACTAGACAGCTAGAACTAATTTTAATATTTTGTGTTTAGTAGTTAAGTAGTTAGGTGTTAGGTTTTAGTCAAGTTTAGTTTAACAAGATGAAATGGTGTGTCCTTTGATTTGAATCCTTTGGCTCACATATATGTAGTGAGTCATTTTTGTATCAAAAGGAGATAAAAAATAGAGATAATTATGTCGTTGGCTAGGCTACAAGTATTATGTTTTAGAAAAGTCTAATAGGAATGAGGAGTTTATTTTATGCAAACTGAATGTATTGGAGTATTTGTAAGTGTAGTTCTTGTGTACATTTTTATTCCAAAAGTTAATATACAAGATTTCATGCTTTTATCTTTAGATCATTATGTGTAGTTTTGTGTTTGATGGAATCATATGTCCTCTTGATAAATCTTTTAGATTTGTTGTGATGTCCCATCACATGATGTTGTACTAAATGTAAAATTGGGTTTTATTGTTCATACAACACATAATGAAACTTTCATAGTGATGGTCTTATAATTTTCTCTTGAGTTGATAGTGATTCGTGTCCATAAAGTTATTCATTAATTGTCAGATAAAGGCACTGGTCTATTACTAATCTTTGTTGAATAAGTTTGTATGCATTAGGTCCTTATCAAAGAAACAAATCTTTTATTTTCTATAAGTAATGCTATTTTTCATAATGGCTTAAAGTCCTAACAGTAATCCTTTACATAACACAACTATATTAACACTTATTTTATCAGTTTTAAAGGCATTCAATAAAAAACACTTCTGTTAGCATAGTTGTAGGAGAACATTTTTGCCATCCCTACAATTTCTAATTCCCATAGTTTAAATTCACTCAAAACAAACCACTTTTGTGCTTGAGAGTGTAAGGTATACCCACCTAGATTTAGTGGAGCCTAAAGTGCAAAGGGGTTTGGTCTTCAACCATCCCTGTTCATTGGCCAAGGCTGATTGGATCAACTGAAGATTAGGCAAGTCTTTGGTTTCCCAATCTATGGTTTTGGGCACCAACAATATCATTGAAGTTGATGAAGCCTTTTGTTGGTTTGAACTTCACAAATGGTTGTTGAACACTATCCCCCTTATCACTTAGAGCCATAGGAGTAGTTTACTCCATTTGACTCACAGCCAGATGATAATTGTGGAATGTTGCGCACAACTGCCGAAAGGAAGTAAACTCAAACAAAAGAATCTTTTACCTAATATCTTTTTGCAAATTATAAATGAAAATTATTTGAATATCATTATTAGGTACAGGAAAAGAAATTTGAGCACACAAATGCTTATATCTACTAATGAAATCAGTCAGTTTTTCTTTAACACCTTGTTTACAATGCATTAAATTAGTCAAAGTGATTTTAGGACCAATGTTGTTTTGAAATTGTTGAATGAAAGCATTTGCTAATTGTTGAAAAGAAATGATAGAATAAGAAGGCAAAGAGCAATACCATTGTAAAGCCTTATCTCTTAGTGTTCTCATAAACAGTTTTGCAAGCAATCTTTGATCATAAGAAAAATCAGTATACAAGGTTTGAAATGTTTTGACATGCGTTAAAGGATCACCTTTTCCATTATAGAGTTCCAATTGAGGGACCTCAACATTCTTAGGTGGGACGACTTTAACAATATCAAGGGAAAGTGGGATCACAACATCAAATGTAGGCACACTAAACTTGGATTGACTCGTGGAAGCAATTTGTTGTTGTAAGGAAGACACAGCTTGAGAAAAATTGTTAATGGTTGCTTTGTAGAAGAATTGATGTTAGACATGGTTGATTGAGAAGGTGGTGTAATATTATTGAAGGAAGGCATTGAATAAGGCGGTGGGACATTATGGTAAGTAGCCATAGGTGATGATTGAGTAGGAAAAGGGACACTTAAAGGAGGAATAACATTGTTGAATGAATTTCCCCCTTGTGTCACATTGATTGGTTGAGGGATAATAGGAATGTTTATTGAAGACATAGGTAAAGATGGAGGATTAAATGAAGAAGAGGGATTTCCCCCATGACTAATTGTTGTAGGAATGACATTTTGAGTTGAAGTAGCCATGATGTTTGAGGTAAAAGTAGGAACACTAGTCATAGGAGTAGTCAAAGGAATAGAAGAATTAATTTGTGTTGAAGGTTGTGAATAACCTAGGGTTTTGGCACAACTCTTTATAGGTATGACATTGGAATCAACAATATGAGATATGCCACACAATATATCAATTCTATTCTCATCACTTTGAATCATGCACTTAAGGCCTTCAATTAATGGAAGAGCTTCACTATTAGGGTACTCTTGGGACATCCATTGTTGAAAGTTATCAAATTGAATGTCCAATTTTGAAAGTTGATCTATGGAAACTCTAGTCAAATCTTGATCTTGTTCATCATGGGATTCATCAATTGGATAGATAGGGACATGATTAGGATGGGAAGAATTAACACGATCCTCATTAAAGAAGTCACCCAAATTATGCTCCATCCCCTTGGTAATTAAACCTTGGGAAGCCTTAATTCTAACGCTTTGTCTAATGGGGATAGTATAGGTAGGACTAATAGTGGTAAAAATCATGCACTAGAGAGAAATTTTGAAATTTTAGATTTGCATTTTGAATTATAGGAACAAATTTTACAAAAAATGAATAATGCAAAATTTGGGAGAATAATGATTAAACAATTTGAACTTTGTTGAAAGAAGAAAATGACACAATTTCCAAAATTATTTTAAGATAAATGAAAGGAAATTGGAATTTAAAATTAGGGCCAATGGGATACCACTTAATTTTAAAATTAATAAAATCAAAATTTTTAAAATTAGGGCAGATTATAATTAACCCCTTAGTTTTAAATTTTTTCTTGAAATTTGAAATGTTGAATTTTGAAGGTATTTTCTATTTTAGAAAAATTAAAAGTCAACAAAATCAGCCAATCTTCTAGATTTAAGCTATTAAATATAGTCATAACAGTCTCCTGAAATTTCAAGAAAAAAATCGGGGACCGTGTTGAAAGTGCACACAGTTCGACCAAATTTTTTAAAAATTTTCAGGGATGAAAGTTACGATGATTTTAAAGCTAACCCCCCAAAATTGGTGGATTTTGTGATCTCTAGATAGGTGAAATTAAGGTTTGAATGTGAAAATAGGACCCTATGAGGGTTTTGGAAAAAAAGAGGAATTGAATTGCAAATTTGAAAAGGGTCAAACCTAATGGATAGAGATACCTTGAAAAATGTTTAGAAAATTGAAATTGATTGAAATTTGTACAAAATTCAATTAAATTTGAAAATTAGGGTTTTAGAACCTAACCACTTAATTTTTGAAATTTTGAATTTTCAAAAAGGGGGAAATTGAAATTTTGATTTTTAGGAAAGAGGATAAGTCTAAAAACAATCACAAATCTGAAAATTAAATGGAAATTCAATTTTTGCACAATTTAAAGATGATTTTTGAAAATTAGGGTTTTGACAATTAACCTCTTAATTTTGTGAATTTGATTTGCAAATTGAACAAGACAATGAAGAAACTGAATTTGACAAACAAAACAATTTTTTAGATCTAAGACAATTGCAAGCAATTTTTTACAAGACACAAGTTTAATTTTAAAAACTAGGGTTTTGAATGAATTAACCACTAATTTAGCAAAAAAATTAAACTTGTAAATGAAAAATATGCAATGATTTGAAATGTCAAGAATGTAAGACGCTAGGTTCACCAAAATGTAATGGGGTGGAAAGTGAATGATGGAGAGATCAATAGGAAAGCTTTTATTCCCTCTGAGGAGAGATGAAAGTTTCACTACGGATTTCCCTTCAAACACTTTATCCACATTACATTTAAAAAAGCAGGGGGAATTCACTAGATCCAATCTCTTAGGAAAGAGATTGAATACTAAATGAATTGATAATGGTGCGAAAATGACAAGATAACCCCTCTTTTAGAATGGAAAATGGTTGAATTATGTGTTTTGAGACTAAGTGTAAAAGTAGCAAAGAACTGATTATAACTTGAAATAGAAGTGTGGGATGAAGTTGTGTGAAGAAGTTGAGGAAATACAACTTCAGAGATCCCAAGAACACTTGCATGCAAATACTTGTCACAAGAGAAGAATGGAAGCACATAAAGCAAAAAAGCATAAATGCTCTGAAAAAGAAAATTATCATTCACAAAGGGAATCAATTGATGAAAAAGTACAATACAATCCTTATAAAAGTATAATAGCAACCCTAAAGAAACCCTAAAGGGATAATGTGTATTTAATAATTAGAATAATTATTAAATACCTATAATATTTATTAAATGCCTAAGTTTAGCTTAAGTGTAGAGTTTAATAGACTAATAATTAGATAAATAATTATTAGCTAATATAAGATAACTCTAACACCCCCCCTTAAGATGAACTTAGGGAGTAGCTAAAAAACTAAATGCATGAAGCAAAAAATGTAACTACATGATGAAGGCAAAATTGGGTCCCGACAACAAGGCCTGATGAGGTACCCAATCACAACCAAATCTCTATGAAATGGAGAAATAGAGAAAACCACGTGGGAAAAAAACTCTACTCCAAAAAGAGATGGAAAAGAAGGAAGAACACCACTGAAGCAGGAAATAGCTGCAAACATTGTCGAAGAGTAACTGCTGATCTAAAGAACCTCCACTAAAATAGAAAATGACCAGGTAGAGAAGGCTATAATCTGCATGAGTGCCCCCAAATGACACTACTCGAATCAGATAGCAAACAAAGGCAAACAACTGAACTCAAAGATACAGATGGCATGAGACACCAAAGCCTGAAGAGCTGATCAATCAAACCAAGGAAGCATTAGAACCAACAAGACAAACCTCCCCATAATGCTAAAAAGGGAGAGGGATAGGAACACTAAAAAGAACAGCCAACAAGAACTACATGACGACGAACTAGGAACATCAAGGGTGCAAAGAAAGTACATGGTGTCGTGGAAGGAACACTCACTTGACATACATCATGAGGTGAATGTCATGGAAGGAACACTCACTGGACAATGGTAGATGGCAAACAAGGAAAACATCAACCCCCCATGGCACTTTATAAGTAGTGCATGTACAATAAGACACAAGAGGTGCAATATTTCATGTAAACAATGCATGATGACACTTTATCTTCGTGCGTTTGCATAAATACAAGTTACAATGATAAAAATATTGGAAATAGAAACGAGAACCAAAATAGAGACATCCTACCCAGAGAAGAGATCCCAGGACTTGAAACAACCAAGATATCCACCAAAGTGCTGAAAAGCAAAAAATTGAATAAAATATGCATGGAGTAGAATATGGAAATAAAACTCATATGGCTAGAAAGTGCACAGAACAAGCTTTCCAACGATATAAAGTTTTTGAAAAATGAAGTTCGGATGCTCATTCTATGGCTCCCGGAGTGCAAAAAAGAGACCCCACTTTGACTAGAAAAAAATATAGTCAAACAGAAAAATTGGAAAAAATTACCAATATGAAAAGGTCTGGCTCAGAACTAGCTTTCCGACGCCTATTCGTTTTTGAAAAAATGACTCTGTATGCCCAAGATATGGCCAAAAGAAAAAAAAAAACCCATCTTTTTTGGCATAAAAAGGGTAAAAAAATTATTATTATTTATTTTTATTTTTTTGATGAAAATTTTCTGACGCATTTGCAGGTATAGCTATACAGATTTTTGTGTCTCGTAAAGCATGTCAATGAAAAAATCATGGCCCGTATGCACTTGTCATCGAAATAGGTCAAATTATATATCAAAATGACTGGAAACACCCTTCAGAAGCCAACAATGAGGTCTTTTTGGCCCAAACTACTCTGATTTTTTTCATAATTTTTTTGATGAATTTCTCAAAATTCATGCTAAAAAAAAAGGCAAAACCAAAGAAAAAATTTCAGAACCCAAATTTGACAAATTTTATATGGAAATGGGGGTTTTGGGGCGTTCTGAGCTCAACAGTGAAGTCCATTTGAGCCCAAAATGATCAAAAACAAAATAGCTACCCCATATCCAATTAATTTTTTTGAAAAAAATTGAAACCCTCCTCCAAAAAATCTTCTGAAAAATCAGGAACAAGCGGCAACAGATGTAGGCTCTAATACCATGAAAAAGTTGAGGAAATACAACTTCAGAGATCCCAAGAACACCTGTATGCAAATACCTGTCACAAGAGAAGAATGGAAGCACATAAAGCAAAAAAGCATAAATGCTCTGAAGAAGAAAATTATCATTTAGAAAGGGAATCAATTGATGAAAAAGTACAATACAATCCTTATAAAAGTATAATAGCAACCCTAAAGAAACCCTAAAGGGATAATATGTATTTAATAATTAGAATAATTATTAAATACCTATAATATTTATTAAATGCCTAAGTTTAGCTTAAGCGTAGAGTTTAATAGACTAATAATTAAATAAATAATTATTAGCTAATACAAGATAACTCTAACATTGTGCACTTGGATTTGGCTATAATATGTCGAGACGAAGCTGCCCTGTGAATTTGAGGAAAAGTTGTCAAGACCATGTCGAAAGTGCACACGGTCCTCCGAAAAATCCGTGAAACAAAAAGGGTTTTACTACCTCTGTGAATGGAGTCTAAATCTACAAATATAGTTGCGCATGTGCAACCTACACACGGAAAAGAGAGGAAAAGGGGTTGGGATTGGGGGTTTTCCTTCAAGTCAAACCCCAATTTTGGAATTAACCAAATGATGAAAGAATGTACTTGCAAGTAAATGCAAATGAAAGACTGAAATGTAATTCATCTCAAGGGAGGTTGTAGATAGAATTGATTGTGTGAAATTGAATGTTGAAAGGGATCTCCTCTTTAATGGTTGAATCCTTGACTTGAATGTAACACCTAGCCTTGGAGGAGACTTGAGAATGCTCAATCCTTGAAAGGAATGCTTGAATGCTCTTGAATTCTTGAATGTGCAATCTTATGTATTTGAACTTATGCCAATTTTCACCTTATCCAACCTATGCAAATGGGAGGGCGAATGCGACATATATATTTGTCGATTAGGGTTATTGAACTAATTTCTCATCATAGGCCAACACAGGGAAAGTTTTCCCACTGAAATTGTAAAGCTCAATGCACATTTTGAATGAAGGGACACAAAAATAAGGTAGGGATAGGGGCGCCATGCCCTTGTCCTACCCTTATCTCAAGACAGGAAGTAGGTTCAAGTAGTGCGGGTGACAGGAAAAGTGTAGTTCTGGGGATTGAGCAAATCTTGGGTCTCTAATCAAGCTTGGGGATTCAATTCACCAACGTGAAGACCCTAATGTCATCGAAAATTACAAGGATCAAAATTTTATGATACTACACCCGAAAAAACATAAACCCAAAACCCGAAACCTTGAGGTGAAGAACAAAGAGCGTCATTAATTAAAAAACATGACTAAAATTTTGATAAGGACATCAAATTTTTGTATAGTCATTTTCAAGAATATCATGTTACTACTTATCAAATTGCCATTAGTTTTTATATTCAAAGTCATACTATATATTCTAGTCGGTTAGCATTACCGAATCATGCAGTGGGTACACACAGAGAAGTCGGTATGAACAGTCTAGTCAGTTACAGAAGAAAGCAGTCACAGAACGCAGTATTCACCGAGTTGTTTACCGAGTATCTTTTTATGGCTACCGAGCAGTAAAGTTAACACACCAAGTTGATATTCACCGAGTGAAATGTGTTACCAAATACATTGAACCTAGACATGCACATCTAACCGTTATTACATTGGAAATTGCACTAGAAGATTGTGTATGATTGCAAGGTCAATCTAACCAATGAAATATTTTATTTAGTTATTCATTCGAGGAATCTTGTTTGTAAGATCGAAGCAATGAATTATATCACCTCTTTAAGAGATCTATTTATACAACATGGGAAGAGAGTAAAAAGAATGTATGTATGAAGGAAGACTGTTACAGAGACATAGAGAGGTCACCGAGAAGGTTTTCAGAGAATAGTCGAAGAATAGAGTAAACAGAAGGGTTTACCGAGTTACTATATGGGCTACCAAGGTATTCTATAAGCAAGGTAATCTATTCTAAGCACATATAATCTGCTATAACATTTCAGATGTAAAGTTGCAGATATTTGTAATGATTTTATTGTAATATTGTGAAGTTGTAAGAGAAACCTTTAATAGGGTAAAAGACTCTAATCAAGTCTATAAATTGTAAAGCCTCTAACTAGGTGCAACATTTAGATTAAATGTTGTAAAATCCTTTAGCAAGGTAGATCTAACAGATCTTGTTACTCCTAATAGGGTAAGCTATCAGAAATAGCTAAATGTAGCTCTAACCAAGAAATCTTTATTATTGCAGTAGTGAAGTTGTGGGTGCCATCCCCACTGCAGTTTTTCTCTCTAACGAAGAGTTTCTGCATAAATATGTGTGTTATGGAGTGAATCATGTATGATTGTTATCTATTTGTTTTAACTTTATTTTATGTTACTACACTATTTTGTTTATGCATAACAGTAAGGTTATTATTGAAGAAAGGTTTTGGAGTACTGATTCACCCCTCCCCTCTCAGTACATTAGCTTTACGTATTGGGCCTAACAATTGGTATCAGAGCTTGAATCTTGGAAAAGGGTTTAACTACCTGAAGAGAAAGATCTTATCAATGGAAGGCTATAAACAATCTTGGAGGATTATATATCTACAAGAAGAGCTGGATCATGCAAATCAAGTGATTGCAGACATGCAAAGACAAATGCAAAAATCTCTGAAAGTAAGAAGAAGATTATCTGATGACTTGCAGGATTCTCAAGAGTTAGTGGAACAAATAGAGACATCATCTGAGAACAGTATATCTAAAGAAACTGAAGAAATGATTGGAATGTTGAAAGAAAAGAACAAAGCATTGGCTGATCAGCTAAAAGCAATGAAAAGAGAACATGAACATTTCAGTACACAGCTGACTAAAAATCTAGATGCATTAAGGATAGCTGAGGATAAAGCAAGAGATCTACAAAGAGAGAAACAACAACTTGAAGTCTTAGTATCTGATAAGAATGATGAAATCATAAGGCTAACTGATATTCAACAAAATATGATAGATCAATTAGGTTATGCACATCATGAAGCAATTCTAAAGAATGATGAAAATCAAACATTGAAACTTGAAGTATCAAGGTTGACTAGTGAACTTGAAAAGAGAAGAAATCCAAAGAAACATTGAAGAAGAGTTATGAAGCATCAAAGATGTTGGATGAGCACCTGAATACAAGAAGACCCAACAAAGATGCAGGACTCAGTTACAAAGGAAAAGAATCAACCGAGAAAGGAATTCATACTACCGAGAGAGGAGAATCATCATAGCAAGCTGGAAACAAGAATAACATCAAAAGGAAGAAGCCTATTTGCTACTACTGTGGAAATCAAGGTCATACTACCAACATATGCCAGATTAGAAAAGGTAAGCAATTGAATATCACTAAGTCCAATGGATATTGTTACAATTGCAATAAATATGGTCATACATCTAATCAATGTAGGACAAAGTCTGTTAACAACTATCAAAAGGCAAAATTCAAAGGGTTTTGTGGGAACTGCAATAGATATGGACATAATACCGAGAAGTGCTGATCTAAGTAAAAGGACTGTGAGATTTTGCCAAGATCAAAAGCTCAATGAAATGTACAAAATAGAGACATAATATGGGACAAGAATAAACTGTATTCTCATCAATAGAAAATGATCAATAATCAATTCAATAGTTGTTACATACAATGTAGATGAGCTTGCTTATATAGGCAAGGCTAGGGATATGTGAGCACACAAACATGACATGTGGCTCAATAAGAAACAAGGGTAGGTAGGAAATAGGTGTGGGTAGGTAGGAGAAATAATATAATAGTCCACATGAGGTGGATCACCCACTGAATGTGGAGTGTAACAACAAGAGTGGAGTGAAACAACAAGATCAACACCATAAAAGGTGGAATTTCTCCTACACACACTATACCAATGTGGCACAAACACCCAAGTGTCTCATATCCAAACTACTATGAAATGCATTATCCTAAGTAAACTTAAGTAAGTGTAATAATATCCATGATGAATAATTATTTACACCAACAAGAACTACATGCGGTATCCACACCGAGCAAACACTAGAGGTTACTGAACTCACATAGATCCTTACCGACAATATGCAGTAGTACCATGGGATTACAATACAAGGATATGGTGTGAATTTTGTGGAAGATATTGACATATTAGTGCTAACTATTTTATAAGGTTTGGAATGAACAACCAAATATCACGGAGAAATCCTGGTATGGCATGTTTTCATTGTCACAAAGTTGGACATTTAGTTGGAGATTGCAAAGATCAACCTAGAAGAAACACTGAAGAGATAATAGAAAAATTCAAGATGATTTGGAAAAAGAAGGAAATCATGTTAGATGAAGAAAGCACCTTACCTACCGAGTTAGGTGCACCTATTCCAAATTAGTCAGAAAAGGTATGAAGGGACTACATTCCCTAAAGGTTAAATCATAACAGTTCCTATTCTATTATGTACAAAATTTAAAATATGCATAGTTAAGATGCAATTAGTTAGTTTGAAATTCTATCAAAAGTACTTTACAGGAAACCTATCAAGTCAGTGTATACAAGAAGCCTATCAAGTCTATTAATGAAGGAAATTTGGTTACTCGGTTAAAAATAAAAAAAGGAGTAAATCAGTAAAAGGTGAACTGAGTGCATTTAATGTTTTGACCTAACTTGCACGGAGCTTGATAAGGTATTTTTGAGTACTTAAAGGTATTTTCGTGGTCATTTTCATTCACCAAGTTTTCAAGAGAGCAGAGCAGAGCGAATCAAGGCGACCAAAATTCATTCAGAGAAAATTTCAAGGTATTTACATCAAATCTATTCACACTATTAAGATGGTTTCCGATCTAGTCAAATTGCTATTATCTACCAAGTGTGAAGCATCAATCATTTGTAAACCCTAAGGATAGTTTGCTAAATTTTACCTGAAACCTACAATGGCGCCCAAGATCCAATATCCCATAGTTGTCAAAAATGTGGAGAAGCCCTCGCTGAAATATTCTTTGACTCTCAAAGTCGCCTCTGAACCGGATGACAAAACTGCATTTTCACTCATCCCGGATCGAGTCTTGTTAGTTGAAGATGTTAGATTCTTCACCAAATGCCGTGTTGAGGAACTCAGTCATGTTGAGATTAGTGATAGATATGATGAACTCTGTACTAATGGCAAAATGGATAGCAAATTCGAGCATATCAAAATCAAGGGATTAACTGAAGCCCTAGCCTATCCCCATGTGTTCAAACCCCAGTGGGTTAAGTTTGTCTTGAGCAGAGTACATGATGATTTTATGTGGCTAGAGGAGCAACCATTCAAAATCACCAAGGAAATCATTCATGTGATCACCGGGTATCCTATCTATGATCATGCACGAGCACAGAAAATGATATCATAGAAGGAGCTAATCAGTCTAACTAGAGTAGAATCTGATTACCGAGGATTGAAATTGAACAATGTCACTGATGTAGAACTCAAGTTTGCAATTAGAGTAATTGGTTACTATTTCTTCCAATTTGCAAGGGAAAACAGTGTACCATGTGCCACAGTTGACTTGGCCTACAAAATAGTGAAGAAGGGAATGCAAGTAGATTTATGTGAAGTGCTACTGAAGAACTTGTTTGAGAACCTGAACACAATAAGGAAGCTGAAGAAGAACAACTCGACAAATACACTGAAGTTTGGTTCACTTCTTGTATGCATGTTTTTCTACTTTGAGAAGTTCTTTCCCTCAGTCGGTAAAGTAGTTTGGGAGCTACACCGACCTATCACCCATCAAATCAATGATTTTATCAAGAAACTGGGAGATAACTTTAATGATATCTTGGATGACTATTTTAGCAAATTTCAAGAGAAGATGCACAACAGGTACTGGATTCCACCACAGCTGGTAGAAAAATATAAGGATGATATATGTTTTGAGGTAGACACTGATTATTGTTATATGAATGCTATTGAACCGAGGACTCAATCTTTGCCACCAATGGGTTATGAGATTGACTATGATATAACACAACAACAAATTGATGCCTATCAATCGTTGCCAAGGCATGCTACTAAACTAAGATATGGAACATATGAAGAGGTGAAGGAAAAAGTAAAAATGAGCATTGTAGTACCTAAGGCTACAAGAAAAGCTACAAAAATGATAAAGGTTTTATTTGAGAAATTCAGAGAAGAATCCTCCTCTACACCTATCAAAGGCAATCTTGCCATTACCGAAGAGGAATCAGATGCTCAAGAGGTAGAAATAACATTAAGTACCGAGTTGCCTAGGGGTAAAGTTTTGAAAAGAAAGAAACAGGACATTTCAAAGGCCCTACTGACACCACCAACAAAGAGACCCAACACTAGAGCATCAACTGCATCACCGAGTAAGAAACAAAAGAGTGTTATTGTACCGAAGGTAACCAAGACCTATAAGAAATCTACTCAGAGACTCATTTGGCAAAAGAGTCTAGTGATACAGAATCTGATGATGCGAACAAATTTTAGATTGTAAAAAGCAAAAAGGTAAATATTCATAGTGTTGAAAAATTTTGTGCCAATCTTAAAGAATATGGTGGATTTGTAGGATTTAGATATGTTAAGTATGAGACTAGGAATAATGATGAGAAGCGACAAATTGAAGAAGTTGTCATCTGCACACTTCTAAAGTTTCGGCTAGCTCCATTAGAACTAGTAAAGTCACTTCTGAGTGAATTATACTTACATATTGATAACAGATGGAAATATGGAATGGACTCAGAGAAACAAATAAGAGAAAGAAGTCTAGTCCATCTATTCCCTGATATGTCTGTAGCAGAAATCAAGGAGCATTTGACCACACACAATTCTAAATTTCTTGTCAAACAGAGAGCCTTAAAATTGATGAATGGGCTATACATTCATGCGGAAAATGAGACAAAAGCCAAGTGGCAGGAAATCTTCAAACTAAAGGATGTCAGTGAACAAACTCAAGTTGAAATTGTTGATGTCACTGAGCAAGATCCTAATGTCATTGAGCAAGGTCCAGACCCGGCTGACACTATTCAAATTGATGAAGATGTTATGGATGAAGAAGCACTGGAGCAGGAAATGATTGAAGGCACTACCTATGCAAAACTTGTATCTAGTGAATTTGTTTTAGAACAAGTTCAGCCTTATCCACCAGTGAAGCCACCTGTCTCAACCGAAGCTCCTAAGGACACAGATCAAGGCACCAAAGGTCACAAGTCTGAAGCAGCAGAGGATACAACCAAAGATCAGACGTCTCAAGCACCGTCAAGTACTACAAATGTTACAGCTGAGACCCCTAGCATCGAGACACCCAAGGACACTACAACGGCTACAAGAATTGACCAAAGTGTTGCATCTACCGAGCAACCTATCGAGGGTCAGAAAGCCTCACAAGCACTTGTCTTAGTGCAACCGACCAAAGGAAAAGAGAAGAAGGTGAGAAAGCATAGTTTCAAAATTGATTTGACTAAATCGATAGTGTTGCCCAATGTCGATATCTCAAAATTAAAAGGGCAAGCACTTACCGATTTCGGTGAATTATGCAAAGCAAAGGGCCGAACAGGAAAAACAATTGGCTATTCAAAAGAAGAATAAAGTACTTCAGAAGGTCAAGACACTACTAATAGAAATGCTACCTTCAGCAATAGTGTCAACCGATGCAGCCATCCACATTCAACTGGATGAACTCCTTACTCAAATAGAAACATTTGGAGTTGATGCATCTGAGTACTTAAGCAAGCTAAAAGATAAAGAGCTTACAACAAAAATGATTGAAGAGGTACAAAAAGCTCTAGCTATAGGAAAAGTAAAGCTTGTCAAATTCATTGCTGAGTTGTCCCCTCAACTCAAGCATATTCTTTATTTATTTTAGAAACTTTGTACATTTTCCTTATTCATTAAAGATATCAAGAATAAAACTGATGCAATTGAGAAAGAGATCACTGATCTCTCAACTAAGTTGACCATCGAGCCTAATTCAGTTCAGAATTTTTATACCAAGCTTCAACAGCTCATGGCTCAATAGTTAGAACTTAGGAATGAAGAGCATAAAATCAGGATGGATATAATGACCCTTCAAACATTATTCCTTCCTCATCTCTCATCAGTACAGGAAAAAATCAATAGAGCTACATGCCTATCAACTACACAAGAGGGAAGCACTCTTGATGGCTTAATATCACTATTAGCTTATATTCAAGCACAAAATTCATTAATGGAAAGTGTAAAGGATTCACTCTCAGTTGCCCTCACCGATGCTCGAAACAAGTATAAATCTATTTTTGATCAGTTACCACCCCCAGATGGAAATTAAGTTTTTGATGTTTGTCAAAAAGGGGGAGTAATATTATAATACTACATAGGGGGAGTAATACCAGACAAAGGGGGAGTAATACTATATTTGGAGAGTGGCACAGTTTTGAGTATTGTATACAAGGGGTGTATGTCGAGCAGAATATACAGAGCAAGCAGAGCACACAAGAACAAAATAGAACCGAGCATGCAAAATTCAGAGTTATGTACAGAATAATGATAAGGGGAGTATATCTGCATATACTATTTCATTGACTATTGTATATATTGTCAAGTGTAGTAATTTTGTAAAGTATATAGATTTTTGAGTTATGACTTTGAAAGTAGTTTTTGTCAAACATCTCAACTAATGTCAAAAGGGGAGATTGTTACTACTTATCAAATTGCCATTAGTTTTTATATTCAAAGTCATACTATATATTCTAGTCGGTTAGCATTACCGAATCATGCAGTCGGTACACACAGAGAAGTCGGTATGAATAATCTAGTCAGTTACAGAAGAAAGCAATCACAAAACGCAGTATTCACCGAGCTGTTTACCAAGTATCTTTTTATGGCTACCGAGCAGTAAAGTTAACACACCGAGTTGATATTCACTGAGTGAAATGTGTTACCAGATACATTGAACCTAGACATGCACATGAAAATGTGTTACAAGATCAAGGCACATCTAACCATTATTACATTGGAAATTGCACTAGAAGATTGTGTATGATTGCAAGGTCAATCTAACCAATGAAATATTTTGTTTAGTTATTCATTCGAGGAATCTTGTTTGTAAGATCGAAGCAATGAATTAGATCACCGCTTTAAGAGATCTATTTATGCAGCATGGGAAGAGAGTAAAAAGAATGTATGTATGAAGGAAGACTATTACAGAGACACAGAGAGGTCATCGAGAAGGTTATCAGAGAACAGTCGAAGAACAGAGTAAACAAAAGGGTTTACCGAGTTACAATATGGGTTACCGAGGTATGCTATAAGCAAGGTAATCTTATTCTGAGCACATAGAATCTGCTATAACATTTCAGATGTAAAGTTGCAGATATTTGTAATGATTTTATTGTAATATTGTGAAGTTGAAAGAGAAACCTTTAACAAGGTAAAAGACTCTAACCAAGTCTATAAATTGTAAACCATCTAACCAGGTGCAACATTCAAATTAATGTTGTAAAATCCTTTAGCAAGGTAGATCTAACAGATGTTGTTACTCCTAATAGGGTAAGCTATTAGAAATAGCTAAATGTAGCTCTAATCGAGCAATCTTTATTATTGCAGTAGTGAAGTTGTGGGTGCCATCCCCACCGCAGTTTTTCTCTCTAACCAAGAGTTTCTGCATAACCAAAATATATGTGTTATGGAGTGAATCATGTATGATTGTTATCTATTTGTTTTAACTTTATTTTATGTTACTACACTATTATGTTTATGCATAACAGTAAGGTTATTATTGAAGAAAGGTTTTGGAGTCACCCCTCCCCTCTGAGTACATTAGCTTTCCATATTGAGCCTAACATATCACACGTTACTCTAGAAGAAATAACATGTTATGGATAGCCCAATGTAGCCTTATCTAGTCCCAATTGTCATCCACATGGTATCTCTAGTGAGCACATGTTACAAAGCTCTGGCACATCAAACCAAAACAACAACCTAATTGACCCACACGCACAATGATCACTTTGTCACTTTAAACTCTCTATTTGAAAAAGGTCAATTCTCTTCAAACTCTAGAATTTGATAGAACAAATGTATGCATACTCTCCTTCAAAACCACAATTCAAAATAATCAAGATAGACATGCAAAGTATAACAAACTGCTAGTCTAAACACGTTGTCTAAGGAACACAACTTAGAAACATACCAAAAACACTTTTGGATCACCTTCAACACCTAGAATGGATGCAAGATGATATTACAATCATATGCCAATTGATCTTACAACTTGACATTTTACTTGTGAAATTGAAATGCTCAAACATAGATTTTATGATAGTTGTGGCTATACAATTACATGTTGATTCGACCTCATAGTGTGCTCCTCTCAATCACTTGACTCCTTTGTTACATCTTTTGACACCCATTTGACATCAATGACAATGTATGTTCAACACAAAGATCCATTGAGAGCTTATATTATTTTAGTTTTATAGTTCCTATTATTTTTGCAAATTAAGGTGTCACAACCTTAGAAATTCTTAAGTTTATTTATTTATTACTTAATATTCTCTTCCCAATTATTTAATATTGTGAGATTTTGCCAAGATAAAGAGCTCAATGAAAAGTACAATATAGAGATAAAATATTGATAGGAATAAACTGTATTCTATCAAAATGAAAATACTGATCAACTAGATCATCAATCGTTACATACATTGAATATGAGCCTGCTTATATAGGCAAGGCTATATGGATATGTGAGCACACAAACATGACATGTGGCTCAATAAGAAACAAGGGTAGGTAGGAAATAGGTGTGGTGGGTAGGAGAAACAATATAATATTCCACATGAGGTGGATCACCCACCGAAGGTGGAATTATCGCTCCACAATAAGTGGATATGATAAAGTAGTAACAAGATCAACACCATAAAAGGTGGAAATTCTCCTACACACACTATCCCAATGTGGCACAAACACCCAAGTGTCTCATACCCAAACTACTATGAAATGCATTTCCTAAGTAAACTTAAGTAAGGTGTAATAATATCCAACATGAATAATTAATTACACCAGCACCCCCCCTTAAGTGCAACTTAGGGGAATGCACTTAAGTCTACAATGCAACTAAGCAATGCAAGATGGGTCCCAGATATGAGGCCATGTTAGGTACCCATGTACAAATGCAAATGCATGCAAACTAATGCAATAAAATCTCTCACAAAGCGGGGAAAGAGAGAAAAACCCAATGGGAAAAAACCCTCACCCAAAAGAAAGATGCAATCTATACAAGAGAACTCTCATAGAAGTATGTGAGGAACAAAACCCCATGTGAGGAAAAAGTCCCCCCATATGAGAGAAGAAGAAGAAGAAGAGAGACTAGGAAGCCCCTCCTCAATGTAGAATCTGTACCAATGATAGAAGCTTGAAGATGAATGAAGAAACTTCTCCATGAACATTGAACCACATTCCTCCCCTTACGAAGAAACAAAACCAAAGGTGTATCCATGAAGTCTCCCCAATCATGAAGGGAAGATGTAGGAAAAATACTCATGATGAATGGAATCTTTGAAAACTACTCAAGTGTCCCCATGTCAATGCTGAAAGATACCCCCTCCAAAGGTGGTAAAATGCTCCACATTGCTGAAAAAGGTACTCCAAGATCTAGTGGAGATGAATGTAGAACAATATCCAAAGACTCACATGTCTCCTCTAAACATAAAGAGACCTCCTCCAACTTTTGTACAAAAGTATTAACAATCATGTCAACCTCTAAAGAATGATCATGTAGAGAATGCACAAGAGGGTTAGAGTGATCCCTCACAACAATCGAAGAAGGTTCATATTCATCAAAGAGAAGATGAATTTCATCAATGATGTCTCCCAAATCTACAATGTAGGACTCCACAAAAAAACCTACAATGTCTGTCAAGTAGGCATCCCATGAAACTGAAGCTAGAAGACATAAAATATCCTATTGCACTGAATCACAAGAAGGCAAAACTGAATCAGGTGTGAACTCCATAGTTTTCCTAGTTGCCCCATGTGTGATTTGATAGATGGAAATAAGATTGTTTATCAAATGGGGTACACACAACACATTATTGAAGGAGTTATCCCAAATGGCAATAGATCCTTTCCCAATCACATCCATGTATGTATGATTTCCCATCAAAATTTGCAGCATGTGGCAAGGCTCAAATGTAGAAAACATAGACTACGAAGATGCCATATGATGAGAGGCCTCTGAATCTAGAATCCATCTCCCTGAATCATGACTTGTAGTAGCACAAAGAGCTTGTCCCTTTCCTTTATCTTTCCCAAAATAGAAATCCTTTCCTTTATCCTTATCCTTGGAAGAAGTCGATGTAGAAATTCTAGAAGGTAGGTTGATTTTGTTCTTCTCAAAAAGATTCTTCAACTCATCAATATCCTTCTTGTAACAATGATGTTCATCATGTCTTGACTTCTTGCAATAGCCACAAAAAAAATTGTCCTTATAAGATTTCCTCTTAGGTGAGAATGTACAATCACCTTGTTGTGGAGAGGAGGATTGTGCTCCATCTTGTTGTGGTTTTGACTTAGGTTGGTTTTTATTCTTGCCTTTTCCTTGATTGCTTTGATTCCCTTTGTTAGCCACCAAGCTTGTGACTTTGAAGATTTGAGAATCCCCATCTTGGTCAACTTAGATTGCTTAAGTATCAACATCTTTGTGAATGAATCAAATAAGGGAGAAGTGTAAGAGGAAACTTGAGCTAACCGATGGGTGTGAAAGCTAGATACAAAGGCTGCATACTCTAAAGGAAGCTGGTCCAACAAGTTATAAACCAATTGAGCATCCTTTTTGTCAATTCCACAATCCTTTAGCTTTTCTCTTAACTCATTTTCTTTTGTGACATAATCTTGGATTGTATCAAAATCCTTGTGATCCAAAGTTGTGAGTTCACTATCAAGCTTGTAGCCCTTAATCTCATCAACTTGACCATATAATTTCTCATAAATATCCCAAGCCTCTTTAATTGTAGTACACTTATGAATGTGAAAAATGAGGTCATTTGATACATACTTTCTCAGTGTTCCAAGTGCCATATAATTATTAGTGAGCCATTCAATTTGAGCATTAGGATCAGCCTTAGGATCAGGTGGTGTTGTAATAGTTCCATTTACATAATGAATGAGTCCTTTTTCCATTAGTTTACTCCAAGAATTAATCTTCCATGAATCATAATTATGAGGAGTTAAAAGTGGAAATTTAGGAGAACCCATAGCACCAAAATGAAAAAAAAAAAAAAGATAGAGAGAGGCACAATCACACAAGACACCCCCCCAAAATGGTGATTTGGCACTTTATACTTAGTGTGTATACAATGGGCCCCTTGCAAAACAAGGCAAGGTGGACTTCTGATTTCAATCTTACAACTTCCTCAAATAGGCTATAAGAGACTTCAACAAAAACTACAAGCGATCTAAACTGAGATCCAAACAAAATGCAAGTACCAAATAAGCCAAGAATGGCCAAATAATGAAAGTAAAATTTATACTCAAAATCACTACAAAATAATATCATATTATGAAAGTATACAAAAAATTATGCACTTTAAAAAAAAACGGCACCTGAAAAGGAGGTCATATGACCCCAAACAAAGCCTTCGAAGTTACAAAATCGGTTCAATCATGAGAATCTGCAAATTCTGAAAAATCCATCCATCAAAATCAAAAACTTCATCCACTACTGTGAAGAGCACAAAATTATAGCCCATTTCAAAAGAAATTGCACCAAAAAAGGAGCAAAAATGAGCAAGATATGGCCTTCCAAAGTTGAACTGCAAAACTGTGAAGCCCAATGAGAGGGAATTAAAAAATTTCAAAATACTGCTGATGTGGCACTGATGTCAACAAGTGACAGGCTTAAATTTGATGCCTGTCTTCCCATCAAAAACATTTCGCCTACGTGCCCATTCGGTGTCCGTACAATACGAACTGGCTGACTATGCAAGCTACGTGGCGATCGTATGATGTCGTGGCACCTGGTGATTGGATGTCCACGTGGAGGGGTCATGAGGCACAGGTGGAGGCCGCTCACGGGACACAGTCCGGTGGTGAAGTCAAGCACCAGGAGTCTGTAGGTTGCCGGTAGTGGTCGGTAGAATATGACCAGCAGGTGTAGCCGGAGTGGTGGGAAGTGGCGGTCAGAGGCAATTGGAAGGGTCGGGGCCGACAGTCGGTGGAGCGAAGATCGGCGCTGGAAGAAACCATGGGGGCAATCGGCACCGGAAGTCGGGGGCCAAGTCGGAGTAGTAGTCACCGGTGGGAGTTCGACGGATGAGGATTTGTGAGCATTGATGGCGGGAGTAGGGCGGTCGACAGGGCCGACAGGACAATCGGGGCGGCAGCGCGAAGACCACGGATGACGAGACATACGAAGCCTAAAACACATGCAAGTGCAGACAAAGTACAGGGGGGTCTGCGGACCCCCAAAAACTTTTGATTTATTTATTTTCTCTTTTTTTTTTTCCGAAATTTGTACAAATATAGCAAAATTGGCAAAAAAAATTCTCTCACCAAAATAGGCAGACTTTATAGTCAAAATTTATGGAAATAGCCTCCCGAACTTAATCGTGATGTCCAAATCATTGTATGATGCCCCCAAAAATAGCACCTCCTCAGATCCAAAAATTGAAGCCTCCAAAAATGACTAGTCAAAGATGCTCTAATGGCTCTGATACCATGTGAGATTTTGCCAAGATCAAGAGCTCAATGAAAAGTACAATAGAGAGACAAAATATTGATAGGAATAAACTATATTCTATCAAGATGAAAATACTGATCAACTGGATCATCAATCGTTACATACAATGAATATGAGCTTGCTTATATAGGCAGAGCTATATAGATATATGAGCACACAAACATGACATGTGGCTCAATAAGAAACAAGCGTAAGTAGAAAATAGGTGTGGTAGGTAGGAGAAACAATATAATATTCCACATGAGGTGGATCACCCACCGAAGGTGGAATTATCACTCCACAATAAGTGGATATGATAAAGTAGTATAAAAGATGGAAATTCTCCTACACCCACTATCCCAATGTGGCACAAACACCCAAGTGTCTCATACCCAAACTACTATGAAATGCATTTCCTAAGTAAACTTAAGTAAGGTGTAATAATTTATCCAGCATGAATAATTAATTACACCAACAAATATTTATATTACTAAATATTTGTTCTCAGTCAAAATGGAGTTTGAAACTTTGGGTGGAGTTTGAAACTTTGAGTTGATACTTTTACCACATACTAATGCACTAAAAAATGAGTGATTAGTTGTCCAAAGATATATGTTTACTAGTCTTATATGAAAGACCTATTTTTGAAGATTTTATAACAAATCATATGGCAAGTGTAAGAGCTAAAAATAAGGGAGATTACTTTAGATGTGATAATCAACATCTATGATAAATTTATTATAAGGTGGAAATTACATACTATTATTGGAGGTTTCATATATGTGACATGCGTGAACATTTTCGTCTCCACTTTGATAAGCTATTTTTGAATTTGCATGGCTATTCTTTGTATCTAGTTTTGGCCCATGGTATTAGAATTTGGTTTACAATACCATTTGTAATATCTTATATTGTATTTATCTATAAATTGAAGATTTGAGATATTAGTTTGTATGATGAATTTTCACATACTAAAGCTCTTCTAAAATGCTTTTAAATTTAGATTATGTAATGTATGTTGGTAGATACTTTTTTAAAAGCTTGTTTTACAAGTGTATAGATTAATCTATTGAACTACTGAAAAAATTTCAAACTTTAGATTTGAAAGAATTAGGTATTCTGATCTCAAAATTTGATGTAAGAAACTGTTTTCACAACCTTTCCCACCTTACAATAATTTCCTATAAAGTCCATCCTTTATTATAGATTTCTTAGTTATAGTAAGGGAGCCTACAAATCTGATGACGCAATGAACAAAATGGCCAGCCCCATGCCATGTCTTCTCCATGCCTCCCAACCATGTGTACAGTTTGATTGGATGTGGTGGCTCTTTCTTTCAGGCATGTCACATCAGTACTTGTAGTCAGTTTGTCCCTACAGTCCGTTCAGCCTCTCTTTCCCCGTAAAACAAATTAAATTCTTTGTTTTTGTTCTTTTGGAATTTTTTTTTTCAGGTCATTTTCATTCTAACTTGTATCTTTTATAGTAAAATTGTAAATAATAATAATATAATCCAAATAATTTAAAGATATGTGTAAATTTTTTTTATAAATTTTTTTAAAAGATATAAATCATAAAATTATTTAATAAAGGAAAACAAATTTTGTTTAGGAGATTTTTTTAGGGTTGAAATTTTAAAAATTACTTTAGTTTGTTTTTAATAAACTAAAGATGTTAAAAATTTTAAATATAAATTTATTATTTTTTTGAAATAATAAAATTATTTTAACTTGTCATAACTTATTATCTTAAAATATATTAAATATTAAATTATAACAATGCTATTGATTTTTTTTTAAATTTAAAAATTATTTTAACTTGTCATAAATTTATTTTAATTTGTGGTAACTTATTATCTTAAAATATATAAATATAAAATTATAATAATTAAAATAATTATAAATTATTCTAAATTAAAATAAATGATATCATTTTTTTATTATTATTCTTTATTAATTATTCTTTATCATTATAATTTTTATTGAAAAGATTATGAATACAATACAAATAAATGATTTTTATCCTTTTTTTATATTATTCTTTATTAATTTTTTTTAATAAAGATTATATTATTTATTAATTAATTTTTATTTATGAGGAAGATTCTTTTAGGGTTTGGAATGAATCTTATTAATCTTTGAAGATCCTAAAATAATAGAAATATAATTGATATCTACATAATTATGTTAGAAAATAAATGATTGAAAAGAGCAATCTATAATGGATTAATACTTCTTCATCTTAATTCTTAACCCTAACCCTAACCAGGACATCGACACTAACCCTAGCCATAATCCTAACCATAACCCTAAATCCTAAGCTTAATCATAAAACTAACCCTAACCCTAATCCTCTAAGCCTAACCTCAACCATAATGTAAATCCTAACCCTAACCTTAACCATATTCCTTCCTGGAGGTTTGGAATGAATCTTATTAATCTTTGGAGATCCTAAAATGGTAGAAATATAATTGATATCTACATAATTATGTCAGAAAATAAATTATTGAAAAGAAAAATCTATAATGGATTAATGCTTCTTCATCTTAATTCCTAACCCTAACCCTAACCATGACATCAACACTAACCCTAGCCATAATCCAAGCCATAACCCTAAATCCTAAGCTTAATCATAAAACTAACCCTAATCCTAATCATCTAAGCCTAACCTCAACCATAAAGTAAATCCTAACCCTAACCCTAACCCTAACCCTAACCCTAACCATAACCATAACCATATTCCTAACCATAATCCCAAGTTACAAGTCTAACAATAATTCTAACCCTAACTCTAACCATGTTGTAAATCCTTACCATAGCCATGATACTCTAAAAGATACAAGTTAGAATGAAAATGATTTGAAAAAAAAATTCCAAAAAAACAAAAACAAAGCATTTAATTTGTTTTATAGGAAAGGACTGCAGGGACAAACTGACTCCAGATACTGATGTGACCTGCATGAAAAAAAGAGCCACCATGTCCAATCAAACCGTACACATGACATGGGGGGCATGGAGAAGGCATGGCATGAGGAGGGCCATTTTGGCCATTTTGTCCATTGATGTAAGAAACTGTTTTCACAACCTTACCCATCTTACAATTATTTCCTATAAAGTCCATCCTTTATTATAGATTTCTTTAGTTACAGTAAGGGAGCCTACAAATCTGATCGTCAAAAGGGCAGCTCAGCAACTTAGCTAATTGGTAGCCTGTCATTTCAAATAAGGATAATGATTCCTTGGCAAAGAGACGTGTTAAGTTGCTATTGTCACCTCTCACCACTAACTCCATTTCTGAAGGGCTACCACAGAAATTTACAGTGTAAATCCACTGTTCACCGATGTGTATGACATCTTTAAAGTGATTGCGAGGGACCTTCTCTCCTTTATTGTAATGCCTCAATCATTGTCTCTACCATTCATCAAATTTAGGTCAATCATTGTAGTTAGATGGCCTCTCTTTATTCCTTGACAACAAATAATACTAAATGTTATTACTTTTTTGGGTCCTCTTCCTTATGGGGGACCGTAGTGGGTCAGATAACTTTAGTGCACTATTCAATAAAGCATATTTCTGAATGTCGGTGAAAAAATCTTGTAGAGGTGTGGTGTATAAGAGATTGATTGATTAGTAGGTTGAGGCAAGAGAAAGCTTTTACAATCCTCGTTTGAAGGTGCAGTAGTGAGAATGGGTCGAGGTGTTTGCAGTGGAAGGGGGCAAAGCTCTTTGGGATACCTATTTGGAGGAGAAGCCTCAGTGCCCACAAAAGATATCCCTCAAAACAATGAAAGTGTCCCTCGAAACAATGAAAATGACAATAAGCAGCCAATTTCTAATAACTACCATCGAGCTGACGGTCAGAATGTTGGGAATTTCATTACTGTAAGTTGGTTTTTTTTTTTTCCTCTTGTAATCGATTTTTTTTAAGACTGTTTGGTGTCAAGAGCGACCTTATAAACATTCAATTGTTGGTTTGTTGTTTCCCTTATAATCATTCTATTGTTAGTATCTTGTTTTCTCTTATAATCATTCTATTGTTAGTATCTTGTTTTAGATTTAACCTACTGAGAAAGGAGAACTGTCTTGATGATTCTTCTGGTCTTGTATTATTTCAGGGGAGACCTTCGACAAAAGTGCAGAGTGTACCAGGTGGAGGGTCTTCTCTTGGTTATCTCTTTGGAGGACAGAAATGAGAAGGCAACAAATTAATGATGTTCTTCATCTCATGGCTTCGTTATACAGATATAGTTAGCTATTACCTCTGTAAATGTGGGCTGTTCATCTGTATGTAAAATAAAGGTTTTCCCTTCTAGTGTATAGCTCTAAGCATGCAAATATTCATGCTCTCAATCTCCTCACAGGTTTATTGTATGATTGCTAATTACTTAATAGAATATGCATTTTAAACCATTGCAACTGCATCTGTAGAGAGTTTTCTCAGTGAAGAATACTGATGGTGTGATTAATGAAGTATCCATCTGGATTAAGTATACTAAAAACGCTCATTTGACGGAATCAATGAAGAGAAATCATATGGTTCTCTTTTGTGAATTTTGAAAAACGGTTATCTAGTCATCAGGATGCACAACGGTATCTATGGCTAGATACTACATAATTGAAGTTAATTGAAGTTTTGAATTCTCATGGATGAGGATTGTTTGTAACTTGTTCACTATATCATCACCTCAAACAAATAACAACACTCCTCGTCCATGAGAAGTCAAAACTTCAATTATGTAGCATTTAGCCATGAATGTCTTGATGCATCCTAATGACTGAATAGCTGTTTGGGTGAATTTGAGTCATCACTTAATTAGATCAAGATTATTTTCAAATTCTTTAAATAAAGCTTATTACAAACCTTTAAACCTCGTTACATATTGTGCTAGCATGTCCCTCTACAATATGGACTCTTTATCTCCTTTTTCTATAACTTAAATGTTATTTTGGATATTTTGGTGTTCTTCAACACAAACAAAAATATTTACCGTAAAACTTGTGTAAATAATATGCTACTTTTACATTCTTTATATATATATATATATAAATATAAAAATGAGTTTAGATTGTTATTTAGATGTTTATTAATTTGAAGTTGATGTATTAAATAGAAAATCTAATAAAAGATTGTTTATTTATGCAGTTTTAACATAAGCTAATAAAATATCAATACACATAATTGAAAATAAAGACAAAGATATGTATGCATGTCTTCACAAATCAAGTCCTTGATTATAATAGGTCACTATAAAATCTCAATACTGAATATACATTCCACTAATACATGTATTTATCCATAAGAGTGACAAATTTAGATATAAACATGCTTGTTATAATAATATATGTGTGTAGGCAACATTCTGATTACAATACTTAGAGAAATCTAATCCAGCTACCCAAATTTGTTTTGTTGCTCTCCCACTAACTCGAAGATCATGATTCTTCGTCTATTTAGCTCTTCTTGGGATGATCAAAATTATGCAAGTCAATGTAACATTCAAACTTTAGTACAAAATCATCAAAGGCTTTTAGCACATTATAGTTTGCCAATAAAGGGGACATGTGGGGTGTATGTCATTTGCTAAGATTTAGGCTTTAAAACTTGACGTTGTTTCATCTATGAACATCCTAGGGACCGGTTAAGATTGATAATATGTTTAGTTTCTACTACAAAGGTGGACCTACCACTTCACTATGATATCTTGATCCTCAATTTGAGGTGAATTGGAATGCCAGCTAAGTTGAAAATGCCTTGGTAGTGAGAACTATTTTTTGTGATGAGAATCTACAAACTACGAAATAACAAGAAAATTAATATGACCTACAAAATATAAAATACAATATTTTGGGGTTTCGTAAGATCTCTCAAACTTTGGATGTTCTTGCATTAGACATTCTAAGTAATATATTTGTGAGCATAATACTCACAATTAAAGAATCACAATTAAAGAATCATGGAAGGTTGTGGTGGACACCCAAATTAACCCATGCCCTTAAAAAGAAATGAATCATTCTCAACTCCTCTAGACCACTCCGCTAAACTAAATATTCTTTATGTTGCTTCTATTCAATCGTGCACTCATAATTCCATCTAACTAATCTTTAGACCTCTCTAAGACTTGTCTCTAATATAGTTCTTATAGTGCTGATTTATCCTCCTCCAAACTTTCAACTTCACGATACTCACATAGATTAGCTATGCTAAACAACAATTAGATGTGTAAACATTTTGATAATTTAATTTCATGTGTATTATCCAAAATCATGTGTAACACATGACAAGGGTCAATCTTCTTTAGCTTCAACTTATTATGCATTTTTAAGGTTGCAATTTTCTTTCATTGATGTTCCATTACCAATTATCACTCCAATTAAGTACTTTTGCTTCTATGTTCATCTACACTTGCCTTATATTTGCTATTATCTACTTCAACTATTATTTCACATGTGCATGCACTTCATGTGTTGTGCAAAAATATTTGATTTTTTTTATTTCGCCCTCCATCAATAACCTCCAATAAGTTTGCAACACTTTTTAGAGGTTTCTCATACATAATTTGAAAGGGGTTATTGTTAGTAGATTAATATAATGATTTATTGAATACAAATTTAGCTTGTGTGAACCATTTATCCCACTATCTAGTTCGTCCCCCACAAACTTCTTAGGATATTTCCCAATATTCTATGAATAACCACTACCTATACATTTATTTATAGATGGTATGTTAAATTAAAGTTATAATGTCTCCCCCAACTTCTTTCATAATGTTTACCAGAAGTGGCTCATAAACATAGTGTCTCTATCTAAGGTGACACTCTCTGGAAAACCAAGTGACCTTGTCATATTCATTGAAGGTGCAATAAATGTTCCCCATGGTAGGAGAGAAAAGAGAGGACTATGTGTCTCCCCCAAAAAGTGGGAAAGAAGGAACCCCATGCAATTAAATTTTGCCTCTCAATATTGAGATGACAAGAAAAACCATGCAACCCCCCTATAATGCTTCATATCGTGTTGATAGATGCTTAACGCTAGACATTGAAGTAAATATATTATTTATGAAAAAATTTCCTCAACCTAGGAAAGAAATAAAACAATAGATGTGTGCAAGATATTTTTTCATTATGGATAGGAATATGTAGGATCAAGGATAAAAGTATCTAAGTTATGTACATGATCCAAAGACAATAATGAGCCCAAGATGATTTATTTAATTTATATTCAAAGGTATCTAAATTAAATGTAGGAGGACCTTGTGGTGTAAGGGAAATTTTGCATACCCACAAAAACTGTATTTTCCTTTCATTTTTGTAGATTTATTTACTTGTTTAGGAGCCTATGGTGACACTCATGATGAGGTTTATGATAGTTAAAAGTTTGAAAAAGTCAAAAGTAATAACTTTCTATTTTTAGTAATTCATCTTATAAGGGCATGTGTGGACATGAAAATTGACCCCAAGGAATGAAATTGAAAAATAAATTGAATGGTGAAAGAATCATCTCAATATTGTGTATGTTTGGAAGATATTGATATTTTTCTCTCGGAAAATTTATTCTATAAATTTTTAAACTAGAATCTGAAGACCTTAGAAACCTCTAAAACTCTTCATAACCAACCAAAATGATCTTCAAATTATTATAGTGTTGTATATCTCTTTGTGATCTTTCAAATGATATAGTATAATATCAACTCAAACACTTGAGTCCAAATTTATAGCTCCCAAAAGTTGTGCTAACAAAATTTAATTTTCAAATAAAAATTATCCTTGGGTGAGAAAATGAATGGATACATTGTCAAAAACATTATAACAAGGCTATTGGTGCCAAATAAAGAGGGGAATGAAGGTTATAGAGAACAACTCTATTAATACTATTCAATCCCATATAGTTTCTTTGTTATGATTTAATCCCATATAGTTGTAGCATTATAATTTTTGAGTTTGTAATTTCAATTTATTCAATAAATTGAAAGTGGGTTGTTTTATTTCTTGCATTTGTCTTTTTAATATTTGTTTTTGTTCTATATTTGAGTGTTGGGTGGAGCATCGCTTCATCAAGTGGTACTAGAGGAATTCCCAAGTGTGTGAAAAAAATCACCAAATGTGAGGTAGTTTACACAAGGACTAGTGTGGTTGTGGGTTTGTGAGAAAAGTGATTAGAATACCTCCATGAAGAAATTATGGTGGTGGAAGAAATGTTGTTGCAACAGAAGATAGCTATAGATCCCTTTAAAGACAATTTTAAGAACTACAAGAGGAGTCATAGAGGGTTTTGTAAGGAAGTTAAGTAGCAGAACAACTTCCTACACTAACTTTGAGAGGACGGTAATATAAAACATTTTCAGATCGTTAAAACAATTATAGAAACTTGATAGAAATAAACATAATATCATGCATTCCACAACACAATGATGTACGTGGGGAAAACCCTTTCGGGAGAAAAATCCCACTCTCCAAATGCAGCTCGATATATTATTCAACAATCAATAATAGATTATAATATACATGCAGAGAAAGCTCTTCACAATAGTACCACTAATAAGAGATTCAAAGGTAACTCAATAGCCATAAGACTCTTACACACAACCTCTATCTCACGCACCTCATATATAGGAAAAACAATACAAGAAACTGTCAAACAGTATTACAAAACCATGGGCTAAAACCACACAGTAAAGTAGAGCCGATCTTATCTCCATTCTAGATGCCTTATGATGTGTCAAAACATACATCAACATGTGTTCCTTGTTAGGTCTCGAAGACAACTGAGAGGGGGGGGGGGGGGGTGAATCAGTTGTCTAATAAATTCAAACCAAAACTAATTAACCACTTAATGCTTAATGTCAATAAACCAGTTAAGTATGCCGGTAGACAGTGTTAACAGTAAATCACTATACCGGTGAGGATTAATGCATGAAACATAAACATAAAGTCATCCACAACACATGACACCAATATTTGTACGTGGAAACCCTGTAAGGGGAAAAACCATGGTGGGAAACCTTACCCACAATCAGATGATACTACTACAGATAGTAAGTGTACAAAAGGGGTCTGCACATGCAGAAAGGCCAACAGCCTAGATCTCACTACTCAATCACAAATGGGATTCACACTGACTACAGTTGGATAGTTAAATCCAATAAGAATGTATTGCACAAAATAGCATCTTCATATGCTGGATTCAGTACCGATGTAATGCTGATATGCTTCTACAAAAACCTAACTTCACCTTCAAATGATGCCTTCGTGTATGCCTCTGCTTGATCTCGCATATACCTTCACTTAAATCTTTTTCGCATTCCACACTTGATCTTTACAAATAAGATCTTACATTTATACCATACCCTAAGACCACTTTTAGTAGGTCGGCTCTACAAGATATTATAATAGAAACATTTTACAAATAATATAATATCCGATGCAATAACTGATTAAACATGTCGGCTTAATGCATTTACAACAATAATAAATCATCTCCATAGCGTGCCATGCTGATCTGGAAAAGATAAACCTGTCGGTGTAACCCTAGATAACCTGGACCTATTTGCCGCTAAAAGCAAATATGCAAATATGAATATACCAATGATTATTACTTCAAAATAAAGTGTCCACACGATGTCTTCAACATTACCAAGTGTCTTCCATGTCATTCCAGGTACCGGTGAACAATATATCCTGTCAGTGAATAATATATTAGTAAATGTTGCACAGATTACTGCTTGCCGGTGAATGTTGTTGGATCTCCAAAGTAGGTGTATTCAGTAGGTGTTGACATCAATGACAAAACCATACCAAAATACCAACAATCTCCCCCTTTGGCATTGATGGCAACACAAGATGGAAAAACCATCACAGTGCCAAAATAGAAATGCCAAATACAAAAACCAACAATCTCCATTTCTCCCCCTGGGAGTAACAATACCAATCTTTCATACCAATTTCCCCTTAAATGTGTTTTTCAAAATCTCTCCCCTAAAATCTCTTTTTCTTAACAAAAAGATAATGTGTTTTTCCATAGATATCTCTCCCCCTTTGACATCAAATGCCAAAGTCACAAAAAGTCAAGTTCATACAAAATACCAATCAATTCAATATACCAACTACTCCCCCCTAAGAAGTAGCTTCCTCATCAAATACCGGAATAAAAGATTTGTCCATTTAATTCTGTCGGTTGATGACAATCATCAACTATCAAAGTCTCTACCAGTGGTGGTATGACTCCAAGCTGATCTTTGAGATACTCAAAAGTTTCCTTAGGCAAAGGTTTTGTGAAAATATCTGCAAGTTGTTCTTTAGTATTCACATAAACCAGTTTTATCTCTTTTTCTTCAACTTTTTCCCTTAGAAAATTCAGTTTGATAGAAACATGTTTTGTTTTAGAATGTAATACTGGATTTTTAGATTTATCAATTGTTGTAGTGTTATCATAGTATATAGTAATAGGTTCCTTGCATTTTACCTTTATGTCTTTCAACACTTGCTTATGCCAAAGTACCTCTGTATAGTTTGTTGTTGCTGCAGCATATTCTGATTCTACTGTTGATAAAAATGTACAACTTTGTTTCTTACTCAACCAAGAAACTAATCTCTTTCCAAGAAAGAATGCTCCTCCAGTGGTGCTTTTTCTATCATCCACATCTCCTACCCAGTTTGCATTTGTATATGCACATAGATCAAAATTTTCATCTTTAGGATACCATAATCCAAGATTTTCTATGCCTTGTAAGTACCGGAAAATCCTTTTCACTGCTGATTCATGATTTTCCTTAGGATTACTCTGAAATCTAGAAACAATACATACTGCATTCATAATATCAGGCCTGGTTTGTGTCAAATACAGTAGACCTCCTGTCATAGATTTGTATCTAGTTGGATTAATAGGTGTAGATTCATCCTTTTGAGATAATTTGTCATTTGTAGTCATAGGTGTGCTTACTAGTTTAGAGTTCTCCATCCCAAATTTCTTAAGTAGTTCTTTCAAGTACTTAGATTGACTCAAAAATATACCTTTATCAGTATGTACAATCTGCAATCCTAAAAAGAATTTTATTTCTCCAATCATAGACATTTCAAATTCTTGCTACATTTCAAGAGAAAATTCTTTACATAATCCATCTTCTCCTCCAAAGATTATATCATCAACAAATACTTCAATAATAAAGATGTCATCATTAGTTACTTTGTAATATAAATTGCTATCTGCATTTCCTTTGGTAAAACCAATCTTTAAAAGATACTTATCCAATCTTGCATACCAAGCTCTTGGGGCTTGTTTCAATCCATACAGAGCTTTTCTTAACCAGCAAACCATATCATTGTCATCTGTCAAAGAAAACCCATCAGGTTGTTCAATATAAACTTCCTCTTCAAGATCTCCATTAAAAAATGCACATTTAATATCCATTTGATAAACTTTGTAATCCTTGTGAGCTACAAAAGCCAAGAATAATCTAACTGCCTCAATTCTGGCTGTCGGTGCAAAGGTTTCATTGTAATCAACTCCTTCTTTTTGAGAATATCCCTTACACACTAGTCTTGCTTTATTTCTGACAACCTTACCATCTTCATTAAGTTTGTTTCTAAATACCCATTTGGTTCCAATTACATTTTTATCTTTAGGCCGGGGAACTAATGTCCAAGTATTATTTTTCTCAATTTGTCCTAATTCTTCTTCCATAGCTTTAATCCAGAATTTATCTTCACATGCCTCATTGATAGATGATGGTTCAATTTGAGAAATAAGACATACCTCTTCATTTGCCAATCTTCCTCTTGTCATAACTCCTTTAAATTTGTTTCCAATTATCTGATCTTCAGAATGATTCAGTCTTACATACCGGGGTGCCTTAGTTTGTTGTTGTTCTTCAATTACTGTGGAATCCTCTAATGATACCGAGGTAACTAGATCTTCATTCTGTACTGGTGGATTCAATGTAGGTTCATTTGTCATAACTTATGTTTCTGGTTCAGAGTCTATATACCTTGAAATTCCTCTGAATTGTTCATCAATCTTTACATTTGTACTCTCAACAATTTTCTGCAATCTTTTTTTAAAACATCTATATGCCTTGCTCTTAGATGAATAACCAAGAAATATTCCTTCATCACTTCTAGGATCAAATTTGCCAATATACTCATCTCTTCTAATATAACATTTACTTCCAAAAATTCTGAAATACTTAAGAGTAGGAATATTACCAAACCATAGTTCATGAGGGGTCTTACCAGTTTCACCTTTGATGTGAACTTTATTGAATGTATAGACAGCAGTGCTTACTGCCTCTCTCCAGTACACATGTGGTAGATTTGCTTCTGATAACATACTTCTTACTGCATCCAAGATAGTTCTATTTTTCCTTTCAACAACTCCATTTTGTTGTGGTGTCCGAGGTGCTGATAACTGTCTTTTGATTCCATTCACTTCGTAGAATATATTAAAGTCCTTAGATGTGAATTCTCCTCCTTGATCTGATCTTAAACATTTGATTTTCTTACCGGTTTCATTTTCAACCATTGCTTTGAATAGTTTGAACTTGCCAAGTGCTTCTAATTTTTCTCTGAGAAAAGTAACCCAACACATTCTAGAATAATCATCAATAATTAGCATGAAATATCTATCACCTTGTAAGCTTTTAGTTCTAGCTAGACCACATAATTCAGTGTGAATTAAATCAAGAGCATTATTGGATTTTTTTGGAATACTTTTGAAACTAGCTCTAACTTGTTTACCAAAATGACATTCCTTGCAAATTGTATTATGAGGTTTCACAATTTTAGGTAGATCTCTAATTGCCTTAGAAGTACTGATTTTTACCATGCAATCAAAATTTACATGACATAGTCTCTTATGCCATAACCAACTTTCATCTATATGTGCAATTAAGCATGCCTTTTCATTCTTCTTCAAATGAAACATATTACCTCTAGTCTGATTACCGGTTGCAATTTCCAAACCAATTCTATTCATGATTTTGCATTTTCCATTTTTAAATTGTAACTGAAAACCTTTCTCAACTAATTGACCAACACTTAAAATATTATGCTTTAATCCTTCAACATAGTAGACATTGTCAATGTTATGTTTACCATCAAGAGATATTGAACCCTTACCTTTGATTGAACAGGCTTTGTCATCTCCAAATCTTACTAAACCTCCATTGTATTCTTGAAAGTTCAAGAATTTACCTTTGTCTCTAGTCATATGATGTGAGCATCCTAAGTCAATAATCCATTCATCCTTTGATTCAACTTTAGCTGCTAGGGCTTGTTCTACTGGTTGAGCAATAGGTGTCAGTTGATCTTCTGTTATAGCAACAAAAACCCATCCATTGTTTGCTGGATCCTCATCAGAATCATCAGTCACACCTTCATCAGCAATGTAACAAAGATTTATCTTTGTTCTTCTTAAATTTGTATCTCTAATATTCAGGATTAGGCTTGTATGTTCTTCTAGCTTCTTCTCTTAGTCTAGCATGTCAATTAGGGCATCTTGAAGCCATATGACCAATCTTATTGCAGTTAAAACATTTAAAGGGTGTTTTACCTTCATACTTACTTCCAATTGGACCTTTTGGCATTTTCTTTGCAAATAGTGCTTCAAGTTCTTCAAGCTCTTCATTCTCCTTCCTGGTTTCTTCAAGTTCTATTGCATAAAAGGCTCTCCAGTCTGATTTGTCAAATGATGGAGCAAATGATGTTGATGCTTTAAAGGCCAAATCAGTCTTTATAGTAGCAACATGACCAAATTCCTCAATTTCAAAAGCTGAAAGTTTTCCAATCAATGTATCCCTAGTTACTGATGTATTAGGCATTGTTCTCAACTCATTTATAGCAGTAACCTTCATTTTATATACTGGTGGCAAACCTCTTAAGATTTTTGAAACAATCTCATCCTCACTCAAGGTTCCTCCACAACATTTGATACCCAAAACAATTTCATTTACTCTTTCCATAAAAGTAGAAATCCTTTCATCTTCTTCCATTTTCAGATGTTCATACCTGACTCGGAAGCTTTCAAGTTTTGCAATTTTGATTGTGGAATCTCCTTCATTCAGTGTTTTCAAATGATCCCAAATAGCTTTAGCAGTAGACCTATCTGATAATCCCATGATTTGTTGATCTGATAATGCGCTCAAGAGTGCTTCTCTTGCTTTGCAATCATTTTCTTCATCTTTGGCTAAGGTGGTTGGAGCAGTCTGACCAGCTACAACAGTAGTATAACCATTTTTAGTAATTTCCCAGATGTCTTTATCGATGTAATTCAAATGTGTCTCCATTCTGATCTTCCATATCCCATAGTTGGTTCCATCAAGTTTGGGACTGTCCTTCTTGAAATAATTAGTAGACATTGGATCTCCTCAAGTTGTTAAACTTCTACAAAAAGAGGACTAAGCTCAGATACCAATTGTTAGGTCCTGGAGACAACTGAGAGGGGGGGGTTGAATTAGTTGTCTAATAAATTCAAACCAAAACTGATTAACCACTTAATGCTTAATGCCGGTAAACTAGTTAAGTATGCTAGTAGATAGTGTTAACAGTAAATCACTATACCGGTAAGGATTAATGCATGAAACATAAACATAAAGTCATCCACAACACATGACAACAATATATGTACATGGAAACCCTGTAAGGGGAAAAACCACGGTGGGAAACCTTACCCACAATCAGATGATACTATTGCAGATAGTAAGTGTACAAAAGGGGTCTGCACATGCAGAAAGGCCAACAACCTAGAGCTCACTGCTCAATCACAAATGGGAGTCACACTGACTACAGTTGGATAGTTAAATCCAATAAGAATGTACTGCACAAAATAACATCTTCATATGCTGGATTCAGTACCAGTGTAATGCTGATATGCTTCTACAAAAACCTAACTTCACCTTCAAATGATGTCTTCATGTATGCGTCTGCTTGATCTCGCATATACCTTCACTTAAATATTTTTCGCATTCCACACTTGATCTTTACAAATAAGATCTTACATTTATACCATACCCTAAGACCAATTTTAGTAGGTCGACTCTACAAGATATTATAATAGAAACATTTTACAAATAATATAATATCCGATGCAATAACCGATTAAACATGTTGGCTTAATGCATTTACAACAATAATAAATCATCTCCATAGCCTGCCATGCTGATCTGGAAAAGATAAACCTGCCGGTGTAACCCTAGATAACCTGGACCTATTTGCCAGTAAAAGAAAATATGCAAATATGAATATACCAATGATTATTACTTCAAAATAAAGTGTCCACATGATTTCTTCGACATTACCAAGTGTCTTCCATGTCATTCCAGGTACCAGTGAACAATATATCCTGTCGGTGAATCATATACCAGTAACTGTTGCACAGATTACTACTTGTCGGTGAATGTTGTTGGATCTCCAAAGTAGGTGTATTTAGTAGGTGTTGACATCAATGACAAAACCATACCAAAATACCAACATTCCTCCCTTTTACAACTCAATTATGTGTCTGATGGAATTTTATATTTCCTATTACAGGAGTCCAAACTTTTAGAGGCCATAACTTGTGAACCGGGTGTTCGATTGACAAATTGTTTGATGCCTTAGAAAGATCGCAAAGTGCTCTATCACCTCGTAATCGATTATGTCGTTTACACCCACTTTTCAAGATGTTTTAGAGGGTCTAAATTCCTCAAAATTAAATTTAAACCTTTCATCACACCTTCCAAAAATAGAAACTTTAATATCTTCAAAAATAGCTGTGATCTTGTGATGCAAATTTATCGGCATTCTTATCTAACCAATCCAAAGCTTCAGGGAGAATTTCACACCGTTTCATGCTCAAACACAAAATTACTATAAATAGTAACCTCATTAAATGCAAGGTTGAGACACCATTTTCCCAATAGGTTTAAGCCAAGGGGAAGAAATAAAAGTGAAGATGAAGTAGAAGAAAGCTAGTTTTAATAATAATAAGATGTAGTAGGAGATCCTAAGCAAGATATATTATTAAAGGTCATTTCCAAGATTGGGAAAAGACTAAATATTAACGTTTTTACATTTTGTTAAAATCCTAATCCATAAGACATGATAAATTGGATCAATGATATGGAGGAATAATTAAACTACGAGGAAGTGGAAGATCCTATGATGGTTAAATTTGAAAAGACCTAGGCAAAAGGTCATGCTAGTATCTAGAGGAAGGAAGTAAAACTAAACAAAATTGAAAAAGGAAAACAAAAGATAACAAGTTGGGATCGAATGATTGAAAATTTGAAGAGATAGTGCATTCTCATTGTTTATGAGTTAGAGTTGTTGAAGGAGATGCAAGGTTTAAAATAAGAAGGTAAGTTCTTCAAGTAATGCACATAAGAGTTCTATAGGGTACTAATCAGGATAGGCCATTATGATTCCAAGAAAGAGAAGGTAGCCTATTATATAAATGGATTCAATCCAAGTATTCAAGAGGAGATAAGATTGGTAAGAATAGCCACTAAATTGGGGATTCTTATAAATTTTACCTAATGATAGAGGAGAAGCTAAATACAAGAATTGAAATCAATAAGAGAGAAAGAGGTCATGGTGGAAGTGTTGGCAACAATGCATCAAACTAAGAGGGGGGTGAATCAATTTGCACCAAAAAGTATTGTAACTTGAAACCACAAAACAAATCTATTAATTAACAGTTAAAGTATGAAACAACACCACATCAATAACACACATAACACCAAGATTTCTGACATGGAAAACTTGGTTAAGGGAAAAACCACGATGGGAACATACCCATAATGAGATAATACCCTATTAGGATTAAATGTGAATATTAAAATGGGAATGTGCATACATTCAAGCACACCGCCTAGAGCTCACTACTCAAAATAAGAAACCCAGAAAGACTACAACCTTAAGGGAAGGCTCACTTCCTTAAAGGAAGTTTCACTGACTTACAAAGACATTCAGACTACAATCCAGATCATATGAACTGTGAAAATAGCATCTCCAAATGCTTGAGTACAATTCTGGTTAAGCACATTGTCTACTCTACAATACTTCTCTTCTTCACACTTTTGAAAGATCAAATCACTTGTTCGCACATCCAATTCAATCATACACTCACATAGACAATGCAAACACTCGCAGACATACGTCTTACATGAGTATTTCATATATTTATACAAACCATCAACCTATATTTCAAGGTTGGCCAAACCCTCAATACAAATTATAAAATGATATCCTCACACACTACAACAATATATGCGGACCAAAACAATGTTGGCTAAGATATAGTCTGGACCCAAATCAATGCCACAAATATGAAACACCTCTAAGAATCATGCCTCAATCATCTACAACACACTACAATCACCAAGAATGTTGCATAACACAAGAAACATCACTGGACAAGGAAAATCTTCAATAACGTGCACAATAATCAATGCAGACCATGAATACATATAGAACATGATCTATAAATATTCACAAGCAACATGAATTGCATTACAATAATCACGATAACTCGAATTACCGGAATCATCACCATCTCACCATCGGAGATCGAGAACAACATCAAAACTAACTGTCAACATGAAAGATTCACTTGTCGACATCCAAATCATGAACCAATCAAACTGAGGATACACATCAACATCCAAAATAAATCCCATACATTCACAACTAAAGATATAGCAATTCTGGAGCAATTCGGAGCACAAACCAACATACCGAATAACATGAACAACTAAATAACATCCTCAATACTAGATCTCATAACTTGATCAAATCATCATGTGGACCACTAAAAATTATGCTAAATCAACTAGAGATACTTATCTCTAAACCCATTAAACTACATCAGCTCATCTACAACACACTAACCAAACCAATTCATTTAATCTGATTGCAACACTGTAATACATAGAAGGAAATGTTGGCATCAATGACAACACATCATTCCAACAAACTCTCAGCAACATCCAACAATCTCCCCCTTACATCCAAAAATACCCCCCTTTGGTATTGATGGAAACACATGAATGCGAAAAATAATCAATGCAAAGAAAGAAATCAACTCACAACAATCTCCCTCAAAATCACAAGGATCAACTCCCCCTTAGATAGACAACTCAAAATTATTTAGGATTTTTCACATGCTTCTCTCCCCCTTTGACATCCATGACAAAGTTTCAGGAATCGGTATTCCCTCACCACAAATCTGAACACCAACACTGACTACTCCCCCTAAGTAGAAGCCTCACTCATCAATCTAGATCACAAGATATCTCTGTGAAGTTCACCGAACTGATGCAAATCCATGCATCTTAGTTCTTATTAGGAGGGACAATTACCCCTAATTCTCTCTAAGATACTCAAAAGTATCTTTAGGCAAAGGCTTCGTAAAGATATCTGCAACTTATTCCTTTGTAGATACATACTCCAATTTGACTTTTTTCTAATTCACTTTCTCTCTCAAGAAAGTAAACTTGATTGATATATGCTTTGTCTTGGAATGCAACATCAAATTCTTTGAAATATTGATAGCACTTGAATTGTCACAGTATATAGAAATACACTCATCACAAATAACTCTTATATCCTTCAACATCTGCTTCATCCAAATTGTATTCATGTAAAATTCATCTTAACAACAATGTATCAATTAGAAATCAAAGGGAAATCTTGAATCCCTATCTAATCAAAGAATCTAACAAACAAGACAATGAAATAATGCAATATCAAGAAATAAGACTTATAAATCAAATCAAATCAAACTCCCTATTCCAAGATTGCATATCGCTTCCATCGCTCTTCTCTTCTCTGTGGTATGATGGCTCTCAGATATTGTGCTGGTAACTTGCAAGTGACACAAAGATTCGAAGTTCGTGATTATAGTAATTCTCCAAGATTGAGGAGGATTGAAAATGGAGATTGGATGCTCAAATTATAGAATTTTGGAGAAGATTGATTGAAAGGTGGAACTTAGGTGAGCTCAAATGAAAATTGATAGTTGAACTGTTGATTGTAGGAGTGAAACTCAATAGATTGAATAGATTAATGGATTCAACTGATTGAGAAAAAGCTAACTGAAGGAAGAAAAAGAATGATTGGAGAAAATTAAGAAGATGACAAAGAAAGCTTAATTTAGAAAAAGCTAACTAAAAGATGGAAATAGAAGTTGAAGAGATAAATGATTTAATTAATTAATTGATTTAATTAATTAATTTAGCATGTGCTTGCATTTTAACTTAGATTTTCAGTTTAATCTTTGCATGAGATTTATTCAAATAATTGAATTTATTTAAATTCAAATTAGTATTTGAATATATCTAGAACTTGACTTTGATTTTCAATTTGGTTTTTGAAATCATGCACATGTATTTGAATTTGGAAGAAATTAGAAGAATATGAAATTAAATGAAAATAGAATCTGGGGATTTGGAAATGGAAGAATTAATGAAATTAAAAGAAAGAATTAGTTAATTAAATAATTTAAAGAAACTATTTAATTATTTAGAAATAGAATTTAATTAAATAATAAAGATTATTTAATTTAAAGGATTAAATCACAATTAATTAAATAATAAATATTTAATTAATATTTAGAAAATAGGTAAATGATTAAATGATTAGAGATAGAAATTGAGAATTAATTAATTTAAATAATAAAGATTATTTAAATTGGGGAATTAATCAGAATTAATTAAATAATAAATATTTAATTAATATTTAGAAAATGATTAAATGATGATAGAAATAGAAGATGGAATAATTATTAAGATGACAAGGAAATATGAAATTAGAAGAATAAGATTAATTAACTTAATTAAATAATTAAAGAATTATTTAATCAATTAGTGGAATAATTAGTACATGATCAATGAGACATTTTTAGGTGTCTACATTTTCCTCTCTTTGAGACAATGCCGAAACGATGTTGTTTCAAGGAAAATAAAAAGTTCTGCCCCAGTATGCCCTGGTGATACTTAGGGTGTAATGCCCCCTCAAGAGATTGTTTGTGCATTAAAGACATGAATGATCTCTTGAAAAAAGAAGAATGTGAGATGAAAGATAGAAGAATGGTTAGTTGATTAAAGATAGAGATAGGTGATGTGAAGATGATATTGAGATATAATATGAGAGAATAGATTGATGAAATAATGAAATAGAATAATTTTAGGTGAGAATTAGAAGGAATTGAAGATGATTGAGAATGAAATTGAATGAATCACGAACCTGTGTCATTATTTTTTTATTGCGCAATATATTCATCACTGAACCTTATTATGAACAATGGAGCTTAGCACATCAGGGTATAAGGAACCAAGATGTAAAGATATCTCATTGAAGAAACAAACACGTAGTAGACAAGCAGCAAACAAAGAAAAAGATAATGTCCATCATGGCTCCTCTAGTCACTTGTGGACATCCCTGAGTAGCATAGGAACAATATCTGTTGCCAAATTATAAAAGATAAAGACCGACTCAGACAAAATTCAGCAGCTATACTGACCTTGTGCCTTCATTCTAAGTTGCTTGATGTGATGGTTGATAATGTCTGATCTCAGAAAGTTGCGGACCCCATTTAAGACTGACCTATCTGATTTTGAGTGTATCCTCTTCTGTTTAAGACAAGATAATGATCACGTTGATATGGATATGATACGATTGATAAGATGATTTGATCAGTTGATTGCAAATGTTTGACTGGATAGTCATATCCTTTGTTAACTTCATGCAAAGTGTTTGCTGGATATCTGCTAGGGTATTTGTTTCTCATAAGACATTTTATTACAAGTTTTTCTGATTGATTGATTTTCGATTTTTAGTTCTTTTCCAAGAGCCTTTTCGATGTTTTTGGTTTATGTAGATTGATATTTGAATGTTTTTGATTGATTTTTTAAGGATCGTATATGGATGTTTTTGATTGATTTTTTCAGGACATTATATGGATGTTTTTTATTGTTTTTTCGATTTTTTAATGTTTTTGAATTTTGAGTTTTTCACTATTTTTGGATTTTGAATTTTTCAATGTTTTTGGATTTTTTCAGTTATGCCCCCAGTGTGGAGACCTGTATGACATGATGATCTGCAGAATGTATGTGGAGACAAATGAATTTTTGACATGACCTATGTGAATGCAACATGCAGGATGGAGATGCATTTCCTATTCGAACAAGGTTGACTATGTTTGTTTTTACCTTTGTAATACATCAATTGAAATAGAGGTGCAAAACATTTCATAGATAAGTGGTTAATCGATCTTTAAGGTCCCTCAAATCATTCAAATCAACACACTTAGTGACTAGGCTTTACAAATAGAGACTCAGAAAACTTCCCCATTGGTTCTTGAAACTTTGATCTTCTTTTGCCCATGTGTGTGCAGATGAGTTAATTCATGCTCTTGTATTCACTAAAGATCCTTATCATCCTATATGACTAGCTACATAGTTTTTTCTAACTTCAAAAGCATCCCGAATAGAACCTCGCTGCCAGCAAGCCTTGAGAGCTCCGACGAGGTTATAGAATGTAATTTCTCAAATATTGCTCCATTGTCAGTAGGCATTCACAACCCTAATGGAGTTACTTGTATGTTCCCATAGTCAAGATTTTTATCGCATTTGTATACATTATATTTTAGTTATATATCATTACTTTTTTCGCCTTGAGATGGATATTTGGCATAGCTTTTTTATTTTTTTTTATTTTTTTTATTTTCTTGCCTTGACTTGTAAGTAATGAAACCTACTTGGGTGTGATAATTACAGCAGTGTTGAAGTAGAATTTTAGATTTTTTACTAGTTGTATGATCAACTAGGTGTCTAGAATGAATTAGAGATTTATTGTGTGTTTGAGATATAGCAATTGATAGAGCGTGGGTTAACAAGTCTCAAATAGTGAAATCACTACCCAACCATAAGTAAAGTGTCGTCACAGGGTAATGTTGAAAATGAGTGACCTTAGGACCTCAAGATTTCATGTCCGAATATCTAAGAAAGGAAATGACCCTTGTTTCCCTTAGATGCAAATGAATGATAACCTTGGACAGTTGCCTTGTTTTATTGATGCTATTATATGTAATTGCCAAAAATTTGAGAATGTGATGCATTTAAAAAAGAAACTATATGTAATGCAGTGTCTTAAATGATATGATATACAATGCAGAAAGTAAAACCTAAACTACACAACCCTTAGGTATAATATCGCTTAAGGTGCATGTTGTTCATAGGGTCAGAGAGTGGATCTCCCTCCATGGTAGCCAAATTATTTGCTCCATTGCCTATGACCCTTGTTATGATGAAAGGACCTAGCCAGTTAGGTTTGAATTTCCCTAGCCTTTATCGTTCCGCTAGGTTCCTTTGATTCTCTTTAAGTACTAGATCTCCTACTTGAAAAGTTTGTGGGCGGACTCTTTTATTATAACTCCGTCTCAGTCTGTTTTGATATCCTTGTAAATGGTTGAATGTTGTTTGTCTTTTTTCATCGAGGATTTTGAGTTCTTGTAACCTTGCTACCCTGTAGTCTTCCTTTGATATGATGTTTTGTAAGTAGACTCTTAGAGACGGTATTTCTATTTCAATGGGGAGTATTGCTTATGTACCATAGACCAAGGAATATGGTGTTGTTCCTGTAGGTGTACGTACTGCTATTCTGTAAGCCCAAAGAGCAAGATTTAACTGAAGATGCTAGTCGCATCCTGTGTCAGTGACTACTTTCTTAAGAATTTTCAATATTGTTTTATTTGTAGCCTCTGCTTGTCCATTACTTTGTGGATAATATGACGTGTCAAATCTCTGTTGTATGTGAAATTCATCACACAACTCTTTCACTTCCTGGTTTTTAAATGGACGTCCATTATCTGTAACAAAGCACGTTGGAACTCTGTATCTACATATAATGTAGTTGAGCATGAATTTTGATATCTGCTTTCCAGTGGTGTATGTAAGAGGAATTTCCTCAACCCATTTGGTAAAGTACTCAGTGGCTATCAGGATGAACTTGTGCCCATTGGAAGAAGTAGGGTTGATTTTACCCACTAGATGTAATCCCCATTGTGAAAATTGATAACTCAATGATGAACCACAAGTACCAAACTGGTACTGAGAGGGGGGGGTGAATCAGTACAAACACAAATATAGTCCAAAACTGGTTTGACAACAAATACTCCAAATGACTGACAAACAGGGATACTGGTAAAACAGAGTGCAACCGGTAACATCCAGTACAGCTCAATCAGTCATGAACCGGTCACTCAATAAGCTTCCCTCTTGGCTCAATACTACAGTATCATTATACTCTCATGCATAAATAGGTAAACTTAATCATCACTTCTTCACAACAGTGAGTTCAATATGTTTTATAGACAGGCATAAAACATAGAACCTTCATATGCTTAACAGGTAAAACAAAGCATCACAAGACAAAAGCATTTCACATGACACACATATTTTTCATGTGGAAACCCAACTGGGAAAAACCACGGTGGGGATGAATATCCACAAGCTACTTTTGAACTCTTTAGAAGTCCGCTCTGTTAGGAGCCTTATCTAGTTAAAGACATTACAATAGGTTCTGTTATGAACCGATCTTGTTAGGGATCACCTGGTTAAGGGCTAAACCTAGTAGGGTCACCTTGTTAGATGATTTCAAGAACTCAATAGCTGAAAGGATCTCCTAAGCTCTATAGCTTCTCAGAACTCATTAGCCTCGAGTTACCCGGTTAAGGGATTTGAACCAAGTCGGTTAAGACCACCCGATTTAAGGGATTTTGAATCAAGCCAGTTAAAGCTACCCTGTTAGGGGATTTTACAACTGTTGAAGTGGTTAGAGATCAATAGGAATTACAATGATCTGTTAACAACACTCAATGCTAATGTAGATCCGTTTTGGCTCCTTTTCACCTTCTGCACATTCACTTTGCAGCTATCTCTTCTCTCCTTTGGTCTAGCAAGAATCACGTATCACTTCCCTTGGATACACACTCACAACTTTTGCCAACAACCTCAAAGAGAAACACAACATCAACCTTATAGGAAACATACAGGTTGGTAGCAAAAACTCTAAACCCAAAACCTGTTAGGTTAAGCAATTCAAACAATTCGATCCTGACCGTTGAATCATACTGCATTAAATGCAACAATCTTGAATCGATCTCAAGACATTCTCCATCTTCCATTATCCACCAATTTCATGGCGGCTGATAACCCATCACGCGTTATCACCATTTGACAGACTTCGCTCATTCCCAAGGTAGATAGGAATAGTCTTCTTCATGCAAGATCCTTCACACGCACAGAGCTTACGTGGCAACACGATCTGTCCTCCATCATACTGCTAACTCATCACACAAAGATCACTGATTGAGTCACACAGACTTGAGGTACGCCAACCAAAAATCCTGAAGTGGAAGCTACCTACCAACCGGTAGTCATACAATGCTTCCATGTGCCAGTTCCCATAACTACATGCCAGTTCACCTTGAACAAATATGCCGCTTCACTTTGGCATATAAACTGGTTCATACATATGCCGGTTCCTCTCTCTCTTCACCTATCACATGTGCCAGTTCACACCATGTCTCATATTGACATCAATGACAACATACAATATCATTATGTCTTTATGTCGGTTCACATAATGCCAACAATCTCCCCCTTTGGCATTGATGGCAATATACAAAGATATCTCTCCGCTTCACTCCTTCTCCCCTATTTGCTGCAGATATCTTTTCTGCTTCACTCCTTCTCCCCCTTTGACAACAATGCCAAAGTGGAGGTACAAGCATCTATGTTTCATCATGTTGCTCCCCCTGAGGAGTAACATCCTTGAACACATCAATCAACCAAAATTTGTGTTTCCAGTACCTGACTGATGTGGAACAATTACTTTTAGTTTACCTCCTGAAGGGGCAATACCCCTAATTCACCTCTCAAATGCACAAATGTTGTCTCTGGGAGAGGCTTGGTGAATATGTCTGCTAACTGCTCCTTACTGGACACATGCTCGAGTGCAATCTCTTTATTCTGAACCTTTTCCCTCAAGAAATGATACTTAAGCTCAAAATGCTTGGTTCTAGAATGTAAAACTAGATTCTTTGATATATTGATAACACTTGTGTTATCACAGAATATACTTACCGGTTCAGATACAGGGATCTTGAAGCCTTCCAGTACATGCTTCATCTAGATTGTCTGAGTGCAATTCATGAAAGCTGCAACATACTCCGCTTCCACTATAGATTGAGAGATACAACTCTGCTTTTTGCTCATCCATGAGACCAGTCTACCACCAAGAAAGAATGCACCACCGGTTGTGCTTTTCCGATCATCCACATTACCTGCCCAATCAGCATCTGTGAACACTTTCAGATTGAAATTATTGCTATATGGGTACCACAATCCATAGTCAACTGTTCCCTTCAAATACCTAAGATTTTGCTTGACTGCAATCAAGTGAGATTCTCTTGGACTCTTTTGGAACCTTGCAGTAATGTCAACTACATGTGCAATATCCGGTCTGCTATGCACTACATAATGCAACTTACCAATCATTGACTGGTATTCCTTCTCATCAACTAGTGCGGAATCATCCTCTTTTGTCAATTTGCAATCGATAACCTTCGGTGTACCAACTAGTTTGCTATCTTCCATGCCAAAAGTCTTCAACACCTCTTTGACATATTTGGACTGAGTGATGAAGATTCCATCTTCCATCTGCTAGATCTGCAGTCCAATGAAGAACTTAATCTCCCCTATGAGTGACATCTCAAACTCTCTCTTCATCTCATCAGCAAACTCATGACTCATCTTGTCATCTCCACCAAAGATGATGTCATCAACAAAAACTTCACAGATCAGGATCTGATCTCCTTCAGACTTCAAGTAGATATTGCTATCTTCACTTGTTCTCTCAAATCCAATCTTCACAAGATGGGAATGTAGGTGCTCATACCATGCCCTAGGTGCTTGCTTTAGACCATATAATGCTTTATGTAGCCTACATACCATGTCACTGTCTTCAGATAGGGCAAACCCATCTAGTTGCTCAATATACACCTCCTCTTCAAGTACACCATTTAGGAATGCAAATTTTACATCCATTTGATATACCTTGAACTTCTTAAAAGCTGCATATGCAAGAAGCATACGAACTCCTTCCAATCTGGCTACAGGAGCAAAGGTTTCCCCATAGTCTTCTCCTTCTTCTTGAGCATATCCTTTGCATACCAATCTGGCTTTATTCCTAATCACTGTGCCATCCTCATTCAACTTATTTCTGAACACCCATTTGGTGCCAATGACATTTTTATGCTCTGGTTTGGGTACCAAGGACCATGTACCATTTTTCTCTATCTGGTCAAGTTCTTCTTCCATTGCCTTGATCCAGTCTTCATCTTTATGAGCCACTTTGAATGACTTAGGCTCAAATTCAAAGATCATACATGAGTTTTCTCTGATCTTTCTTCTAGTAAGGATTCCTGCATCCTTATCGCCTATGATCTGCTTGGGATCATGATTCAACTTGACATACCGGGGAATGGTCTTAACTGGTTCTTCTTTCTTTTCTTCTTCATCCTCATCTTCATCAGTATCAACATTCACTGGTTCAGGAACACTGTTACTAGTACTCGGTTGACTGACAACCGATTCCAAGAAGGTTGCAACAGGTTCATTTATAGCTTGCTCACTACCAGTTTCCTTAGTCTTCTCAGAGGATTCATCAACTCTTACATTGATGCTTTCCATAATTCTCGGAGTCCTATTGTTGTAACACTTGAAAGCTTTACTCTTGGTGGAATATCCTAGAAATATTCCTTCATCACATTTAGCTTCAAATTTGCCCTGATGTTCACTTCTCTTGATGTAACATTTGCTACCAAATACCTTAAAGTAGTTAACCACAGGTGTCTTGCCATTCCAATACTCATAAGGAGTTTTGTCCTTACCCTTTTTGATGAGTACTCGGTTCATAGTGTAGAATGCAGTGCTCACCACTTCTCTCCAAAAGGTTTGAGCTACCTTTCCTTGGATCAACATGGTTCTAGCTGCTTCAACCACAGTTTGGTTATTTCTCTCTGCTAGGCCATTTTGTTGTGGAGTCCTGGGGGTAGACAGCTATCTTCTAATGCCAAATTCTTCACAATACTTGTTGAATTCACTAGAAGTGAATTCCCCTCCTTGATCAGTTCTGAGACACTTGATCCTTTTACCGCTTTCCTTCTCCACTAATGCTTTGAAAGCTTTGATTTTCCCAAAATCTTCAGACTTGTCTTTCAAGAATGTGACCCACATCATTCTTGAGGAGTCATAAGTGAGAATCATGAAGTACCTATCACCTTGCACACTTCTAGTTTTCATAGGACCACATAAATCAGTATGCACAAGATCAAGCAAGTTGTCAGTAGTGAAAGATTTACCTTTAAAAGTTGAGGAAGACATTTCCCTAATTGACATTCTCTACACAAGGTATTATCCGGTTTGCTTAGCACTGGCAACCCTCTAACTGCCTTGATCTTACTAGCCTTCACAATGTTATCAAAGTTTACATGGCAGAATCTTCTATGCCATATCTAGCTATCATCAAGCTTAGCCATAAGACATGTACTTATATTTGCATTCAGATGAAATAGGTTACCTTTAGTCTGCATGTCGGTGGCCACCAATTTACCATCTTTTCCTTTGATTCTGCAAACTTCATTCTTGAATTGTAGAGTGAGGCCACCGTCATTTAGTTGGGCAACACTTAGAAGGTTGTGTCTAAGACCATCAACCCAGTACACATTGTCAGCACTACTCTTTCCATTCAAAGAGATGGACCCTCTGCCTTTGACCATGCATGGTGCATCATTGCCAAAGTGAACCACACCACCATCATACTCCTCTAAGGATAGAAACTTGCTCCGGTGACCAGTCATATGGTGAGAACAACCACTGTCAATGATCCACTCATTGGAATCATCAACCTGAGAGACAAGAGCCTTCTTGTCCGCCACATCTTCTTTTATAGCAACAAACACAATGTCTTCATTCTCTTCATCTTCTGATTCCTCATCTGTGACACCTTCATTAGCTACCACAAAACAGTTTCTCTGGTTTCCTCCTTTGAATTTCTTGAACCTTTCCAGTTTATCCTTGTTGTTGCTATTAGGACAATTCATAGCAATATGTCCTATCCAGTTATAAGAGAAATATTTCAAAGGTAGCTTACCTTTGTATTTACTAGTTCCTTTTGAGAATTTCTTGGCAAGAAGTGCTTCAAATTCCATCAGAAACTCTTCATCATTCATTTCTCTGCTCTGATTAGGTTCCCCACTAGTGCTAGCCTCTTTTCCTTTTCTGGAAGGTATAGCAGAGGCTCTAAAAGTCAATTCTGTCTTTTGAACATTGCCATCAAAACTATTCAGCTCATAGGCTGTCAACTTGGCTATGATGGAGTCCAAGGACACCTTAGACTTGTCTATTGATCTCAACTCCTGAATAGCAGCAACACTTATTGCATAGACTGGCAACAGGGATCTCAGGACTTTGCTTACCATAGTGGAATCTTCTATTTTACCACCTGCACTCTTGATTTCTCCAACAACCATTTTGATTCTTATTCCATACTATTGAATGGTCTCTCCTTCAACCATCCGCATGTCTTCAAACTTCCCTCTCAGGCTCTCTTCCTTAGCCTGTTTTACAGGCTCATCACCACCATAGATATTTTCAAGAGCATCCCATACCTCTTTGGGATTTTCCTTATCCTAAACATCAATAAACTTAATGTCAAATAGACTACTGATGAGGGCTTCCATGACTTGCCCATTTTCTTCTATCTCTCTCTTTTGGTCATCGGTGAGAGTATCGGTAGGAACAACATATACATTTTCAACATAACTCCAGTGTTGAACACCCATGCTTTTGATGAATATCTTCATCTTGTCTTTCCATATACCAAAATTTTCCCTGTTAAACTTTGGACCTTCCCTCTTCATCATTTGACTAGGATCTTTTCCTCAAGCGGTTAAGCTTACAACACAGAGGACCTGGAGGGCTCTGATACCAATTGATAACTCAATGATGAACCACAAGTACCAAACTGGTACTGAGAGGGGGGGGTGAATCAGTACAAACACAAATATAGTCCAAAATCGGTTTGACAACAAATACTGCAAATGACTGACAAATAGGGATACTGGTAAAATAGAGTGCAACCGATAACATCCAATACAACTCAATCAGTCATGAACCGGTCACTCAATAAGCTTCCCTCTTAGCTCAATACTACAATATCATTATACTCTCATGCATAAACAGGTAAACTTAATCATTAGATCTTCACAATAGTGAGTTCAATATGTTTTATAGACAGGCATAAAACATAGAACCTTCATATGCTTAACAGGTAAAACAAAGCATCACAAGACAAAAGCATTTCACATGACACACATATTTTTCAAGTGGAAACCCAACTGGGAAAAACCACATTGGGGATGAATACCCACAAGCTGCTTTTGAACTCTTTAGAATTCCGCTATGTTAGGAGCCTTGTCTGGTTAAAGACATTACAATAGGTTCTATTAGGAACTGATCCTGTTAGGGATCACCCGGTTAAGGGATACCCGGTTAAGGGTTAAAACCGATAGGGTCACCTTGTTAGAGGATTTCAAGAACTCAATAGCTGAAAGGATCTCCTAAGCTCTATAGCTTCTCAGAACTCATTAGCCTCGAGTTACTCGGTTAAGGGATTTGAATCAAGTCAGTTAAGACCACCTGATTTAAGGGATTTTGAATCAAGCTAGTTAAGGCTACCCTGTTAGGGGAGTTTACAACTGTTGAAGTGGTAGAGATCAACAGGAATTACAATGATCTGTTAACAACACTCAATGCTAATGCAGATCTGTTTTGGCTCCTCTTCACCTTCTGCACATTCAATTTGTAGATATCTCTTCTCTCCTTTGGTCTAGCAAGAATCACGTATCACTTCCCTTGGATACACACTCACAACTTTTGCCAACAACCTCAAGGAGAAACACAAAATCGACCTTATAGGAAACATACAGGTCAGTAGCAAAAACTCTAAACCCAAAACCTATTATGTTAAGATATTCAAATGGTTCAATTCTGACCGTTGAATCATACTGCATTAAATGCAACAATCTTGAATCGATCTCAAGACATTCTCCATCATCCATTATCCACCGATTTCATGGTAGTTGATAACCCATCACGCGTTATCACTGTTTGATAGACTTCGCTCATTCCCGAGGTAGATAGGAATAGTATTCTTCATGCAAGATCCTTCACGCACATAGAGCTTACGTGGCAACATGATCTGTCCTCCATCATAGTGCTAACTCATCACACAAAGATCACCGATTGAGTCACACAGACTTGAGGTACGCCAACTGGAAATCTTGACGTGGAAGCTACCTACCAACCAGTAGTCATACAATACTTCTATGTGCTGGTTCCCATAACTACATGTCGGTTCACCTTGAACAAATATAATACTTCACTTTGGCATATAAACCGGTTCATACATATGTTGGTTCCTCTCTCTCTCTTCACCTATCACATGTGTCGGTTCACACCATGTCTCATATTGACATCAATGACAACATACAATATCATTATGTCTTTATGCCGGTTCACATAATGCCAACAAAAATGGCCATGGTGATGTAATGGGTTGAAGATCATGTGCTGGTGCATGAATGAGGTCTCCATGCATTTGGCATTGTTTACACTTCTGTACATATTTGTAAGTGTCTTTTTCCATAGTTGGCTAGTAATAACCTGTTCTCAACAATTTCTTTGACAATGGCGGACCGCTTTGGTGAGCCCCACAAATTCCATCATGGACTTCTTTTAAAGCAAGGTGTGCTTCATTCTCATCCAGACATTAGAGAAGAGTTCCATCGAAGCCCTTTCTATACAAAGTATCAGCTATAATGGTGTATCTAGATGCCTGACGAATAAAGGTCTTCTTTTGATTTCTGGACATATCCAGTGACATGTATTGAGTATGTAAATATGTATATATTTCATTGTACCAAGGTGATTCTGGACCCACAATTGCACATACATATTCTGATAGGGGAGTCTCATATGCAAGTAGCATCAACTGTTCTATGATGAACTCAAACTAAGTTTTGTTAGTAGGCATATTGAGAAGAGATCCTATGGTTTCCATTGCATCTGCTGTCTTGTTTTGTATCCTTGGGATCTGTTCGAAGGTAATTTTTTTGAAGTGCTCCTTGTAGTCTTCGACCAACTTCTTATAAGGCAAAATTTTTTCATCCTTTGTGTTGTAATCATCATTTACTTGGTTTACAATCAACTGTGAATCACCATAGACCTGTAACTCTTGTACTCTCCATTGTATAGTTGTATGAAGCCCTATGAGGAGAGCTTCATATTCAGCCATATTATTGGTGCATTAGAAATTGATCCTAAATGACTTAGGTATAACATCCCCTTGAGGGGTGATGAAAAGAATCCCTATTCCAGATCCATGACTTGTATATGACCCATCAAAATATAATTTCCACATTACAGAGGCAGTTAATGTAAACATCGATTCATCTGGAAAGTCTATCAGCAATGGGTGGTTGTCCTATAAAGGAGCCTCTACTAATTGATCTGCTATAATTTTTCCTTTGATGGCTTTTCTATCTATGTATTCTATATCAAACTTGCTCAGGATCATAACCCACTTAGCCAATCGCCCAGTCAATGTTGCTCTGCTCAATAGGTACTTGAGTGGGTCAAAGCATGCAATGAGTTGTACCTTATGAATCAACATGTAATGTCTGAGCTTTTGGGATGCAAATATTACTGCTAATAATTCTCACTCTATAGGGGTATAATTAAGCTCATAGCCGATCAGAGTGCTACTTATATAATAAATGGCTCTTTCTTTTCCATTTTTGTCATGTTGTGCCAATAGAGCTCCTAGAGCTGAGTTTGTTGCTGATATGTATAACAATAGAGGTTTTCCTGGAGTAGGAGATATTAACACTGGTGTGTTCAAAAGATAATCTTTCAAAGCTTGGAAAGCTTCCTGGCATTTTTCTATCCATTTAAAAGTAACTCCTTTCCTAAGTAAATGCTGGAATGGGTAACACTTATCTGCCAACTGTGTTATGAATCTCCTTATGGATTGCAGTCTTCCTTGTAACCCTCTAAGTTGTTTAAGTGTTGATGGAGGTTTCATATCAATGATTGCCTTGACCTTGGCAGGGTCTATTTCAATTCATCTGTTTGACACTATAAACCCTAACAGTATGCCAAACACACACTTCTTCGAGTTTAATCTCAGATTATACTGTTCCAATCGATCAAATATTTGTGTAAGAACTGCAAGGTGACTTTCTCTTATTTGTGATTTAGCCAATATGTCATCCATGTAATCTTCCATTATGTTATGGATCATGTCATGAAACAATGTTGTCATGGCTCTTTGGTATGTTGCTCCGGTGTTTTTGAGATCAAATGGCATCACATTCCAGCAGTATGTTCCCCATAGGCATGTAAAGGCCATTTTATATTGATCTTCTGGTGCAATTTTAATCTAGTTGTATCCTGAAAAACCATCCATTAAGGATAGCATCTCATTTCCAACTATTAGGTCAACTATCATGTCGATATTAGGTAGCGGGAAGTAATCCTTAGGACAAGCTTTATTTAGATCATGAAAATCAATAAAAATTCTTATGCCTCTTGTGGGCTTAGTCACAGGTACCAGGTTGGATATCCATTCTGCATAGTCAATAGGTCTAATAAAACCTACATCCAACAAATTTTGTAGTTCTATTTTAACTAGTAATGTGATACTTGGATGCATTTTTCTCAATTTTTGCTTGTAAGGTTTAACTCCCGATATCGAAGGTAAGTGATGCAACACTAATTCAGAGTCTAAGCCTGGCATGTCTGAATAGGACCAAGAAAAGTTGATAGGTCATTGCTTGAAAAAATGAATGAATCTATCTTTTTCTTCTTTGCTTAGTGATTTTTCTAGGTGGATGCTATGTACAACCTCCCCTTCTTCTATGTTTACTTCTTTTGTGTCCTCTATAAGTAATGCTAAACTTTCTCTTTCCCAAGGAAGATTACCCAAGTCACTCTTGCCATTATGGGTAGTTTGATCCTTATCCTCTGTTGCAGAAGAACTCTCTTCTCCAAAGTATTATGTTCTATTTAGGTCTATAACAAACCCTTCTTTATGATCACCTTGTGGAAATCCCTCTCCGACTCCTAGAAATTCTCAAATTGCTTCGTCATTTTCAAACCAATCCAGCGTTGGTTTCCCTTCTTGCCCTCAATCAATCAAGTGTGAATGCACTAGGGGTAAATCATTAATCCCTTTCTTTAGTAAACTCTGATAACATGAAGACTTGATTGTTTGACTGACTTTGTGTATCTTCATCCTGTATAAGCTTTATTTGATACCTTGATTTTACACTTTCTGGTGGGCTAGATTAATCAAGGAGTGATAAGAATTTGTAGTCATGAGAGTCTATCTCACTTTCAATATATGTTTCATCATATGAGCTATCATCACTTATTTCTTCTTGTTCTTGCCTGTGATTCTATTGTAGATTGACTGGTCTTCTTTGGACATTAGTTACCCTTCTTAAGCCTGGTATAAGCCTTTGCAATTTTTCTTCATCTATTTCGCTAGGTTGAGCCTAAGTTGTTTCTCGTGGGAGAAGTAGTGACAATAACCACATATGAGATTCAAATGGTGGTGGTAAACCTGCATCTGTTGCCACATTAGCCTATACTGTTGTGTCAACAACTGCATCATTTTGTAACTCAGTGGTAGTTTCTTGCAGGAGTTGTCTCATGTCTTCTCCATCTGATTCTGCACTAGGTGATGTGGGTACCTGATTACTTGTTTGAGATGAAGATGGAAGTGCTTGTGTGGACAAATCCCTTTGTGGTATGTAGTCTAATGGTTTGCTTGGTTGATTTATCATATCAAGGGTACGTTGTCTTGCTTTGGTGATAAGTTGTACATGCTTATATCCCAATCCTTGATTCCTTGGATTATCATTAAGAACAACAGGTTCTAGTCTTCCTTGTTTCTGCAACCCAAGGCCTACAATACCATCATATCCATGTCTCTAGAGCATTTTGAATCCATTGCCATACTGATATATGGGTATTCTGGGTATTGTCATGTGATCTTCTTCTCTATATATCCAATGGTTAACATCTTCGTTCAGGGATTCTTCTTGTAAGTCACCCCATCTAATGAAAGAGCATGAGTCTGTGTATCTGACAATTTCTTTTCCTTTGTCCTGTTTTTGCATTGTAGTGTGAGATTTCCCAAAGGACTTAGGAGAAAGAGACAACTATCTCCCACTTAAGGTATTTGCAATAGAATACTCTCCACAACCCATATCTTTTATCTGTAAGGAGCATGTTGTAGGCATATCCTTTTTTGTTTCTGTGATCGTTAATGTTTCCAGTTGTGTAGTGAGAGGTGTGGCTTGATTGATAGGTACCTGATTATCCACACTTTCTTTCAAGTAATTGCAATGTTGGAATGGATTTGGATCACCCTTTATGGTGATTTCAATACCATTGTATGGGAATTTGACACACTGATGAAATGTGGATGGTACTTCTTGCATGGTGTGGATCCATGGGCGACCCAATAACATGTTATATCCCAGCTCTCTATCCAAGACTTGAAAAGTGACCTCTATTGTTATAGGTTCTACTTGTACAGGTAATGTTACAATGCCTTTTGATGGGCATTCTTCATCATCGTAAGCCTTGATATTTATCCTCTTGGAAGAATCAATGTGAAGTTTAGAATATCCTAGTGCTTTGACCAGTTTTAAAGTACAAATGTTGAGACTAGCTCCCCCATCTATGAGTACTCTTCTGATTCTTCTCTTATGAATGTAAGCTTCTAGATGTAGTGGGTCGTTATGAAGTAGTCTATCACTAGGAATATCTTGTTCTGTGAATGCAATATGTGTGCCTTGTGTCAGATTTCCCACCATAGACTGGAAGGCATTTTCATCTATATCTCTGTCCACTACCGAATCTTGAAGTGCTTTGTCCAGTATAGCTCAATGAGTGGGTGAAATATGCAATAGTTTGAATAATGATATCTATGCCAGAGTTTTCTTAAGTTTCTCAACAACATTGTAAGTCCCTACTGCTAGTGGTTGATTTTGTGGTATTCCTTGTAAAGTTACCTTTGATCTGTGAGTAACTACTGCACAATCTCTATCTCTGGGAGTTATGGTGATTGTAGCGACTGTATCATTTGACTTACAAGATTTGTCTGTATCATAGGTTGTTTTATCGAGGTTTATGTTAAATCCCTCTTCATAGTCTTTATGTGTATGTTTGACATCCATAATGTGTTCTATGAGTTCATCTTCAAACCAACCTGAGTGAGATGGTTGATCATGCCCCTAGTCTCCGAGACAAAGATTTCTATCATCATCATACTTCGGTGCTTCTGATATCATGCAAATTTGGTTATCATCTGTGTGAGTGTTTTGATATTGGTCATCTTGATCAAGTGTTTCTTGTGAATCATTGTTTGCTATATCTCCTAAGCTAATGGCATGAATAGTGTAGTCGTATGAGACCTTTGTGTAGTTAGTTGTATTGTCTTGGGTACCTAATGTCATAGCTTTCCCTTTGTCATGCTTAACAAAAGTATCCTTAAAAATCATATGATTTGTGTTTGCTGAGGTTTTATCGTTATTAATTGTGATATCCCCTTGGTCTATCATATCTTGGACCAAGTTTTTCAATTTGTAGCAACTTATTATTTTGTGACCTTTAGTCCGATGATAATCACAGAAATCATTATCATTCCACCATGTGGGTTTGAAAGTACCTAGTTCATACACTCTTACATCAGGTAAAGTGATGATGTTTGTTTTTATTAAATTTTTGAGCACTGACTCAATAGGTTCTCCTAGAGGTGTGTAATTTCTTCTTGGAGCATTTACCCTGGGGTATCTTGTGCTCATGTTTTTTGTAGCATTTACATTTGCTGAGGTTGTGTTATTCCCTATATGTGGATTAGATGATTGACTCATTCCCAAAGATAAAATAGGTTGAGTTCTATTTATTGTTCTGGCGTCTACAATACCATCATTGGTCATATTTTTGTTTTTCAACCAAAACTTAGATTTGTCATTGTTGTTGGTATTGCCATACTTAATAAGACCTTGTTCTACTAGTCTCTTCTCACATTTGAGAGCCTTTTGTGTGATTTGTTTGAATGTGGTTAAACATTGCATTTGTATCAGATATTTAATCTTAGGAATCAAGTTTTCTGTGAACATGTCCACTTGCTCTGTTTCTGGGATAACTGTCTTGCACCTCCTATAGAGAGCCCTCCATCGTTGTATGAAGGATGCAAATGTTTCATTCTCATATTGTTTAGCGGCACACAAGTCCATCAAAGTAACCAGGGTGTCAATGTTGTGCGAGAAGTTTGCAATAAATTGTTTAGCTAATTCTCCCCATGATGTTATTATTGGTGATAAATGTGAAAACCACTCTAAAGCCAGACCTCCCAGACTTTTAGGAAATAGTCTCATTAAATAAGTATCTTCAGATGCAACTTCTATACATGTCATAAAAATTTCTTTGATATGATCTCTAGGATCACCCTTCCCTCGATATCTATCAAATTTGGGCATTTCAAAATGTCGTGGGAAAGGCGACATGTATAATGTGTGATCAAATGGATAAGGATGTAGACCTTGCATTGTGTAGCTTTTCTTGTCATTGCCAGTTTGCATGGTTGTCATTTGTTGTTGCAAATTCTATATTTGTTGTGTCAGAATATCTATTTGTGTCATAGGTAGACCTTGTGTTTGTGTATGTCCCACAAAAGGATTCATGGTTGCATAACTAGGAGGTTGTTGGAAGGTACCCAGATTATAACTTTGTGTGTTGTGCGTTCCACTAGGTACTGTGAAACAGGTGATATGCGAACCCATGTTTGGTTGAGTTGTACTTGTTGTTTTTGTTTGAATAGGTGTTAAGACACTTGATATTATCGGTATCCTTTGTGATGGTATACTAGCATTGATCTCCGAGGATGACACACTTGTTTGAAAGTTTGTATTTGTGTTGATATTTGTTTGGATAGGTACATTTTGAGGAAAACTGGAGGTCGTTGCTTGTATTTGTGTCAAGGGTGGTATTTGACTGTTATCTTGACCTAAAGTTTTTCCTAGTGGTAAGATTTTTGTGACATCAAAATCCTCAGTTAGTTTTGCCTCATTTTGTATTAACAACGAAAGATACTTGTCCCTGTCGCTATGTATAAGTGCATCTAGGATCATGAGGACATGTGGGTCTTGTTGAGCGGACTCAATTTATTCCTTTGTCAAATGTTGTTGTAATTTGTTTAGGGTGGACATTGTCTGTGTACCTGAGTGTTGACCTGTTGACATGGCCATATTCCAAGTAGGGTTTACAGACTGTGTGTTGTTCGGGTCCATTATTCCTTTCACTTTTTGTGACCTTGTGATGGGCATCTAAACTTGTTTATATGAGGGTGGTTCTATGCAAGACAATGACTTAACACTAGACTATAGATGTAAATATGAGGTATGCAAGGCTATACTAGACTCTCTATTGAGGATTTTGATGTGAGACCTATTGAGAATTTCTAGATTTCTCTAATGCAAGTCTTTCCATTTCTTGACTAAGTTGTTCAGCCTCAATCTCTCTATCAATTCTATAGGAAATCTTAGACTCAATGTTTATCTCGTGTATGAATCCTATGTATTGAGGTGTGCTTCTTCTTAAATCCCAAGCTAAGTTAGCTAGACCATCAATGATTTCCCGTTGACTATCATTTGGAACTAAATTAGGTTGCTTGAATGGGAGCAAACCATCACCTGGGAGACCCATGAAGACACATGCTATGAATCTATAACTGACAATGAATGTAGACATATATGAGGTCTAGATTGTGACATATATGATAATGTAGGACTATGTAACTAATATGGATGATAATGCAAAAGACTTAGGACGATAATGACGACGTAAGTGGGACTATGCAAAAGACTTAGGATGATAATTAGGACATAAGTGGGACTATGCAAAAGATGTAGGATGATAATGGGGATGTAAGTGGGACTATGAAAAAGACGTAGGATGATAATGAGGACCTAAGTGGGACTATGCAAAAGACGTAGGATGATAATGAGGATGTAAGTGGGACTATGCAAGGACTATGTAAGGACTATGTAAAAGACTGCCTAGGGTCACAAGTATGTAAGGACTTTTGAGTTTTGGTTTCAAAATAAACTTTGTTTTCTGTAACTTCATGTGTGGGACAATGTTTTATAGTTTTCCAAATCTGAGAACAATTGCTGGTAGGTATGTATAGCTGACTGACTCAATTTTCATACAATCTCAAAAAATTCGGAGATACATGGGATAGGGCCTGAAATAGCCCAAGGGACTGACTCAATACTGGTCTAGCACAATGATACATAAAAAATCATGGAACACAATCTTAGGCTAGATAGTGGACACCATTCAATGAGGCCCTTACAAAATACCAAGACAAAATGAATAGATAGAGAGTCTGGCAGCACTGGCTCCACTCCATGGTACACACTTCTCGGGCATGGCAATCTCTCTTACCCTGAAGATCTGAAGATCTTATAGCCAAGGGATTTTTGTATCATAGTGTAAGGTACATGAAGGGTATCTATGGGGTACGATCCGCACTCCCGGAATCACTGAATGTAGGATTTTTGGCAACTAAATTCGTTCGTAGTATTAGGTTTCGAGGGGTCCCGATCCAACAATGGATTCTCAGAGCAAGCCACTTAAGACTTTAGTTGAGCTTATTGGTGTAGGGAAGGCCCCCACATATGTCGGATTCACTCAACACTCTAGCCGCTTGACCAATATATTTATATAGCGGCTCAAAAAACCTGCTCGAGAGTACGCTGGGAGAGATGATATCCCCAATGCATCCCAATTCAAAGTACCTCTATGGGGTGATGAATCCCTAGTCAAAGATACGCCTCACTATGTAGAATAAAAAAAAAAATTGGATGTCGTTGTCACCTTCCTCATTTCTCCCAAGACCCCGAAGGCAGGTGGAAAGTCACTTAGTGCAATAGTAGGTCCACCCTAGACACAATAAAAATTCTTTACCTTTAAGAAAAAGAAAAATGATTTAATCTAATGCAGCCTGATTCACGTTCGTTTTATAGCCTAAATTTAGGTGTTAGATACGCATGTGCATGTCTATTTTAAACACCAAATCAAAATATGAAGGCATACATGTCAATTTAACCATTTGTTGATTTTAAGCACCAAAAGACCAAGTGTGAGGTACATGCATGTCAATTTTAGCCCATGTTCATTTTAAGCACCAACAACGAAGTGTGAGATTATCCATGCATGTCCATTTTAACTATTGTTGATTTTAAGCACCAAAAAAATGAAGTGTGAGGTGATGTATGCAAAAAATACTAATCTAATCCTCTCTGCAAATCAGCCACAAGCTATAAATAGAAGATTAGTAGTAAAATCAAACTAACAGAAAACAAAAACTCAAAACAACTTGACAGAAGCGGATGTGTAACAATACCTATTAGATTGCATGATACTTACAGACTGAATGTGTGAACCTCACAAAGTGAATGCGTAATTCTAATAGACCTAATGTGTGATGATATTAGATCGATTGCGTAGCACTAACAGTTCGATTACGTGATAGACAGGCAGACAAAAACAAAAGTTAAAAACTAAAAATAAAAGAAAAGAAAACTAAACCCGATCAGGAACCTGCAAAACCAATTGTGAAGCCCTAGCCAAATCTCTCATCATCCGTTCAATATTGATTAGATCATATTTAACTTGATAAGAAAGAACTAAGCTATTATATCTATCAAAGGCCAGTTGTTCTTTTGAATCTTGTATCAAATTTTTTGCCTGAAGAACCTTTTGATAGCGTTTGCCATCTCTTCTTTGTTGTTTTGTCCTTCTTGCATCTGAAAGTCTAAACTATACTTTTCTTGCCATAAACTGTTATAATCAAATCATGAAATAAAAGCAATTTGATCCTAGATTAACCCAATTTGAGATAGAATTAGACAGATGAAATAACAAACGGAATAAAAAATTAGACAACAGTTTTCCCTGCGAATGTGTAATCTGGAAAGGGCGATTGCATGATCCGAACAAGACGATTGCATAGCCCTAACAGAGTTAATGTGTGACCCCGAGGGGTTGAATGCATGATGTTGTCTATGCGATTGCAGAACGTTGTAATCGTGATTGCGTGAAGGAATATCTGTTCTTGAAATCCATGTAAAATCTGTAAAACAAAATGCAAAAATCCGTACGACCTGCAAAAATTACACAGAGAACAGAGAAGGTAAATTAGCTATGTTTCATGTCGGGTTCACCAAAATGTATGCATGTAAAATTCATCTTAATAACAATGTATCAATTAGAAATCAAAGGGAAATCACAAATCCCTATCTAAACAAAGAATCTAACAAACAAGACAATGAAATAATGCAATATCAAGAAAGAAGACTTATAAATCAAATCAAATCAAACTCCCTATTCCAAGATTGCACATCGCTTCCATTGCTCTTCTCTTCTCTGTGGTCTGATGGCTCTCAAATATTGCATTGGGAACTTGCAAGTGACACAAAGATTTGAAGTTTGTGATTATAGTAATTGTCCAAGATTGAGGAGGATTGAAAATGGAGATTGGATGCTCAATTTATAGATTTTTGGAGAAGATTGATTGAAAGGTGGAACAAATTGATCAAGAGGTGGAACTCAGGTGAGCTCAAATGAAAATTGATAGTTGAACTGTTGATTGTAGGAGTGAAACTCAATAGATTGAATAGATTAATGGAGTCAACTGATTGAGAAAAAGTTACTGAATGAAGAAAAAGAATGATTGGAGGAAATTAAGAAGATGACAAAGAAAGCTTAATTTGGAAAAAGCTAACTAAAAGATGGAAATAGAAATTGAAGAGATAAATGATTTAATTAATTAATCGATTTAATTAATTAATTTAGCATGTGCTTGCATTTCAACTTAGATTTTCAATTTAATCTTTGCATGAGATTTACTCAAATAACTGAATTTATTTAAATTCAATTTAGCATTTGAATATATCTAGAACTTGACTTTGATTTTCAATTTGGTTTTTGAAATAATGCACATGTATTTGAATTTGGAAGAAATTAGAAGAATATAAAATTAAATGAAATTAGAATTTGGGGATTTGGAAATGGAAGAATTAATGAAATTAAAAGAAATAATTAGTTAATTAAATAAATTTTTGAAACTATTTAATTAAATAGAAATAGAATTTAATTAAATAATAAGGATTATTTAATTTAAAGGATTAAATCACAGTTAATTAAATAATAAATATTTAAGTAATATTTAGAAAAGGGGTAAATGATTAAATGATTAGAGATAGAAATTGAGAATTAATTTATTTAAATAATAAAGATTATTTAAATTGGGGAATTAATCAGAATTAATTAAATAATAAATATTTAATTAATATTTAGAAAATGGTTAAAATGATGATAGAAATAGAAGATAGAATAATTAGTAAGATGACAAGGAAATATGAAATTAGAAGAATAAGATTAATTAACTTAATTAAATAATTAAATAATTATTTAATCAATTAGAGGAATAATTAGTACATGATCAATGAGACATTTTTAGGTGTCTACACAAATAACTTGAGTACAATTGCTAGTAGCAGCAATGTATTCAGCTTCTACATTAGATAAGAAAATAACATTCTGCTTCTTACTTGCCGAAGAGACCAACTTCTTACCCAAAAAGAATGTACCACCTATAGTACTCTTCTGGTCATCAACATCGCCTACCCAATCAACATCTGTAAAAGAACTCAAAGTGAAATCATCATTCTTATAATACCACAAACCAAAATCAATTGTCCCTTTCAAATATCTAAATATCTTTTTTTATAGCAGTAACATGAAATTCCTTAAGATCGGCTTGAAATCTAGCAACATGACACACAAAATTCATTATATCAAGTTTATTCTGAGTCAAGTACAACAAACCACCAATCATAGTTCTATATCTGGTCTGATTAGCTTTCAGAGAATCGCCATCTTTTGTTAGCTTACATCTGATCACCATAGGTGTACCAATAGGCTTATAGTCCTCAAAACCAAATTTCTTCAGCACTTCCTTCACATACTTAGATTGTGATATAAAAATACCTTTGTGTAATGACCCTCTAAGTCTACCCATTCATTTTACCAAGATTAACTTTAAAAAGTAAAAGAAATAGATTGCCAAATTACCATCTATTGAAATTTTGCTTTTTAAATCAAATAACATAATTGAAATAAAATTATTTTCCATCTTTATTCCCAATGAAATACATATAGAATTTTCATATTTGAATAAAGATATGAATGCAATCACAATATTCTCTTTCATACTTCCAAATGCTTTAGGAATGAATGAATACAAATTAAGCTTCTAAGAGATTATAGAGTGCATAAGAAATATATAGTGATCCATATGTCCTTCTTGGCATACATCCTCAAATAATGACCGCCATCTGCATGAGGAAGAGCATCACTCAAGCGCTTTTCCACCCAACCAAGACTTGAAAGTCCCTCGTGCCTCTTCTAACTAAAGTGGCCCGACCCTTCACGAAGAGTTTGGTTTGGTATTCTCACAATATTAAGGCCTTATGAGATTAGTGTTGTGTCCTACATGACTAGTGCTATCATACTTTAGGTTTCCTCCTCCTAGTATGACATTCCCTACCTAGTATGTAAAATTGGATCATAGTGAACTGACAATGTAGACAGAGGCACCCTACATTACTTTGGCCAAAAATTCTACACTCAGTACTTCAAGTGTGAGTCATATGCCCACCCACTTCTTACTCTATTTGGATAACTGACCAATACTAACCCATATTTACCCCATGAGCCTAAATAGGAAACATATAAAATTAAACCCAACCATGGTTAATTTAACCCTAAAATAATATCTTAACATCAAGCTTATTTTGGCTTATAATTCCCTATACTTGATTCTATTCAAAAGAATTCTAATCCAATCAGTTAAGAAAAACAAACACATTCAATAATACAATCTTTCTTGTTCAATTCAATATTAAGTAATGACATTTCAAAAACATAAAAAATAATAAGGAGAATTACTCATGTCTGTATCAAAGCTTATGACATAATTGAATCCTTCATCCAAAGTTGCTAGCTTCTCTTCTATTCTTCTAACTAAGAATCTCCATTTTTTATTATAAAATATTCCTCCAATTCTCCCTCACACTAACACTAATCTTCCACAAGTATGAACTCTATTCAATGAGTCTAACTTAAATGGAATTGAGAATGGATAAGAGAATGTACGAAAATGGAAATGGAAATGGAAATGAGAATGAGAATAAAATGAATAACCTCCAAGTCCTCTCATCTATATATACTAAAAATACGAGAAACCTAAGGCTATAATTAAGCTCACTAGGTTGCCACAATTCACATGCAAAATGACACCACTATGACTTAATAACAACTCACTATCCTATGATCGACACATAAGAGTTCACTAAAATGGTACAATGAATCACCTCCTTACCAAGTCAAAATATAATGACTAATTACTTACCAAAACAAATGAAATTCTCTCTATTTCCCTAATAAATATCAACTTCCTCCTATTTATTGAATTACCATCAACCAAGTCTTATTACTAAAAAATGGGTCAATGTGTTCAATACAAGGCATCGATCTTATTAACCCATCCCCTTACAAAGTGGAATGGGGGTTGATATTAGTTAAGTGCTTTACACATCGCATGACAAATGCAAAGGAAGTGGAAGAGGTGGCGGTGTTACCACCGCACCACCCTCCATGGTGATCACCCCTCTCATTTCACACTCCCCTCCCTCCACATAGAGGTTGAGGAAAATGAAATGCAAACTCAGTCAATCTACATCGTGGGGAAAAATAATATGCAGACCGATAATAAATATGATAATATAATAATATATATATATGTATATATATATATATGTATATATATGTATATATATCTATATACATATATAGATATATATACATATATATACATATATATATAGATATATATATATATATGTATGTATATATATATATATGTAAATGTATATATATATGTGTGTGTGTAAATGTAAATGTATATATATATATATTATATTATATATATGTATATCTAAATGAGAATATAGATAATATTTATATATAAAGAAACTTCAATAATCCAAATATATACTATATATATTACAAATATGAAATAACGAATACATAAAAGATAATTATAATTTAATTAAATAATAATCTTCAATCAATATATTCATTTTGATAAATGAAAAGAAAGCACGAAGATAAAATCCTATCAAAGTGACTATAATCCATTTACAAAAAGATATGAAAATCTAGACCTTGCGATACTTCACAAAACATAAACAATTCAATAATAAACGAATTATCCTACCCAACCATTTCAACTCATCCTGACCAACTAGGTTATGAGTGTGTGATAGCTCAATAAGGCACTTATATTAAGATTATCGAACCAAATTCCTCTCCTGAGTGATACTCTTCCTCCTCCCTGGAGGATCATTCAATTCCAGCATCCCACTTGGCACATTACAATAGTAGTCAGTTGTTATTAAAACATGCATATATCATATCAAACATCATAATGATTGCATATTCATAAAATTATTTCCTTTCCAATATATATATTTATTTTCACAATATGTTTTTGCAACAAAGCATTTTAACCAAACAAGTAAAAGTAAAATAGTAGCATCACAAAGGGATGAAACACTTTGTCCAAGCAAGTAATATGCAATCCCAGAAAGAATTTCATTTCACCAATCATAGACATCTCAAATTCATTCTGCATCTCTTCAACAAATCTCTTACATAGGAAATCATTCCCTCCAAAGATAATGTCATCAACAAAAACTTCAACAATTAAGCTATTATTCTGATTAATCTTGAAATAAAGATTATTATCAACAATACCTTTATTGAACCCAGGCTTCATCAAATACTTATCTAATCTAGCATACCAGGCTCTAGGGGCTTGCTTCAACCCATGCAGTGCTTTCTTCAACCGACAAACCATGTCCTTTTCTTCTACCAGCAAAAATCCATCTGGTTGCTCAATGTAGACTTTTTCTTCCAACTCACCATTAAGAAAAGTTGATTTGACATCCATCTAATAAACCTTTAAATATTTGTGAGCAACATAGGCAAGAAATAATCTAACAACTTCAATTCTAGCCACTGGAGAAAAAGTTTCCTCATAGTCAATTCCTTCCATCTGTGAATAGCCATTACAAACAAGCCTAGCTTTATTTCGAACAACTTCACCTTGTACATTCAACTTATTCTAAAATGCCCATTTAGTTCCAATTACATTTTTATTCTTAGGTCTAGGAACAAGAATCCATGTATCATTTTTCTCATTTTGATTCAATTCTTCTTCCATAGCTTTAATCCAATTTTCATCTTTACAAGCTTCATCAACACTTTTAGGCTCAATCTTAGAGATAAAACAAATTTCTTCAGCAAGTCTTCTCCTAGTCACCACACCTTTATTCTTATCACCAATAATCTAATTTTATGAATGATTCAACCTTACATACTTGGGAGTTTTAAGATTTTCTGGAATTTCAGACACTTGAACTCTTTCTTCTACATTAGCATTTGCACCTTCATTCTTAGGCTTTTCCAGAGCAGTCTAAACTTGACTTTGGGTCTGCACTTGTCTTCCTTTATCTAAATTAGCATCCCGATCATTAGAATCATATCCACAAGATCTAATTTGATACATGTTTCCTTCATCAACCTTCACATTAACACTTTCAACAATATTTCTCAATCTTTTGTTATAACACTAGTAGGCCTTACTTTTAGTAGAATAACCAAGAAATATTCCTTCATCACATCTAGCATCAAACTTTCCAAGATCTTCATCTCTTTTGATATAGAATTTACTACCAAAAATTCTAAAATATCTAATGGTAGGAGCATGACAAAACCATAACTCATAGGGAGTCTTACCAGTACCAACTTTGACATTTATCGGGTTAAAAGTGTATACTACAATAGTCATAACTTCTCTCCAAAACATGTGTGAAACATTTCCTTCAATCATCATGGTTCTAGAAGCTTCTTGAACTATTTTATTCTTCCTTTCCACAACACCATTCTATTGTGGTGTCCTAGGAGCATATAATTGTCTCTTGATTCCATGCTCTTCACAATATGCATTAAACTCACCCGAGGTAAATTCTCCACCTCTGTCAGATCTCAGACACTTTAGCTTCAAACTAGTCTCAACCATAGTCTTGAAAATATTGAAATTCTCCAATGCTTTAGATTTATCCCTTAATAAGGTAACCCACATCATCCTTGAATAGTCATCAATTAGCAATATGAAATACTTGTCACCCTGGAAGCTTCTTGTTCTAGAAGGACCACACAAATCAATATGCACAAGATCGAACAATCCGTTAGAATTATTGTATTTTCTCTTATAAGTAACTCTTGTTTGCTTCCCTAATTGACAGTCCTTACATACTAAATTAAAAGGATTTATTAACTTTGGTAGATCTCTCATTGCCTGAGTAGAACTTATCTTAACCATGCAATCAAAATTTACAAGACACATCCTTTTATGCCATAACCAACTTTCATCAATTTGAGCAATCAAACAACTTTTTCCACCAGCATTCAAGTGAAAGATATTACCTTTAGTCTATGTTCTTGATGCAATCTTAGTTCTAGAGCTACTCAAGATCTCACATTTTTTATTCTTGAATTGCAACTTACATCCCTTATCAACCATCTGACCAACACTCAAAAGATCATGCTTTAATCCTTCAACATGCAACACATCATCAGTATTGCGCTTACCATCAAGAGAAATAGAACCTCTACCACGAATTACACAAGCTTTATTGTCACCAAATCTTACTAAACCACCATCATACTTTTCAAAGTTCACAAATTTACTCTTATCTCTTGTCATATGATGAGAGAACCCACTGTCAATTACCCATTCATTTTTCTCCTCAACTTTAGCAGCTAAATCTTTCTCCTCATTAATGCAACTTGTAGAATCTATAGGTACATGGTCATCTTCCTTGACAAAAATGAACACAAATTCATCTCCTGAATTTCCCTTATCCGACTCATCATCTATCACACCTTTATCAGCAACATAATAACACTTCTTCTGATATTTAGGCTTATATGGCTTAAATGGCTTCTTGGATTTTCTCTCTCTTTCCGGACACCTTGATGCAAAATGTCCTATCTTATTACATGAAAAACATTTAAGAGGTAACTTCCCTTCATACTTACTGGCACCTTTAGGCAATCTTCTAGCAATAAGTGCTTCAAGCTCCTCAAGCTCTCTTTCTTCACCTTCCATCTCCTTCATCTCTTTCTCATATCTAGATACTCTTGTAGAACTTTCTCCTGGATCATAACTCTGCTTCCCAGAAATAGTAGATTTGAAGGTAGATTTAATCTTAGGAAGAGGGTCTCCAAACTTACTTAGCTCAAATTCATCAAGCTTACCAACCAACATATCTCTTGTCACATTTGTCATAGTCTGGATCTCATCAATAGAAGCAACTTTATGTTTGTAAGGAGGCAAGGATCTCAACACTTTAGCAACAATATTGGACTCTTCTAAAAATCCACTAGCACATTTGATTCTGCACACAAGCTCATTCACTTTCTGCATAAAAGAAGTAATATTCTCATCTTCACCCATCTTCACGTTCTCATACTTTCCTTTTAAGCTCTACAACTTAGCGACTTTCACATGACTGTCACCTTCATGCAAGGTCTCCAATTTTACCCAGATCTCATGAGTGGTCTCTAATTCCATTACATTAGTCATCTCTAAATCTGACAAGGCACTTAGCAATGCTTCCTTTCCTCTAATATTGCATTTTTCTTCCTTTAACTCATCTGGAGTAGTAGGACCATTCTGTAGAGCATTATAGACATTCTTAGTGATCTTGCAATATTATTCTCCAACGCATCTCAAATGAAATTGCATCTGGCTCTTCTAGAGAGTATAGTTCATTCCATCAAATCTCTAACTAACCTTATTTAAAGAAAAGGTTTCCATCCCAGATCTCATGAAGTGATCAAGTTTTTTTTGAAGGATCTAGCTCTGATACCAATTTTTGGCAACAATGCAGCAAACTGAGAGGGGGGGTGAATCAATTTGCACCAAAACTTACTGTAACTTAAGCCACAAAATAGATTTGATAATTAACAATTAAAGTATGAAACAACACCACATCAATAACACACATAACACAAAGATTTTTTATGTGGAAAATCCGATTAAGGGAAAAACCACAATGGGAACCTATCCACAATGAGATAATACCCTATTAGGAGTAAATGTGAATATTACAATGGGAATGCACATGCATTCAGGCACACTACCTAGAGCTCATTGCTCAAAATAAGAAACCCAGAAAGGATACAACCTTAAGGGAAGGCTCACTGACTTACAAAGACATTCAGACTACAATCAAGATCATATGAACTATGAAAATAGCATCTCAAAATGCTTGAGTATAGTTCCGGTTAAGCGCATTGATCTATAATACTTCTCTTCTTGACACTTTTGAAAGATCAGATTAATTGTTCGCACATCCAATTCGATCATACACTCACATATACAATGCAGACACTCGCAAACATACATCTTACATGATTATTTTATATATTTATACAAACCATCAACCTATATTTCAAGGTCGGCCAAACCCTCAATACAAATTACAAAATAATATCCTCACATGCTACAATAATACATGTGGACCAAAACAATGTCAACTAAGACTTAGTATGGACCCAAATCAATACTACAAATATGAAACACCTCCAAGAATTATGTCTTGATCATTTGTAGCACACTAAAATCACCAAGAATGTCACATAACATGAAGAACATCACCAGACAAGGAAAATATTCAATAACACGTATAATAATCAATGCAGACTGCCAATACGCATAGAACATGATCTAGAAATATTCACAAGCAACTTGAATTTTACCATAACGATCGCAATAACTTGAATTACTAGAATCATCACCATCTCACTAGAGATTAAGAACAATATCAAATCTGATTGTCAACATGAAAGATTCACTTGTTGACATCCAAACCATGAACTAGTCGAATTGAGGATACACAATAATGTCTAGAACACATCCCATACATCCACAACTAAAGATATAGCAATTCCGGAGCAATTCCAAGCACAAACCAAAATATCAAATAACATGAACAACTGAATAATATCCTCAATACTATATCCCATAAGTCGATCAAATCATCACGCGGACCACTAAAAATTATGCTGAATTAACTGTAGATACTTATCTTGAAACCCATTAAACCGCATCATCTCATCCACAACACACTGACCAAATTAACTCATTTAATCTGACTGCGACACTGGAATACACAGAAGGATATGTTGGCATCAATGAAAACACATAATTCCAACAAACTCTCAACAACATCCAACAATATCCCCTTTACATCCAACAGGAAGGATAAACACAAGACCATGTGGAGACTAAAGGAAGAATGAAGAAGCTAGCAATATTCACAACCAGAAAGGAGATAATTCCTATCAACTTTGTGAGCAGAATAATAGTGACCCAAGAGGAAGAGGAAGGTTTGAATGAGGACCTAGAAGAGGAGGATTTTGTGGAACCCATTTCTAGTGTGTAGGACATTGAGCATATGAGAATCCACAACATCAAGGAAATACAAGTAGAAGACTTCAAGACAATACACATGTTGTAAATATAGATAAAGATGATGCATCTAAAGATTTTGAATATGTAGTTTAGAAAAGTTTCTATCACAAGAAGAGTCTTGCTAACTAAGGAGAAATCTCCATCTCAAAGAAAAATTTCATTTTGCACAAGGTGCAAGTGTAAAGGTAAAGTTTATAATGTTATCATTGATAGTGGTAGCTTAGATAATCTTTTTTCAAAGGATATGGTTGAGAAATTATAGTTGGAGAGAAGGATACATGCACATCCATATCAAATTGCACTATTATAGAAGGACCACAAAGCTTTTGCTAATGAGAAATTTTTAGTAAAGTTCAAGAGTGGGAATTACCATGATGAGGTACCATGTGATGGATATGTCAACACTTATTCCTTGACAAAGGATGAAGTTCACCACAAGTTGAAGCCTCGAAAGAAAGTGGAAGAAAAGGTAATTAGTAGTGCAAGAATTTGTTTAGTTGATGGTAGAATTTTTTTTGATGGAATGAAGCACAAACATATATGTTAGGCATTGATACATAGAGTTCATAAAGAAGAAGATGAAGATATACTATTGTAAGTATTAGATCTATTAGAAGAGTTTCATGACATTTTTTCAAATAATGTACCTAAGGGGTTTTCACTTGTGAGGAGGATTATTCACCAAATGGATATGATACTAGGAGATAATTTTTCAAATAAGTTAACCCATAGAATGACTTCTACAAAGAATGAGGAGTTAAATACACAAGTTCAAGAGTTATTGAAGAAATGATTGTTGGCAAATGCACACTCCAATGAGATATTGTAGGTGATTGAAGGTATTGTAATTGATGGCAACTTTACAATCATATGATACCGATAGGCACCGGCATCAGTAAACTCTACACCGGCATACAGTTCACCGACACCGAAAAGATTGATTACCGGCACCATGGCCGACAAGAATTTTGTTTAATTATATTTTGTATTTAATTGTAAAATATTTTTGTAATCCGACATGGTGGATTGTAATAAGACTCATATAAGTATGAGATCTTGTAGATCATTTAGGTGTGGATGTGGTTAGATTATTTGCAGACCTAATGTGTGAATTGTAAGGCAAACTTTGGATAAGGGTTTATGATTATTACAAAGCTTAAACTGGTACTGGATCTGGCATAGCAGATGCCCTTTTGTAGCAGTACATGACATTGTATTTTCACAATCCACTTTTGTAAGTCAATGAGACTTCTCCTTTTGTATGTAAGCAATGAGCTTTAGGCAGTTGGCCTTCCTGCATGTCTAGGCCCCTATTGTAATAGTAATATTCTCTTATTGGCCAGTAAGTGAATATTGTGGGTCACAAATCCCACTGAGGGTTTTCCCACATCATTTTTCCTCGTTAAAATATTGTGTTATAGTGTGCTTTTCATGTTGTACTTATTGCTCTTATTTGCTGCATTAATTTTGGTTTACTGGTACACAGTTTTGGAATGCTTTTCATATAATAAGTTCAAAAAATTTACTAACCAGTTAGATACTGATTCACCCCCCTTCTCAGTATCTTTGGGAATCCTAACAATTGGTATCAGATCTTGGTCCTCTATTTTCAAAATCCTAATAGCTTGAGGAAGATTCTAACACCGGTAGAGATGGAGAACTTGAGGAAGCAACTTAAAACATCTCTTGCAGACTATGATGTAGAAAAAGTGAAGAATATCAAACTTGAAGATGATCTGAAGGCTGCATAGGAAATCATTCAAGGACTTTAGAAAAATCTCACTATTGCTAGGAACAAAAGAAGAGAACATTCTGAGAAGATGTAGAGTGATGATGATGAGAAAGAAACTCTTAATGACCTTGTGAACAAGCTGAGACAAGAAAATAGTACAATGAAGAATAAGATGCAAGATATGGCTATGAGATTTAGTAAAGACATCAAAGATAGAAAGAAGAATGAAGATGACTTGGTTAGAAGACTCAGTCATGAAAATGATATGTTAAAGATAGATTTGATGCATACACAAAATGATAGAACTGGACTCATGAGACAAAAAGATTTCTTGGAAAATGAGTTGGCTACTGCAAATCAACACAAGGAGAAATTCAAGAAAAGTTCAGAAGAACTTGATGACATGCTGAAGAATAAAAAACCTAATGGAGATACAAATGGCCTTGGCTTTGAAGTTGGTGAAAGCTCTGGTACTGCAAACAATCATGATCATAGCATACCGATAAGACAACCTAATGCTTATAAATTCAATGGGAAATGCTTTAACTGTAACAAGTATGGTCATAGAGAAAATCAGTGTAGATCTAGAAATTATCAGAACACTAATACACCCACTAGTCAATGTTCTAAATGCAATAAGGTTGGTCATAATTCAAAAAATTGTAGAATGAATGTAAGATGTTATATTTGTGGAAGATTTGGACATCTATCTAATCAATGCAGAACACATACCAGCATAGTATATGGGAAAGATATTTAGAAAAACAATGTGACTTGTTATGCTTGTAACAAAATTGGACATATTGCAAAATTCTGTAGAAGTAAGGCATCACTGACTAATAACTAAGGACCCAGTTTGAAAGGGAAAGAAAATGTTGAAGAGGTAAAGAAAGAATTTTCAAAACAATGGATTAAAAAGTCTAACATGAATGTTAGTGAAGTTATTCCTTCACCAGTAGAACAGAGTATCACTCCACCGGCAGGAGATTCTTCATCTAACTGAGAAATAATCCTTTGGGGGTATGGCAACAAATTGAAAACATGCTAATTAACCCTCGGTTGATGGTGAGAAGTTGGATTACTTCTTTACTGGCAGATGAGTAAAGTTTTTGACTTAACCAACAGGCATTAAATGTGGCAGTTGAAAGAAATAACATTATAAAGCAAGTGTTTTGGCTCTTTTTCATTCACCAAGCATTCAAATCTCCAGAGAGCACAAAAATCCCGAGCGAAGGCATCCACAGCGAAAAGTGAAGCAATTCATCCTAAAGGCAGATTGAGGTATCTATAACTATGGCTTCTTCATTTGCACCTGAATTCATTGCAAAATCTACTGTGATTGAAGTTATCAAGCGCCCTAGACCGGTGTTCAAACTTACTCCCAAAATTGTGAAGAAAGATGATACCCTAGGAGCATTTTCAAAAATACTTAAGGGAGTAGATTATGCAGAGGATCCTAAAATGTATATACATTGTCATATTGAGGAACTAAGAGCTGAAGATATAATAAACATGTATAGGACTATAATTTGTGATGAAAATGGTAATGTTAAAGCGGAACACAAGATAGTGGAAACCCTAGGCTTTGTGGATATTCTTAGTATCCCTGATTTTCCTAAAGATGTGATAAGAATAGTCTTGAGAAGAGTTCATGGAGAGTTCTTCTGGTTGGATTCCATCCATAAGATCACTAAAGAGGCAGTTATGACAGTAACAGGCTTACCTTCCACCGGTAGCAGGCCTGACAGAACTAAGAAAGTTTCAAATAACACTATGATGAACTTAACCAGTGCAACATTTGACAAAAGATCCCTAAGAGTCAATGATGTGAAGGACATCAATGTTAGATTTGTCAGTATGATTCTTGGTTATAAGGCTACACATGCAAACAGACTAAACTCTGTCTCTAGATTATGTATTAAAAGTGCATATGACATGGTGAATGACAATGCAAGAATTGATGTATGTGAATGGCTTAAAGATGAACTGATAGACAACTTAAAGAAAATCAAAGGTGATAAGAAGGGAACTTTCAGATTTGGTAACTTGTTTGTATGCTTAATGTTATACATTACCAAGGAAGTACCCGGTATTGGTAGGAAAGACTTTGGTTTTGATATCCCGGTAGGAAAGCAACTATTAGACATACTAAACAACATGGGAGATGATAGAGAGAAAAACATAAATGAATATATTCAAACTTTGAAGCAAGAATGAAGACAAGAATAAGGCTATCTCAAGAAATTGTTGATAAGTATCAAAAAGAGATATGCTTTGTGATCAAGAAAGATGAAATCTAGATGGAGACAATTATCCCTAGGACTGTTTGGGTTACAAAGATGGGATATGAGGCTGATGACAACATAGTTTAAAATTATGCAAAATCCCTCTAAGAAGCCCCTAAGGAACTGAAAGAAAAAGTATTTGGCAATGCTGAAACAATTGAAAGTGGCATTCAATCTCAAAAAAGAGTTAAGAAAACTGAGTAGATAGTTAGGAGAGGTTCAAGACAGGCAAAAACAATAAAGGAAGATGTTTTGAATAAGATTGGTATTAAGGAGAGTGAATTGGAAGGAATACAACCGGAGACACATCTCTCACCGGTTGCTACTACTTCTGATAGTGAGATACCGGTTGTATTCAAAAGGGTAGAAAGAAAAAGAAAACCCTCACCGACACCCTCACCTACACCCAGAAAGATAAGACAAAAATAACAGGCAGTGAGGCCCCCAGCTAAAAAGATGACACCAAAGAAGAGGAAACATGTTATTCCTACTTTTGACAAACTTTTGGAAGAGATCACTGAAGATGGCAAACTGACAAATAGCAGCAAGTTGTATAACACACTATCAAATGATGAAAAGGAGAGCATAGAAAATAGTGTAATCTTACACTTAGACATTTATAAGAAATTTTTGATGGAGATTGTAGATGACATACCCAATGATATGTATAGAAGACTAGAAGCTAGATGGGTAGCCATTGTGGAGTTAGATAAGAAAATCAAAATAGAAAAGCTACTTGCAGTTCACCTAGTGAGCTCCACTTAAGAAACAACAGATAAGTGGGACATATTTTTTGTAGAGAAAGAAAAATAGGAAGAACTTAAGAGACCAAAGACTATCAAAGTCTACCAGAAGGATAAGGGGAAAGGTAAGGTAGGTGGACCTCTGAGCTTAAAGATAACTGATAAATTGCCCCCACCTCTCTCTGATACTCCACTGGTAGAAACTGTTGACACACAACCGGCAACTGAGAGTATGGAAACACCACACGAGGATATGAATCCTGATTCTAAGGTGTTATACACAATGAACATTGACACTCAGGAAGTCAATATTGTGGTGGATAAGGAATCAATTGAGAAGACAGATGTGGCAACAGAGCCACCAGTAGAAAATGTTGGAGTTGAAAAGATTGGAATTGGGAAACAACAACAAACTAAAGGATCAAATGAACCCCCAGACACTGGAAAGGAAGAGACCACAGATGTGCATACTGTTGCATCTACTGAGGCACCAACAACTACTGAAACTAAAAAACCAACTGAGTCACCGATAGTAGACAACACAAAGGTAAATAAAGAAAAATCGGTAGTGGACACTACAGTGAAATCATCTGAAGCACAAACAGAGAAACCATCAGAGCAACAGGCTCTTGCTAAGGAAAACATAGAGAAATAGGTAGAGCAACAAGTTCCTTCTTAGGTACCTACTCAGACTGTACCACCGACTACATCTAAAAAGCCCAAGCCTTTGGTGAAATGCAAACACAAACTGACCCTCTGGAGAAAGAGGAAAGCAAAGCTATCACTACAACCGGTGGACTACAGATTGTGAGAACAGTTGGACAGTCATCTGGTACATCAATGACTGAATTTAGGCCTACAAATGTAACAGATGTACTCTTGGATTCAATAAACAAAATAACAGAGTGTAATGCACAAGCTTATAAGGCTATAGATGACACTTTACCAATTTTGAAGATGATAGCTCCAAAGTGTAACATAGATAATAAAGATTCTTTGAGCCAATTAGACACATTGTCTAAGTATATAACCGACAACCTAATAACATTGGACCTGATAAATGAAGATACATTCAAAGAGAAAATGAATAAGGAGAAAGAAAAATTCTTTGAGGAGACAGTGAAGAAGAATAAGGAACAAATGGAAACCTTATTACCGGCACTAGGAAAAACAATTTTGGATTTCAAGAAACTATACAAAGATACCTGCAAAACTTATATTTTGACAGAGGACATAGATTTAGAGATCAACAATGCACAAATAGACATCAACAATATTGTTGACAACTTAATAGGAACATCAGATTCATTTTTGGAAGTTGAAAAGAATATTGCAGTTCTTGAGGAGAAAATTGAAAAGTTAGAAAAAGATAAAGAAAAAATAAAGTTTAAGGCAAAGGATTTAAAATGCAAACTAGGCCCTAAACTGGATTACCTCATTTCTTTGAGAAAATAAATTTCTTAGGCTCTGGTTCCATGACTTAAGACACCAGAAGAGAAAATGCACCTGCTCACCGATACAATTTAGAGAACATAAGCAACATTAAAGGATAGCGAAAGGTTCAGTGACAATCAAAATTTTGCATTGACGAACATCTATCAGATTGTAACCCACTAGTTACAAGGATCTAGGTAGGAACCACACTCCATTGGTAGTGAATGACAACCTTTGTCATTGATGCCAAAGGGGGAGTAGTGGAGATGAGAAAAATGATTAGCAGGGACATCATCAGATCAGGGGGAGCATACATTTTGATAACACAGTTTTGATAAGACATTTTGGCAGATTCTTTTGGATAACATTTTTTTGGACACATTGGATTTTTCTCATGAGTGTTGCCATTAATGCCAAAGGGGGAGATTGTTGGAAAATGCACACTCCAATGATATATCATAGGTGATTGAAGGTATTTTCATTGATGGAAACCTTACAATCATATGATACCAGCAGGCACCGACACTAGCAGACTCTACACCGACATATAGTTCACTGGCACCAAAAAGATTGATTACCGACACCATGGCCGACATGAATTTTGTTTAATTATATTTTGTATTTAACTGTAAAATCTTTTTGTAAGCCGACATTGTAATAAGACTCATATAAGTATGAGATCTTGTAGATCATTTAGGTATGGATGTGGTTAGATTATTTGTAGACCTAATGTGCAAATTGTAAGGCATACTTTGGATAAGGGTTTATGATTATTACATAGCTTAAACCAGTACTGGATCTGGCATAGCAGATGCCCTTTTGTAGCAATACATGACATTGGATTTTCACAATCCACTTTTGTAAGTCAGTGAGACTTCTCCTTTTGTATGTAAGTAGTGAGCTTTGGGCAGTTGGCCTTCCTACATGTGCAAGCCCCTATTGTAATAGTAATATTCTCTTATTGGCCAATAAGCGAATATTGTGGGTCACAAATCCTACCAAGATTTTTCCCACATCGGGTTTCCTCATTAAAATATTGTGTTATGGTGTGCTTTTCATGTTGTTCTTATTGCTCTTATTTGCTGCATTAATTTTGGTTTACTGGTACACAGTTTTGGAATGCTTTTCATATAATAAGTTCAGAAAATTTACTAACCGGTCAGATACTGATTCACCCCCCCTCTCAATATCTTTGGGAATCCTAACAATGATTGATTCAAGAGAGTTTGATTTCATGTGTGCTACCTATAGTACTAGCACCAAAGAAAGATGGAGAATGGAGAATGCACATGCACTCTCGATCCATTAAAAATATTATAATCAAATATATATGTCTATTTACAAGGATATATGGCATCATGGAATGTTTGAGTGGAACTAACTACTTCATGAATATTGAACTAAAGATTGCCAATATCATCAAATCCATATCAGAGGAGAAGATAACCGGATGACAACCTTCAAGACTAAAGAGTGCTTGTACAAGTTTTTATTCATGCCATTTGGGCCAACCAATGCTCTAATCACATTCATGTAGCTTACAAATGAGGTATTAAAAGAATTTTGGGGAAAGTAATTTTTTGTTTATTTGGATGACATTTTGATTTATTATAATGTCACATTTTGGTGTTTTGTAAGACATTGAAGGAGGACTAATGCATATTCAAAGAGTTTTTGAGAAGCTATAGTGTCATAAATTGTACTCCTTAATTGTGGGTCCAATTTCAAACTCTCCTTAGCACTTTCTTTAGTTTTCACTTCCCTAGACATTTTTAAGACCACTTCTAGCCTTGAATTTAACACTCAACTCAAGAAGATAAGTCCTATCCTATTTCAAAATTATTCAAATATCTTATTTTGTATTTAATCATTGTCAACTTTAAAAATTAGGACCAAATCTAGTATCAAGGCTCTAGAATATTTCATCTCACTTTTCAAGAGCCTATTTTGGAGGGGCTATGTTCATTATCACCATAGTCCCAACAAAATATATTTAAATTTTAAATATTTTAAGTGTCATTCTTGACATTCTAAAATCTAGTCTTAATTTTTTATTATGACTATTTTATATTGACTTTTTATCAAATTTATTGTGTAACTCATATTATTATGTTATTCTTATGATGATAAACCACTACATATTGTTCTCATTGGGATAGTTGGATCACTAGAAACTGGCAAGCTTTGAAGGTGTTACCTTCTCATGCTTTTGTGGCAAAGGGTGTGGCTTCTGCTATTAAAAGAAAAGAGGCTAAATGACATCCTCCCCCTCTAGCTAAATTCAAATTGAACTATGATGGGGCTTCAAGGGGTAACCTAGGTAAATCTGGTATTAGGGCGCTCATCACGGATCATGAGGCAAATATTGTGAAAGTTACATTTAACTATATTGCAGATGTAACTAATAATAATGTTGAGTTTCAGGCTTTATCTTTTGGTTTAGATATGATGATTTCTCTTGATATTCGAGATATATTTATTGAAGGGGACTCAATGATTACTTTCCTTGTAGTTTCTAATAGAAAATCCAACTCTTTGCATCTTTAGTATTTATTGGACAAATTTTTTTGTCAATTACAGTTTTTTAGTTCTTATGATGTTAGGCATTGTTACAGGGAAGCTAATTACATTGCTGATTTTCTGGCTAATAAAGCTATTGAAGAGCAAACTGCATATTTGGATATATCTGGTAAGCATCTTCCTTGTTAAAATATTGATGGTAATATGTTAAGGCTTGGCATTTGCCTTTTCAATTTATGCAATGACTATGCTTATTATTGAGGGAGGTGTCAATTCTTGAAAGACCCGTTTATCTGACAGAGATGAAACTTTTATTGAGGTTTGAAGTGGAACTTGTATAGATTGGGGGGGGGGGGGGGGGCTGGCTAGAGCTTTCTTCTCACCTTGCCTCTTCCTATCAATGTATGTAGTGGTCTTGTTCTAATATTGAGGAAGGTGCCTGGGTGTTGTGTTCTTTTAGTGTTTTCTTGATGAAATCTGCGAGTTGTGTGGGGTTCTTCATATTTAATGTTGTAATGTTGTTTGTCTTATGGTCTGATAGATGTCTATGGTTAGGGTATCATTCAATGTGTTCTCACATTGCCTTGTGCTTTATTGATGTTTTGTTGTATTAGCATTTCACGATGTGAATTGTGTGCTTCTCGTGTATAGTATGCATTTATATTTGAGGATTATTATGCTTTAAAGATGTTGTAATGTTTATATCGCATCATTTTTTGTCAAATTTTTCATGAGGTTGCAATGTGTATATTGTATTTGAGAAGTTGGTAGTTGAGTACTTTTTATCAGTTTTCTTTCATGATTATTTTTGAGATGGATTGTGCAGAAGGTTTAGATTACTTTATCTGGTTATATATGGATTATGAATGAGTGCCAAGTTATGGTTTATGTTTTCATTGTGTTTAAGTGCTTCTACATATTATGTCATCAACTTTGTTTTCTCACTGGTTTAGGATTTGATTGCCACCTAAGGTTTGTGATTTCAAGGATTCTTTTGCATTTGACAATGAGAAGCTTGACAGGTTGTTTAATTTATGTTCTCTAGAGGCTCATTATGCAATTCAGAAAGTGGTGGGTAAATCTTGGCTGGTGGAAAAAGAAAATGTTTCTTTATTTGAGGTGGCTTCTCATTTTGTTAATGTTTGCATGGATCTTCTTTTGGATGATCCTCTGGTTTGGGCTCTCACTTACATATTCTTTCTCCCCTCCTTCTATTCCTCTTGGGATGTGGATTCTTCTTTGTCTAATTATAGTTTTGATGTTGGTTTGTTTCCTTATGGTGATTTCCTTCCTCTTACTAAGCTTGTTGCTAATGGTTGGTGTGGAGAATTATTGTTTGTAGTCAAATGTGGTCTTATTGCAAGGAATTATGATGATACTTTATTGGAATTTGAGGCTTTGATTCATCATGTTTCATCAGATCTCTTGGCTATGGCACTAGATGACTTTATAGGAATTCATTCTTTTTTAGAATTCATGGCATCTATATCGGCCTCTCCCTTCTTAGCTGAGCCATTACAGGTGATTCCTTTGAGTGCTTCTGCTAGCAATTCTCCTCCCAAGGAAGTTGTTTCTCTTGATGTGTTCTTCGGGATCCACTTTCTCTTGGATATTTAGGTGGTTCCTTCCTTCTTAGGTGATGATGTGGTTCCTCATTCTTCTTCTTCAGTACCTCTGGAGGAAAGTACGAGCACTTGGTATCTTGTGTCATGATGTAAAATTTCTTATGGGTTCCTTTTGTTCGTAATTTTGTGGACTGGTCACTGTGGGGGGAGGGGTTATCACTTTTTTTGGTTTGTACTGGGTTGGGTCTTAGGTCTATTATCATGTATAGGGTTATTCAAATGGTATCCTTAAATGGGTTTTTGATCAAGGGATACAACCAGAGGTTTTCTCTTCCTGGTTCTTTCCTGCTGGTATGCCCAGCCGAACCAGATTTTTGTAAACTTTTATATATTAATAAAATTATTCTTTGGCTTTACCACTTTTATCAAAAAAAAACCACTACCAATTGTGAGTCTAGAAAAATTAAAAATCGAAGAATAATGAAAAATATCAAATCTTCATCAAGTCTTCATCAATTATCATCCATCATGATGGAAGCTTTAAGGAATGTTGAAGGATGAAAGGGAATTACTAATTGATGATAAGCTTCTATCTCTCCTTAATGGTTTGGTATATGATTTAATGTATTTTTTTCTTAAATTTCTAATTTTTATCTTTAGATTTGATATTTGTCCTTGATTCATTGTCATTTATGTGATTCATGCATTCTTGAGTTGATTAATATATCTCCTTTTAATTTCCTCATCTAAGGTTCACTCTAACATACTTGAGTGAGGTTCTTGTTTATGTTTATTCATTATATTTTCTCATCACAGTCTTAGACACACTTAAGGATGAAACACAAACTTTTATCTCAGATCCAACTTGGCTATCCTAGAGGTGAAAACACCAAATTGAGGGTTTGACTAAGGCAAGCTCTTATATAGGCACAACCACTTTTCCCTCCTTTTATGCTTGTGCAAGTTTAGTATAGGATTCAACTCTATTTTTCTTGTATTGGAGGATTGAGACAATTGAGACAAATATTACCAAGGAAAATTCATGAAAAATTCCTAGAGTAGGGGTCCTAGCACCATGATCCTACGAGTTTTCCCTTAAGTTTGGAGGTTTTGTAGTTTAGAGTCTTTTGATACCACATCCGAGCACTTTCTATTGGAAGTATGAGTTGGTATGGTTGTCATTGATGTCAAACCTAGCTATCTAGATGGATTCTAGTCCAGATATGCTTTTGGTTGTTGTAGTTATGGTTCATGTTACAGATTGAGTTTGGTAGTTTTGATGTTGGTTGTGGAATTTTAGTTCAGATGATTATCTTTGTTCTCTAGCAATAAGTGTTCGTCAGACTGGTCCAAAACTTATTCGATGACCTCCAAATATGTTTCACATGGTGTTGTGGTTTAGTATACATGATTTTATGGCTCGTGTAGTATTCTTGGTGTTCTTCTCTGGTGGTTTCTTTATTTCACAAGAGATATTTTTTGTTTCAAGTTTGAGACATTTAGTTGTGTTACATTTCAGTGTGACTGATTGAATTATCTTGGTTAGATCATACAATTCATTGGAGGATGTTTCAATAAGTTGTAATGGCTCTCACCATGGTGTGTGGAGATCCATATGAGGTATTTCATATCCAAAGATGTTCTTTGGCCGAGTGATTTCTATTTCTACACGTTACATTTGCTAGCATCTTTGGAGAATATAATAGCATGTGTGGATCATTCGATTCATCTTGGAAGGATGTATTGTGATGTATTTTGGTCCACTCTTTCTCCTAGAGTGGATCACTTTGATTATTTTTGGTTTGGGTGGCTTATTTTGTATAATAATTCTTATTCTATTTTTGGTCGACCCTCAATTAGTTTTTCAATGATCTACCTCATACTTAAGGAGTGTGAATGTATGATTTTTAAGTATGTTGTATGGTTTGTGTGTGAATTGCTGAGAAGAGCATGTGAATGATGCATAAGCAAATTTGAGAGTGTTGAAGTTAGAATTTTGAAGGTGATATATTCAATGAGATAATGTGTTGTGACAATGGTTGTTATCAAAGATGGGTGCCATGATATTAGTTGTTTGATCCAGTTGTTCAAGGATTATTTCATGTTTAGGAGATCTTATGCAGAGAGATCAACTCTGGAACTCTCCCTAAGGATTGAATCAACTCAAGGAGACACATCAAAGGATCCTCTACATGCTAGGTGATTCAAAACCAAACTCAACTCAACACACCCAACCAAGGATAACATCAAAATGGTTTGTTCCAACACCTCTATTGGTCTTAACACATCCAAAACACCATAATACATGGTTCTACACACCCCCAAACTCAGACTCAAACTCATAAACCAAACTTGCTCTTCTAGGCTCTATTCCTTGTAGCCTCCAAATCGGGTATTTTCAACTTTTCTCCAAATAATCCCAAAACACTTGACAAAAAAATTACATATTTAGACACCCATTTGGATGTTACACAACATATCAGAAAACCAATATAGGTTTTTTTGGACGGACCCTTTGCTGTCCTCAAATGTGCCCCTTTTTAGCCTTAAAAACCACCCACTTTACAAAGGAAGTACCAACAAAACTTAACACCAGATTAAACCCTTTTGTACAGTCTCTTATTATGTTCCCAAACCAAGGATTTTTCAGGTCTTAGGTCTTGGTTGCACTCCTAGATACCCAAACACCAAAAACCTCACTAAATCACCCTTTTTCCTAGGGCTTTCTAGAAATATCACTTCCAATCACTTCCAAGGCTCAACCAAAGTTCAAACACCTTTAAAATGGTGTTTCTAGACACTTCAATTCATAAAATACCCCCCTTGTTCAATTAGATTCTCTGCTGCTACACTCTAGCCTTCATTTTCACTCATTTCCAGTCACTTTTCTTCAACTTTCATGCAACTTTCATGGTGTACACCTGCACTCTTCACTCCTTCCTGTCAATCATGGGTTAGTAAACTATTGTACATGTTATTTGGCATCCATCCTATGAGAATCAGACCTGTACATTCATAGGATGGATCCTTACATGCTTGGAAATTCACAAATTAGTGAAAAAATCACTGTCTTTTCTGGGACAGTCAGCAATAAATAAAAATATGATACTTTCAAGACTTCAAAAATACACTCAATACATCAAAGGAATAACCAATAAACCCCCAATGTACAGCAATGATGATCCCTTAGCCTTTCAATGCAAAGAAAGCATGAAAAAACAAGGATTTGACAGCAAATAAAGAGTTTTTTAATTAATTTTCTGAGACAGTCCGTACAAGTCCGTACCAGCATCATCCAACCACACAAAAATTACTTTAGAGACTTTATAAGACCTTCCCCAACCAACTCCAACCAATCTCCAACTAATCCAAGTGATTAAAATGTCAAAACAACTCTAAAACTTATTTCCCACCAAAACTGGAACTAGTTGTTGAAATTCAAAATTTGAATTTTCAACTTTATTTCTAATACTTTTAATCAACTAAAACCTATCCCATTCAACTTATTTTGACATAATAAGATCATTAAATCACAATAAACTCCTATCCAACCTATCTAGACTCCATCATCCTATTACATTGCATTTTGGTCCTTAGGCCTTTATCAGGACCTTTAGGATTTTTACATAATTTATTGAATTCAACATTACAATAGGCCATTATAGGCTTCAAAACATTCCAATTGACCTCTAGTGATGTCATATCACTCTCCTTAGTCTTTGGTGTCCTCCTTTGTTCATTTGCCCTCCTGGATGCTCCGGCATCATACTCCCCACCAATAAGAAAATTCTTGTCCCAAGAATTGCTCCAATGATCAGTCTGATTTCTTTTTGCTATCATCCTTTGAGTAGGGATCAGATAGTCCCCAAATGTGACCTGCTTCCTTCCTTTCCAACCTGTACTCACATCACAAAATGGATTAGAAACAAAACATGCTTTGGTGTGTCCTTGTCTAGGACATGGCTGCTCATAACTAGTCTGTACATCTGCTCTTCTCTGATCCACTTGCTGTACCTGCAACTTCTCTTTCACACCCACATATCCTTGCTCAACAATAGGACATTTTACTGAACCAACTTGTACAAAAGATAAATCCCATAAATCATCATGAAGAGGACTATTCTTCCTCATTGTCTGCTGCAAATTAACATCTTCCTTCCAACCAGTATCTTCTTGTTTTTCAACCTGCCTTATCATTGGTAAATGCTCCCCAAAACATATTATAGGATGCTCTTTCAAGACCCCCAAAGGTAAAGGATTCAATTTATACTTCTGACCATCTTTATGAACCATATATGTGTTATCAAAACCATCATGGAGTGTCCTTCTACTATGCTGCCAAGGTCTTCCTAAGTTCAAATGTGCACAAGTCATAGGGACCACATCACATAACACCTTATCCTGATATGGACCAATAGAAAAATTCACATAAGCCTTCAAACTAACCTCTACATGCTGTTGTTGGGTGACCCAAGTGGCCTTGTAGGGATTAGGATGGTCAAATGGTACAATTCCTAACTTGGTTATCATATCAAGAGACACAAGATTACTATGTGATCCTGAATCAATGATTACCTTACATATCTTTCCTTTGCATAAACAAGTAGTTCTAAAGATTGTTACCTTTGGTTCTTGCTGAAGTTTCTCACCTTGCCTTACCATCAAGAAGTCACCTTCAAGAACTGGGTCTACTCTCTTTGATTCTTCTTTCTTCTCATCTTCTTGTACCATATACACTCTTCTATCTCTGCCTTGTTCTGATTCATTCCACTTAGGGCATCTGAATGATTGGTGCCCAATCTCATTGCAATGAAAACACTTACCTGGAAAGATTCCACTTCCTCTTCCTCCTCCAAATCTACCACCTCTAGGGTTGTATCCTCCTCTTGGTTCTGAAAAACTTTCTTTGCCTTTCTCATTGTTGCCTTGCCCTTGATCTCTATTACCTCTTCCTCTATTAGAAATGCCTCCTCTTCCACCATTACTTGATCTTTCTTGTTTTCTCTTCAACTTCTCCTCAGCCCTAATGGCCAACTGATAGCATTCACCCAAGGTTCTAGGTACTTGTAGACCAATCTCATCTTGTAAGTTGTATCTCAAGCCATTTATATACCTGGCTATTTTCTCCTCTTCTTCCTCATATCCTCCTCTAATACTAAGCTTGTGAAATTGCTCAGTATAAGCCATTACATCCATTTCTTTTTGCTTCAGATTTTGCCTCATCCTCTTCACATGAATGGTATAATCAGAAGGTAGGAACTGCTCCTTCATCAAACTTCTCATCCTTGACCATGTAGACACTTTTGTTAATCCTCTTACCATCCTATCATTTTGAAAACTAGTCCACCATGTCAATGCTGTACCTCTCAACTTTGTCTTTGCAAATTTCACTTTCTTCTCCTCTTCCATTTCTTCAAACTCAAAATAGTTATCCAAGGCATCAAGCCATCCCAACACCTCTTCACTATCCATCTTCCCCTGATAGATAGGCAAATCAATATGACTCTTACCTCCACTACCTTGTACTGCCTTCAACAATCTAACCAACCTTCTTTCTTCAGGGTCATCTATGTCATTTGTTGGCTGCTCTTGGTCTGCTACCTCATTCACTTCTTCTTCATCATTGTTCCCTATGTTGTCTTGCTCCATTCTTCTTCTTCTATCCCTCTCAAGGTTTTCTATCCTTGCTTGCATATTCTCTCTTTGTCTTCTCCATTGTCTTTCTTCTCTTGCTTTAGCCTGCTCTCTTGTTGCATCTTGTTCCCTTCTTTCCCTTCTTTCCCTTTCTAGGATTTCCTTCAATTCTTCTAGTTCTCTTGCCAATTGATTCTTAGGTGCCATAACTACCCTTACCAAACCTTCACCAGATCTTTTACTGATGCTCTGATACCACTTGATGCAGAGAGATCAACTCTGGAACTCTCCCTAAGGATTAAATCAACTCAAGGAGACACATCAAAGGATCCTCTACATGCTAGGTGATTCAAAACCAAACTCAACTCAACACACCCAACCAAGGATAACATCAAAATGGTTTGTTCCAACACCTCTATTGGTCTTAACACATCCCAAACACCATAAGACAAGGTTCTACACACCCCCAAACTCAGACTCAAACTCATAAACCAAACTTGCTCTTCTAGGCTCTATTCCTTGTAGCCTCCAAATCGGGTATTTTCAACTTTTCTCCAAATCATCCCAAAACACTTGACAAAAAAATTACATATTTAGACACCCATTTGGATGTTACACAACATATCAGAAAACCAATATAGGTTGTTTTGGACAGACCCTTTTCTGTCCTCAAATGTGCCCCTTTTTAGCCTTAAAAACCACCCACTTTACAAAGGAAGTACCAACAAAACTTAACACCAGATTAAACCCTTTTGTACAGTCTCTTATTATGTTCCCAAACCAAGGATTTTTCAGGTCTTAGGTCTTGGTTGCACTCCTAGATACCCAAACACCAAAAACCTCACTAAATCACCCTTTTTCCTAGGGCTTTCTAGAAATATCACTTCCAATCACTTCCAAGGCTCAACCAAAGTTCAAACACCTTTAAAATGGTGTTTCTAGACACTTCAATGCATAAAATACCCCCCTTGTTCAATTAGATTCTCTGCTGCTACACTCTAGCCTTCATTTTCACTCATTTCCAGTCACTTTTCTTCAACTTTCATGCAACTTTCATGGTGTACACCTGCACTCTTCACTCCTTCCTGTCAATCATGGGTTAGTAAACTATTGTACATGTTATTTGGCATCCATCCTATGAGAATCATACCTGTACATTCATAGGATGGATCCTTACATGCTTGGAAATTCACAAATTAGTGAAAAAATCACTGTCTTTTCTGGGATAGTCAGCAATAAATAAAAATATGATACTTTCAAGACTTCAAAAATGCACTCAATACATCAAAGGAATAACCAATAAACCCCCAATGTACAGTAATGATGATCCCTTAGCCTTTCAATGCAAAGAAAGCATGAAAAAACAAGGATTTGACAGCAAATAAAGAGTTTTTTAATTAATTTTCTGAGACAGTCCGTACAAGTCCGTACCAGCATCATCCAACCACACAAAAATTACTTTAGAGACTTTATAAGACCTTCCCCAACCAACTCCAACCAATCTCCAACTAATCCAAGTGATTAAAATGTCAAAACAACTCTAAAACTTATTTCCCACCAAAACTGGAACTAGTTGTTGAAATTCAAAATTTGAATTTTCAACTTTATTTCTAATACTTTTAATCAACTAAAACCTATCCCATTCAACTTATTTTGACATAATAAGATCATTAAATCACAATAAACTCCTATCCAACCTATCTAGACTCCATCATCCTATTACATTGCATTTTGGTCCTTAGGCCTTTATCAGGACCTTTAGCATTTTTACATAATTTATTGAATTCAACATTACAATAGGCCATTATAGGCTTCAAAACATTCCAATTGACCTCTAGTGATGTCATATCACTCTCCTTAGTCTTTGGTGTCCTCCTTTGTTCATTTTCCCTCCTAGATGCTCCGGCATCAAGATCCTTCTCATTTTCCATTCTACTATTTCCTTCATTGATAATTGATAGTGTGCCCTTTAATAGTAGCGTGTATCTTGCCCTGAAGTAGTGAGCCTCAGTTGTGCAACTCCTTATATCTTTCCCTAAGGTAGTGTGCATTATCCTTGCAAGTCTATTAAGTGTTGTTGTTCCTTGGCAGTAAGCCTATAACTTTGTAATCATTCATATTCACATTGTGAGTTAAATTCTCACTATGGTTTTTACCTACTTGGGTTTTCCACATAAATATAGTGTTTATTTGCTAATGGTTGATGATTGATTTGTTATTGCTATTATAGTTGGTGATGTTTATAATTAATCTATTTTAAAGTTTTAGACTGATTCACCCCACCCCCCATCTCAGTCCTGATGTGTGTTCAACAATTGGTATCAGAGTTGTGGTTCCTCTTTGAAAATCTCAACTGCTTGAGGTAGATTCAGAATGTTGCAGTAACTTTATCTTAAGGCACCGATATTTGATGGGATGAATTTCCCTTATTGGAATGACAAAATGGAATCTTACTTGGAGACTTTGTAGAATTGAATTTGGGATATTATTCAATCTAGTTATCCTCTAAATGGATCTACAACAAGTTAGACAAATGTAAAATCTAAAATAGTACTTAGTAGTAGTCTAACTAATGCTATATTTGAAAAGGTTAAATGATTGAAAGAAAATAAGGAGACTTGGAATAAGTTGTGTTATGCATATGAAGGTGATCCAAAGACAAAGTTGTTACAAGTGTCATTGTTGTTGTACCAATCGATACAACCACTAGACTTATAGAATCCACAGGAGGTAGTTAAGCCATGTCACAAACCTAAGTGCTATGCTGCATAGCACAAGGATACCAAGGGTGCACACCTTGCAACAATCCTCCTATAGTGCAAGCAAGGGGTTTGAACCTATGACCAAGGTCTGATACAACTTGTTACAAGTATGGTTTCTATTGCACCAAAAGATCGACCTGTAAATGCCCGACAAAACCACTAGACATAGAATCCATAGGAGGCAGTAAGCCATGTCACAAACCCAAGTGTTGCACTGCACAACACAAGGAGACCAAGGGCATACACCTTGCAACAAAAGCAAGCTAGGTTGATCAATCTGAAATAAAAGTATGAATGTTTGAGAATGACTAATGATGAAAGTCTTGAGAATCACATACATAGAGTAAATGATACTGTTGAGGCTATTCGACTTGTTGGTGGAACCTTAAAAGAAGGTGATGTTATAAGAAAGATCTTATTTACACTAACCAAACCCTACAAACTGAATAAATGTGCAATAAAGAATGTCATGGTCTGAATAAATACTTGATTGATCAACTGATCAAAATATTTTATGCATTTGAAATTGGAAAGATGGATGATATAAAAACCTACCAAAATGAAGCTACTTTTAACGTTTCAAGGATATTAGAAGATGAACTGGAAACAAGTGAAAACTTGGATGAAATTGAAGTGAGCTTTACAAGAAGATTAAAGAGAGGAATTGGAAAGTACAAAGGTAAATTACCCTTGAAATGCTTTAATTATGGTTGAATTAGTCATTATGATTAAAAATGTATGTATGTATAAGGAAGATTACAAGAAACCCAATGATGATGAAAAGAAAAGTAGATACAAAAAGCATGATATTAAGAAAAGGACAAATGATAAAGATAAAGGAAAAAAAAACTTTTTGTTCTATGGATTTGCATTCATCTAAGGATGAAGATGGTGAGGAATCAAATGAATAATCTTTATTTTTAGGTATATAAGAGAAGAACCTTGAGATAGGTTCAGAAAATGAGAAGGTGTTGAAGATAATAGAGAGATTGAAAAAGAAAAAACTGCACTTTATGCTTAGGTGGAATCAAGGATGTGGATCATTAATTTCAAATTTTCAAATCACATGATTGAAGATAAAGATAAGTTCATTAATCTCAAGAAGTATGATGGTGGACCAATGAAATTTATAGGTTAAATAAGGCAGTGTATGGAATCAAACAAACACCTAGAGCTTGGTATGCTAGATTGGACAAATATTTGTTACAACAAAACTTCAAGAAAGGAACTATAGACAACAATATTTATTTCAAGGTTGAAGGTATCAAGTTGCTGATTGTGATTGTCTATGTTGATGATATTATATTTGGATGAAGAAATTATTTATATAAAGAATTTACAAAAGAGATGTAGAAGTAATTTGACATGTCAATGATTGGTGAGATTTCATTCTGTCTTTGTCTACAAGATACTCAGTTGGAAGACAAAATCTATATTTCTCAAGCTAAATATGTCAAAGATATGTTAGAGAAGCTTGATATGGAGAAGTGCAAAACAATTACTAACCCTTTAATTGTTGGTTGCAGATTAAGAAAAGATGATACATCTCTAGATGTTGATCAAAAGAAGTACAGTTCTATGATTAGAGGACTGTTATATCTAACTACCTCTAGACCAGATTTATGCAAGCTATATGTTTAGTTCTAAGATTTTAGGCTAATTCAAAGAAATCACATGAACAAGTAGTGAAGAGGATTTTTAAATAATTGAAAGGGACTCAAGGTTTTGGTCTTTGGTACAATAATCATGGAGATTTTATGTTGAAATAATACATTGATGTTGATTGGGCCAAAAGCAATGATGATAGGAAAAGCACCAATGGTGGGGCATTCTTTTTGCGAGCCAGATCGGTTTCATGGTTAAGTAAGAAGTAGGACTCAATATCATTATCTAAAGCAGAAGTATAATACATTTTGGTAGTATCTTGATGTACTCAAGTTATGTTGATGAAACAAACTCTTAAGGATATCAGAGTGGTGTATGATGAAGCTATTTCTATTATGTGTAATAATACCAATGTGTTTGTTAACATATTTGTCCCTTTCTTCAAATTGTAATGTTTACTTTCTTTGAACAATAATATTACTCTTGTACACCCCTTTATGAAAGGAAATAAATAAACCAACAATTGGATGAATCAATTAAAACTCCATCCTCTGCATTAGAGGGCAGCTCCTCATATGATTTGCAATGAATTTTATGCAGAAAAATTTGAAACGAATACACTTTTAACCAGAAAGCATGGAAAGGCTTTAGCATTCATCCATCAACACAAAGGAATGCTTTTAACATAAAATAGAAAGAGTATTTTGAAGATCAAATAAGAGCTCACAGACTCTGATTTTCACACATGTTCATCACATAAATTCAGAGAAAAAGCAAATGCATAGCAGTATGAACTTTGATTGATTTTCTCTCATGCCTCACAGGACAAGGGGGATCACCACAACTCAATGCACACTGAATTTACTTGTAAATAATGTAACAATGATTTCAGAAAACATAGGAATAACTGATAACAAAATGATATCATGCACATTAGCTGATTTCTTAAGAAAAATAGCCAATCCTTAATCACATAGATTCAAAGACTGCACACCATAACATTTCATTACTAAACCAGTCATTCCAGATTTCAAAAAATTCACAAAAAAATAGATACTGCTTGTTCCTCGTAAAATCACAATTTTTTGGACCTGAACATAAACTAACTTCCTAGCTTAAATAGCCTCCAGGCTCATAGTTTGTTACATAATCATTAAAACTTTACTTTAACCAGAGGTAAAAGAAACTGTTTTCTAAAAAAAAGAGAAACTAAAATAAACAGCCACAAAAAGGTTGACAACTCATCCCCTAATTAATCATGACTCCACCGTGGCAGAGGGAGCCACTAATCTATCTTGCTTTGCCGTAGAACTACACACACTACACCATTCTAAATGTGTCATCAAGAAGTTCAAAATGACCTAGAAAGTAGGGGAGTCTAATGTGTTGGATTCATTGCTTCCAAACCTCCTTGTCCATATTCACTTGTGTCACCCTTGCCTTGTGCGCTTCCAGATGATCAGAACATACCGTGAGCATTGACTCAATCCTGGCTTCTTTAGAGAAGTCATCCATAGTCAAGGACTTTGTCTTTTGAATGAGCTGTATCCTTTCTTGGAAAAATTTTGTCATCTTTATGGCAGCTTCGATTGTTTGGGCATCATCTTTCATCAGTTGGATGTCAATGCATTTGAGATCCTTTTGCATTGTATCAATTAAATTTGTCAATTCTTTTAGCAGTTTAGTGGATTCTTTGTGGCCCTGTTTGATAATTGAACTATGCCGCTCCACATTTTTCCTTGACACATATAACACATTATCATCCAGGCTTTCCATAGGCTTTTCAACCAAGAATTTCATCTATTTTTGTATATCAGTCATCTGTGTAAGAACTGCTACCCATTTGGTCCTTTCTTTCTCCCAGGAAATGACCTCTAATTCTAGTTCTTTGCTCACAGTCACAACATCCTCATATACTTTCACTAGACTAACAATATAGTCTGAACCTTGCTGAATTATAAGATCCAGCCAGCTATTGAACATCTCTGCAACCATTATGCTTCTATGGACTTGATCACACATCTTTTGATTTGCTGGAGATTTGGGATCAAATGATATTGCCACCTATGACAAGGGTTGAGGATTTTGATGATGAATGGTATTGATGTACTCAACCATTTGAGTGATGATTTACTTCAACTCCCTTTTATCCTTCTCACTCTTCCATGTTCTAGAAATCATTCTCTTCATGGAAGACTCCAAATGCTTAACATCAACAGATCATGAAGCAACCCCCAGATCAATATTTTCAACTATGAAGTCATCCTCGGTAGCCTTGTCTATCTCGGTCGACCAATGACCTGTTGCTTCATCCACCTCAAGCATTGTTTGTGTCTTGAGTCTTTTTGGCTTGGATACCTTTCCAAGACACTTGCTAATCATTTCTTCTATAGGAGTAGTAATTGGAACCACACTTTGTTTCTTCCCAATAGCACCTTCCAACCATCGCGGTGTGTTTGCAGGTTCTTTAGGTGGAGGAGTTGTCTGAGTATCCAGTGAATTGACAATAACCAGAGTGTTCATGGGATCCAATTCACTCTCTGTTTCTTTACTTGTGTCCATTTCCTGCACCGCATGTTCACCTAAATCCCGTTGTTTCATTATTACTTCTACCTCTTCACTAGGATCCAGGTCCACAACAATCTGGCTCAATGTTGGCTTTCTACTCTTTTTCTTTCTCCTTGACCAAGTTACTCGAGCTGCTATAGAACCTAATGGTGGCCTTCCTGATCTCCTGGGTTGGATTTTTCAACACTTGGCTTTGAACCACCTACAACATCAATTTCATTAGTGGAAGAAATAGGAAGTTGAGTCACAGTATGTGAATCAACTCTTTGTTCATGGGAGGATATGAGTGATACTTTCTTAAACTTTTGGTCTCTAAACCACTTCTTAGTTCTCCTAACAACATTGAAAGTTTTAGTTTGAACGTTATCATCTTTCTTTTTATTCCAGTCAATCTCAAGGATTGGCTTTCCTTGAACTTCCTTGTCAAATTTTGGATCTAGAATATCTTCCCCTATTTCCTCCTGAACTCCGGATACATTGATAGAAAGATTCATGATGATTATCTACTGTAGAGTAAATCTTGACCACAGTCTCCTTCTTACCTCATATTCATCACTGCAATTCTCCCAGTAATCTTCCAACTAGGGTTCATGATGGAAGTGGTCATCCACATTTAGATTTTCCATGGCATAACCTCTACTATCAAACCTATGTCTTGCAACATAGGGCTGCAGGTTCATCCTCTTAAATTCCAATTCCAAATTTAGAGCATCAGATACAAACTTGCAGCTATAATATCCAAGTTCAATGGGGAAGGCAACTCCAGATTCGCCTTTTGCCCCCAACTTTTTATCGATATGAGCTAGTTGCCTACTCACCTCTATAAGTACATAGTTGTCAAAGGCATACCTTGGTAGCTTGAGTGGTTCACCCTCGAAACTGCCTACCCGAAGATAGGTGAACCTAGGAAATTGAATGAAGAAGTTGTTGTATATACTTATTAACTACATTGCTTCAGTTGACATCCTCTTGTTCACATCACCCTAAAGTTCAAAATCAAGTCTCCCTATGAAGACACCATTCCATCTGGAAATATGTTCTACATGTTTCTGCTATTGTAACAAAAGGTAGTAATCATACACCTTCATGCCATCCACCCATGGTTTATTGAGCAAACTAGGTCAATCTTTGGTACAAGCTAGGCTAAAGAAAAGATAAGAGGACATATAAAAACTAGACATACCCACAAAGTTACTTAAACCTTCATGGAGTCTCTTTGCAATTACTTGGGCCCAATCAAGATATCTGTCATCGGATAACAACACCTAAATGTAAAAATACATCCAGTCTTCCCAGTAAAAGGAGTGTGAGTTCCGTTTTAGCCTATTCAGTAGTATAACAATGTCTCACACTTCTGAGATGAAGTGCTCTCTAGTTAGGGGTTTTGGTAGCCATGACCCTCCTTTTTGAAGCCTAAGGAGCCAATTTCTTGCAATTACACTCCTATACATACTCTTTTTCTCTAAGAATAAGGCGTATGAGGTCTCAATAGACCAATCTTCATATGATTCCTTGTGTGGGATACCCATCACCACTATTATTGTTTCCCTATTGATACCAACTAGAAGCTCACCATTATTGGTTCTGATGCATCTATTCTCTACATCATACCTATTCATGCAAGCAATCACCAAATCTGGACATGGTGCGGCAAGTGGAAATGCAGCGGCTTCAACGAGACCACTTCTCACTATTTTCTCCATCATTGATCCAGGTTGAGGGCTCTTGGTTCTTTCTAGGAAATCCCCTAGATTGGCATGAGCCAAGGAAGTACCATCTAGCTCTAGTAATATGATCACTGAACATGAAGTCCAGCCAAGCTTCAGGAATACCGGCCTCATACTACCTATCTATACTTTTAATCAAACAATTCTAAAATAGGGTAGAATTCTATTCCAATAAGCTAAAGATTTTATTCCTATACTGATAAATCCTCAGAACTAAAGAAATACAGCATACGAGAATCATTTGAACTTACCTATTACCACCATGAATCTGGAAACCTTCTTAGGAAAGTAGAGCTTATTTTACCTTTGGTGCCTCCAATTTGCTCAATTACAACAGTTGCAACCCTTACAAATTATCATAATGAATTCATATATCCCCTTTAAACAAATGGGAAAGTATCAAGAAAACCACACACGTTTCATAATGATTCACTTAAGCATGTGAAGTAATAGTAAAATGACCAAAAACCTAACACCTTCTTAATTGCCCATCACTTCCATACAAATAGTTAATGTTCTCATGATTACTTTCCAAATTTGGAATTCTAAACTGTTAGATGCCAGGAATATTCCTTCTTGCCGCACCGCTTTTAGTGTTAGCAAAGTCTTAGAATCAGCTTGAAGTAAACCTTGTGAACCTTGAACCATCTGATAAAGAGTTCAATGGTTCAAGTTCATCTAGGAAGAACAACAATGAACTAGCGGTTCAAAACAATATCGGGAACGAGCAATAAACATGACTAACAATCAAGAACTTTGAACCTTTGAATCATTGAATTGAAAAGACAATTGGTTCAAGGTTCAAGTTCAAAGCTAACTTAAAACATATTGACACCCACTCATTAAATAACATTACATAGCCGTGACTCACAAAAAAAAGACGTTTTGAACCTTGAACCAAAAAGGTTCACAGGTTCAAAGCTCAAAACGCATAATAATAACGCACTTTCTTTAGTGGAGATAAAGGCCGCTAGAGACATTTTCTTAAAATGTGCCTTGAACCTTGAACCTATTGAACTGTTTTTAAAAGTTCAACGACTTTGGTTCAGAATGAAAAGGTACAAAAGACCCAAAAGAAATAAAGACACCAAGAGGCAACCTGCAAGCGTGAACATTCTAAATGAAAATTGTAGGGGGCTAACATCGGCTCTGACTGGGGACTAGGATTGTAAGGGAACTAGACATGAACTCCAAGATCTCTAGTTTTGCAAACAGACTTTATTAGAGACCAAAAATGACCCAACAACAGAAAAGACACTACAAACTAAACAAGCTAAAATTTATGCACAAACAAACGAGGGACTCTCGTTTACAATTGATATAATTTAAAATCTTTGCCATTATAGGTCAGGGGAAGAGCAGAACCATCTCGATATGCAATTTTGAAAGAGTTAGGACCATTTACCTCCTGAATCATGAATGGTCCCTTCCATAGTGATTCAAACTTTGTATGTGCTCCTTTTGGTTCCCTTCTTTTGTCCTAGAGAAATACCTGATCGCCTAGCATGAATTTCCGCAGCGTGGTTCACTTGTCAAATTTTTTTTTTACTCTAATGTGATGCTCTCTTATCTGGTCTACTATATTTTCTCTTTCCTCATCAATCCTCATCAAATGCATAATCCATTTTTTCCAGAGAATCTTTAAAATAGGCATCCTCAATGACAGTCTGTAACTTGGTAGCTGCAAGTTCCATAGGAAGTGCTACCTGAGCTCCTACACCATAGACCAATTTGAATGGTAACATCCCCATAGCTCTTTTTGGTGATGTACGATTAGCCCAAAGAGCTTCATACAATTTTTTATGCCAATATTTGAAATTTTCGCTCACCAATTTCTTCATAATATTTATAAGATTTTTATTGTTGGATTCCACTTGACCATTTCCCTGAGGATAATAATCAGAAGAATGGGTGAGGGATATCCCATGATCATAGAAGAATAATGAAATCTCAATAGAAGAGAAATTAGTGGCATTTTCAGCCACATATTTCAGTGGAACTCCAAATCGAACCAAGATATTTTCTTTGAGAAAGTTACAAACAACCTCCGAAGACATTTTGTGTACCGGAATATCTTCAACCCATTTAGTAAAATAGTTTGTGGCTTTTAGTATATGTGTATGCCACTTGAAGTAGGTGTCAAAAGACCTATAAAATCCAAACCCCACTATTTTAATGGTTCATCCACAATCACGGGTTGGAGTGGTAATGCTGTGAGCTGCCGCTTACCTGTGAACAAATTGCATTTCTCACACTTGGCCACCAATGCATACACATCTTTGAACATTCCTGGCCAATAATAGAAATTTCTCAAAATTTGGTAAGCAGTTACTATAGATGAAAAATGGTTGCCACAGGCTTCATCATGAAAGGTCTCCAACAATGACTCCTAAAATGATTTATCTACATGGCATAATAAAGTTCCTTCCAATCCCCTTTTATGTAGTACATCATTACAAATGACGTATTTGGTAGCCTTTAACCTCAAGTTACACTTTTATTTTGAAGAAAGATGTATTGGGCAATCTCCATAGGTCAAATAGTAATCAAAATCCACAAACTGGGTATCCTGAAGTCTTACAAACAAGACTAAAGGCAATTCCTTTGTCATTTCCTCCTTACTTTCAGCAATTAATTTGCACAGACCCTGTCCTCTCACCAATTTTGTGGGCTTAATATCCAAATTGAACTCTTGAATCTTTGACACCCATGAGGCTCTATTATTCATTCCTATATCCTGTTGTGTCAATATGCTCTTGACTGCAGAGTGAGGCACATAAACAATTGCATGAGAATGGAGAATATAGTACCTGAACTATTTTACGGCTTTCACAACTGCATATGCTTGTTTTTCCACCAAAGAATACTTCAATTCATTTTTCTTCAAAGGAACACTCATAAAAGATATTGGGACATCTTCATTATCCTCATCTGCAATAGAATCCTTGACATAGTATGCTCTGAGGCATAACAATAGATAACAAAATCCTTCTTTAAATTGGGATTAACTAGAATAGGTGCATGACCAATAGCATTATTTATTGATTCAAATGCTTTTTCCCTTCCTCATTCCATTTAAAAGCTTTCTTTTCACTCATAAAATTTACAATATACCTAGTAGTCTCTGCAAAATCCGGAATGAATCTCCTTAGAAAATTTACTTGTCCAAAGAAGGATCTAACTGTGTTTCTATTTGATGGTAGACTTAGTTGTTGAATTGCCTTTACCCTTTCAGGATCTACTCTTACTCCTTCTTTAGAGACAATATGGCCAAGCAACTTACCCTCTGTCACCCCAAACACTGACTTTTTTGGATTTAGGGACACCCCATGCTCATGACGCCTCTATAACACTTGTCTCAAATCCCTCAGGTAATGTTTTCTTCTCTTTGAAAAGATGGTTACATCATCGAGATACACAAAAATTATCTTATCTTTCAAATGACCAAAGGATAAATCCATATCTCGCTAAAATGTCGCCCCTGCATTGATTAAACAAAATGGAATTATGTTATAAGCAAAGGTACCCCAGGGAGTAATAAAGGCAGTCTTATGTTGATCACTTTCTAGAACACTGATCTGATTATAGCCTAAAAATCCATCAAGCATGGACATCATTTCAGAACCTAAAACTATTTGCAAAATATGGTCCATAGCTGGTAATGGATAGTTATCTTTTAGGCTGGCTTGATTCAAATTTCTAAAATCTACACAAATCCTTATTTATCCATTTTTCTTCCTAACAGGAACAATATTATTTATCCATGTAGAATGATGGATGGGGTATATAATCCTAGCCTTTAACATTTTATCTACCTCCTGAAATATGGCCTCAGCTACTTTAGGATTGAAGCTTCTAAGCTTTTGTTGAAAAGGACTTACCCTAGGTTTCAGGGGAATTTGATGCTGAAATTTTCCATCTCTGAAATTATTTAGATCATCATAACACCAAGCGAATACATCTTTGAACTCCAACATGAGACTAATGAACCTCTCTTTTTCTGTGGGTATACAACATTTTCCTAGATTGATATATTTGGGCTCATCTTCAGCGCCAATGTTAATCCTTTCGTAATCTCCAACAACTTGAACTTCAGGAAACTTGTCACCTTTGTTTTTCTTTTAGGCATCATGACAATTGAATAGACGCTCTAATGAAACCAACCCTTTAGGAATCTTGTTCCCTTTTAATTGCATAACTCCATCAGTCAACTCCTTGGCCCGTTCTAGTGACAACTCCTTACACTTTGCATCTAAACCTTCAAAATATGTAGTAGCAAATGTTTCTACACATTGTATAAAATTATTAATTTGTTTATCATTTTCGAACACTTGCCAGAATTTAGAGTTATCTAGAATAGTAGGCTGATATATTAACTCTACTCGGTAAGTATCATCAACAAATTCAGGTGGAATCAATAAGGAAGCTGACACGGCTAACGAATCTTCTTTTGAATTTTGTTCTCTAGGAATAGCCTCAATGGAAAATGCATCAAAATCTTTGATTTTGTCCCAAATCTTTGATTAAACAACCCTCTGACCTATTTTACAATCAATTCAACATCTCCTTTCACCCGCAAAAGTTTTACTCCTAGTTTCTTGGCTTTAGCTAAACCTAATAACAAAGCCTCATACTTAGCTATATTGTTGGTGTTCTAGAACTCCAATTTAAAATAAAAAGGGATATGATTACCAGAAGGAGAAATTAACACTACCCCTGTGCCTGAACCTGACACTGCACAACTTTCATCAAACTCTATTAACCACAAAATTTCTTCTCCCTTTGGCTGTGATGGACCTCCCACTACCTCATTATCAGATAAAATAATGTAGTTTCTGAATTGACATTCATGATACAAAATTTGGGCCCTTGGATCATCAAAAGGAAAAACAGTGAATTTAGACTTTGGTTCAGGGTGCAGAATGACTTGTTGTCTTCCTACAGGAATTGTGGCTTGAGACCAATCCATTTTTATTTCTCCTCCTAAGTCTCTACAAAATGTATGACTTAGCAACATGCCATAGCTAGCTAGGATGTGAGCTATTAGAATAGTCAACTTGATTCTTTTATTCGAGTGGGCGGCAAGAACTACTTAAGCATCCTTAATTTGTCCCAATAGGGGGATCTGTTTTGAATCCATAGAGTAACATCTACCAAAATTTTTCGTCAAGGATAACCCCAATGCTTTAGCTACTACAGAGGGCATTATATTATCAGATGTCCCTGAATCTATAATACAATTATTTAATTTATGACCATTTATAAACAATGATATGTAAAAGGGCTTAGGTTTTGACTCAAGGGAAGACAAAGTATCATCTGTTTGGAGGGCAGTTATTTCAGGGGTCCTTTCATGAGCAACTGGAAAAGTTGATACATCATTATGGGAAGGCAATGTGGCATTTATTGATTGTTGTATTTCATTAGCTTGTAACACATTATTTCCTTTTACAAACTGAATGAGTCTATCCAGTTCTTTGGGATTTAACTTAAGATACTCGGCAGGTGTAATTTGAATTTGGGAAGATTTGCAAAATTCCACAATATCAAATGAACTTTCCTTTTCAACAAACCTTACCAATGGGGACTCTTGCAGTTTTTTATCATTGTTACAAAATTTTGAAACAATCTCATTACCTTTGAAATTCATAGCAGAAGATGAAGAGGTGCCTTGAGGTTTTACATTTTGTTGATTTCTTGTGAGCATAGCACATGAAGGATCTTCTAAAGTAACCAAAATGTCACCTCCTCTTTCTGAATCTGACTCATACTCTAAGAAGTGGATTTCAAAGTTGCCAGGTTGCTTTAAAGATTCTTCTTCACTCCATTCATTTGAGATCTCTTTAGAATTCATCAATTGTGCATAATGCACCATCTTGGGATAGAAATTACCATCATGTTCATCTGTGAGATGAAAAACACACATACTCCCCTTAGGTGGTGGTGCCTCAATTGCCAATCTTTGTTGGGTAGAGGGTAATAGCAAAGATTTGTTTCCAATACCCAAGGATTTATTTGTATTTCTCATAGGTATGTATTGATAAGGGGATGAGTATGATGTACTAGCTTTAAGTAATTATCTTTTAAGAGCTATCACATCATTCATCAGTCTTTGGATCACAGGGTCAGAAGAAGTAGAAGGTTGAGCATTGGGTATTTGTACTTCTCTTTTCCATTTCCCTGCAATGATTAGATCATCTTCCAACTCAATGACAAGTGTTTTAGTAACACTTAGGTTTGCAACTCTTTTCCTGCAGATTGGGAAACCTATTTCTGAAGGCATGGAATTTATAAAAAAACACTTCAGATAATCATCCAAGGGTTTTTGATGGACTAAAATTTTATGTACAATCTTATCAATTTTTTCTACAAAGTCCCTCATAGACTTTGGAATGTGTTTCTTTAATTGGGCCAATTGAGCCAAAAGAGAGTGTTCATCTTCAACCACTTTGGATCTTGCCTCAAACCTCATTTTCAAATCTTGCCAATTTGTTGTCACACTGTTTGGTAGGTGATAGAACCAATCTGCTGCTACTCTAGTTAGTGTTTGGAAAAAAGGTCTCATGGCAACATCCTCATGTTGAACAACTATTATCCCACAAGCCACATTGAACACATTCAGGTGCTCATCAACCGTGGTTTTCCCATCACCATTGAATTTTGGCAAGTGATCTCTCACACCTTTGGGTAGAGGATCATATTTAAACCTAAGTTCAGTGGACCTATTGCGGCCCCCCAAGGGTTATTTACTGCCATTGGAAAGATGATATTGAGTGGAGTTGGGTTGATTGTATTTGGTAAAGAAATACCATGCAAGGTCAGAGCTTGATAGACTGAGGATAAAGGAAGTGATGGGGATGGGGAAGGAGGCCTACTTCTTGCTCGTCTTTGAGGTGAAAAAGTGGGTTGATAATTTAGGTTCTGCAACTCTTGAAAAACAAAATCAACTATCCCCTCTGTTCTTTGGGACCTAGTATATCTCCTTGACTCCAGTCTTGTGACTAGGCAACCAGTCTTGTGATTTGACTCCCCAGCAGAGTTGCCAAAAACAAAAATCTGTTGGTCAACAGATTTGTCCCTTTCTTCAAATTGTAATGTTTACTTTCTTTGAATAACAATGACTCTTGTAAACCCCTTTATGAAAGGAAACAAATAAACCAACAGTTGGATGAATCAATTAAATAATCCATCCTCTGCGTTAGAGGGCAGCTCCTCATATGATTCACAATGAATTTTATGCAGAAAACTTTGAAACGAATACACTTTCAACCAGAAAGCATGGAAAGGATTTAGTATTCATCCATCAACACAAAGGAATGCTTTTAACATAAAATAGAAAGAACATTCTGAAGATCAAATAAGATCTCACAAACTCTTATTTTCACACATTTTCATCACATAAATTTAGAGCAAAAGAAAATGCATAACAGCATGAACTTTGATTGATTCTCTCACATGCCTCACAGGACAAGGGGAATCAACACAACTTAATCCACAATGAATTTACTTGTAAACAATGGTAACAATGATTTCAGAAAACAAATAAAATGATATCATGCACATTAGTTGATTTCTTAATAAAAATAGTCAATCCTTAAACACAGATTCAAAGACTGCACACCATAACATTTCATTACTAAACCAATCATTCCAGATTTCAAAAAATTCACAGAAAAATAGATACTGTTTTTTCCTAGAAAAATCACAGTTTTATTGACCTGAACATAAACTAACTTCCTAGCTTAAATAGCCTCCAGGCTCATAGTTTGTTACGTAATCATTAAAAATTTACTTTAACTGGAGGTAAAAGAAACTTCTTTCTAAAAGCAAGAGAAACTAAAATAAATAGCCATAGAAAGGTTGACAGCTCATCCCCTAATTAGTCATGAATCCACTGTGGCAGAGGGAGCCACTGGTCTATCTTGCTTTGCCACAGAACTACACACACTACGCCATTCTAAATGTTTTGTCGAGAAGTTCAAAATAAGATGAAAGTAGGGGAGTCCAATGTGCTGGATTCATTGCTTCCAAAACTCCTTGTCCATATTCACTTGTACCACCCTTGCCTTGTGCACTTCCAAATGATCAAAACATATCGTGAGCATGGACTCAATCCTGCCTACTTTAGAGAAGTCATCTGTAGTTAAGGACTTTGTCTTTTGAATGAGTTGTATCCTTTCTTGGAAGATTTTTGTCATCTCTGTGGTAGATTCGATTATCTGAGCACCATCTTTCATCAGCTGGATGTCAATGCATTTGAGATCCTTTTGCATTATATCAATTAAATCTATTAATCCTTTTAGTAGTTTAGTGGATTCTTCATAGCCCTATTTGATAATTGAATTACGCCACTCCATGGTTTTCCTTGACACATATAACACATTATCATCTAGGCTTTCCACAGGCTTTTCAACCAAGAATTTCATGTGAGGCCTCACCTCGACTCAGTCTGACATTCAGTGGATTTTATATTTAGACTATTATGGATACTTTATTTTGATGCATTTTGAGACTTAGAACTTATATGATTTCAGGATTTGGATAACATTGCTATGATTTGATGATTTACTTACATGCTTTATGAGATAGAACACTACATGATTGTTAGATAGGATGATATTGCAATGATAGATGTTGTTATTGAATTTACAGGACTTTACTATGAATATAGAACTATGATGTATGGTTAGTTTATGTGAATTGGGATGAAATTGCTTATGTGAAATTGCTTGATAAAAGATGTATTTAATCTGTGCAGATGAAAATTGTATGCAAGTGATGATGTGTATTGTTATTCCTTTGAATTATATTATATGTGGATATTTGAAAGTACTAATGTGTAAATTGAAATGCACAGGAAATTTACCATGTGACCATGGAAAATTACAGAGAACCAAACCTAGACTTATGTATGTTCGTAAGCCAGGGGTTGTCTATTTGGAGAGACAACACCCCATTTGTGTTGTATTTTATTCGTAACAGTATATGTTGCATGAGTGTTAAGTGTTATTTAAATTTAATGTGTAAAACCCACAAGAGACGATTTCATGTTTTAATTTGTAAAAATGTTTTATTTGTGTCACTTGACACATGTGTGGATTTAAATTTAAATGTTTTATTTTTGTCTCTTGGTGGGAAAGTGTTCAACTATAGTTTTTCTTAAATAATATAATGTGTTGTCATAAATACTTTGGGAATATAATCTCTGGAGTGGTCAACATGTGTTTGACCCGAAAATAAACTTCAGAGGGGTTTAAAATGGGTTAAATGAACACCTAGGGGTAGTTTAATAGGGTTTCCTAAAGCCCATATGGTATACCTAGGGGTTAGGGGTAATTTTAGGCAAGTTTCTACTTTTAAATGATCTTTTTGACGCTTTAAAAATTGGTTTTTTTGAGTTGTGCGAAAATTGAAAATTAGAAGTTTAAATCTAATTGAGATTTTTCCTATTCGAATGAAAGTCTTTTTGCATTCTGCTTTACTTTCCTTTTTGGTTTTTAGAAACTTGTGAGAACTCAGTGAATGAGCTTCTTAAGCAAGAATTTGGGAATTTGAGGGTAATCACCCACTCTCCATTTTTGGAGACAAGAGAAATTTTGAAAAGAAAAGAACAGGGTTGAAATAGAAAATTTAACTAAGGGTAGAAGAAGAAGAATCGTGGATTGGGTAGCTCTTCCTCAAATATTAAACTACCTTTGGGCAGATTAAGGTTGGTTGAATTATTCTTTAAAATGGTTATTTTCTTGCATGTGTTTGAGTGTATGATTGGTGAAGAAATCTGAGTTTCTTGAATGGCTTGTTTTAGAAATTCATTGGAAATTTTGCATTATGCTTTGTTGTGTTTTGGGAGTTTTCTCAAGACCTCTTACTCTTGGGAGAGAGGAGGATCTTGTGGGTGGTAGCAGTGACAACCCTCTAGTGAGAGACTCTCGTTTGAGAGTGATCACAAGGGATCTTTGTGTGACCCTTGTTGCATGGCCTATTTGTGCAATGGGGGTCATAAGGAGGGTTATAAGGCTAGAATGCCTTTGGGGGGCATAAGGAATAAGGGGTTGAGATTCTTGATGTATTTATTGTGCCATGAGGTGGCTACTTGTTTTTCCATACTTGCAGTTCTCCTCAGGGTATTGGTCCACTACCACATTTGAAAAGATCATCACCAAAGTGTGGTGCTGTGTAGCCAAGTTGGGAGTGTGCTTGAAAATCTGTGTGTATTTTTGCCTTCTATGTGTTTGCATGTTTGTTACTCGTCTAGGACTTGGTTCTCCGAGCTCGGGGGTGGCTACCAGTTAGCCTAGGCTGGGAGGTGAGCACTCCGTGGTCATATTTGTGTTTCTATTATGTAGGAATGTCAGGAGAAAAGAATAGGAACAAAGAAAAAAGTTGCAGAAGATTATTGTTGAAGAAATTTAAATTTATTTGCAGTTATTAGTTTGCTAAAAGAAATACGCCCTCATTTGTTGAAAAGAGAGGCAAGTTGTAAATTTGAAATATTGACATGAGAGTTGGGATTGTAGTTGGAAAAAAAAAGAGACATCCTATAAATTCTGCAGAATATCTTAGAGTAGTAAAAAGCTTGTTTTATTTCTATTCTTGTTTTAAAAGAAAAAAAAAAAAGCTACTTTCGATTTGCATGCAATAGCTTTCTTTTTGTAAAATAGAAAAATCAGTCTTTAATTAATTTAATCTACAGTCTACTTGCTGAAAAATATGAGTTGTTTTTGCTGATAGATTTTAAGTATTTAAAAAAAAGAAGAAGTGTATAAGTAGTTGTTTTATGAGTTGAGAAATCAATGAATGTTTTTATTCAGAATAGTATAATGTATTTCAAAAAAAAAGTATTTTCCTAAATTCGGAAGAAGAAATTAAAACATGTATATTTCCGATGTGTTATGATCAAAAGCTTAGCAATAGGGTTACTTCATTCTTTTTATTAGCAATTAAAATAATAAAAAGAGCCTAAGCTTAATTACCAATCAAATTACATATATATATATATTTGTAATTTTCTTTGTATTTTGTTTTTAAAAAAATTTTAAATTAAATTATTTTTTAAATAAAAAAAAGGGGTTTTGGGTTGCGCAGATATCGGCCGCTTCCCACTGTGTGAACACACAGTGGGCGGCGCTGAAAACACCGCCACTGTGTGAGCACACAGTGGGAGGCACCGAAACGCCACCACTGTGTGGCCACACAGTGGCGCGACGCCCAACGCCACCACTGTGTGGGTACACAGTGGGCGGCGCCCAACGCTCCACTGTGTCACCGCACAGTGGGCGGCGCTTGGTCTGCCTTCCCCGCTCGACCCGCCATGAACTTAAAATGCCGCTGACCCTGCATCAAAACCAATCCATGGCCGCCAATGGACTTTCGGCCCTGTGGGTAATGGTATCAAAAAAAAATATTAAACCCTAGCCCGGGTAGGGCTAGGGTAAGTAAATAAAATAATATGTTTAATTTAATTAGATTAGAGCCATTTTATATAGAAAAAAAAAAGGGAATCCCTAATTAGGGTTGGAGGACAAATTGGCTAATAAGCTGGAGAGGTATTGTAGAGGTTTATATATATATATATATATATATATATATATATATATATATATATATATATATATATATATATATATATATATATATATATATATATATATATATATATATATATATATGTTATAATTTTGAGAATGAAGTTATATAAAGTTTTTCTTTAAAAAAAAACAAACATTTAAATACCTTTACATGATCTACTAATAGAAAAAAAAGAGAGGGAGAAATATATAAATTTAAGAATAAAACCTAACCTTATAATTTTAAATGTATTTAGTGTGATAAACGCTTAAATTTGCCCTAGTTAATTTAATTTGGGCATTAAATTTTAAAATGGATTATAAAAGGAGAAATTTAAACACTTTCCATTTGAGGTTAGAATGGATAATTTTTAATTGGCATTCTAAAAATGAGTAATAGCTACTCATAATTAATTTTGCCCTTGTAGATTTAATTATCCAAATTAAATGTCACTGAAAATGATTATTATAATCATCTAAATAAAAATGGATGTTTAGACTATATAGTCTTATTGGAGATTGAATTAATCTTCCTCTCCTATTTCTTTAACGAGATTGATTTAATAAAATTTAATGACTAGGTATCTCGTGGAGATAAAATTAAACCAGTTAGATTTCCGCAAATAGAATTAAACAATAATCAATGCTTGGTTCATATCAAAATTTAGCTCAAATATAGATATGGCAAATACATTAACGCTTGTTGTGATAGCGAACTTTGTTAATTAACTAGTTGTTTTAAAAAAAAAAAATCATTCCGTTTTTGCCCTAAATTTTGGGCATGACATTTCATCACTCCATATTTTTGTATATCATTCATCTGTGAAAGAACTGCTACCCATTTGGTCCTTTCTTTCTCCCAGGTAATGACCTCTAATTCTAGTTCTTTGCTCATAGTCATAGCATCCTCATATAATTTCACTAGATTGACAATGTGGTCTGAACCTTGCTGAATTATAAGATCCAACCAGCTATTGAACATCTCTGCAACCATTCTATTTCTTTGGACTTGATCCAACATCTTTTAATTTGCTGGAGATTTGGGATCAAATGATACTACCACCTATGACAAGGGTTGAGGATTTGGATGATGAATGGCATTGATGTGTTGGAATTGTGTTGTCATTGATCTTAATCGGTATGGGATGACCACTGGTACAAGGGATGGTTGTGCAACACTGCTATGGAGAAGTACAAGTTGAGATATCTTAGATATCACTTTGTGATTGTAGAACACTGGTATGGTAAGGAAGATGACCTCAGGATTCACTGGTACACAAGTTACTATTTGACTTGTATGGATGAGATGGATAGATTACTGGCAGAGTGCATCATCGGCAAGGAGAGTATGTCAACTGATAAAGTGATGTGTTGACAAATGGGCAAGGTGTTGAGTGGTTATTTGTGATGAAGAGGCAGAATGTTATCTGAATCACATCAACACTAGAAGACAAGAATGAACGGATGAATTAAAGGAATGCCTCAAGTGCATGAGATTAGTGTTATGTAGTGTGTCGGTGTTGTGTTTTCATTGATGTCAAACGGTATGGGATGATTACCACTATAAGAGATGTATGCCCAACACTGTTATGAAGGAGTACAGGTTGTAATATCTTAGATATCACCTTATGTTGTAGAACACTGGTAAGGCAAGGAAGATGACCTCAGGATTCACCAGTAGACTTGTGTGGATGAGCTAGATAGGTTATCAAAAGAGATCATCATTAGCAAGGAGAGTATGTCAACTGATAAATGGGCAAGGTGTTTGAGTGGTTGTTTGTGATGAACAGGTAGAATGTTATCTGAATCACATCAACATTGGAAGAGAAGAATGAACCGGTGAATTGAAGGAATGCCTCAAATGCATAAGATAAGGGTTATGTAGTGGATCAACAGAGAAGGCATGTTGAGATACCAGTACAAGGGTAGTGTAAAGTGTTTGTCACCATGACAAACTAGTAAGAGGGATGAACATATTTGATCAAGGAGAAAGACAAGGACAAGTAGATGCAAACAAAGCTTCTCACCTGATAAAGATGAAGCTCATTGAAGGTTAAATGACATGATGTCATCAATAGTGGTAACCGGTATATGAGTTTGTCTATTGTATAGGCAAGGTGTAGTAGCAGAAGATATCTTGGACTTACTTGTCTGAAAATGGGTTTTAGAGTTCCATTGATAGCTCAAGATGAGAGCAGATATGATAAAGTAACCGGTAGAATGGTTGAGACTAGAAGGGTTAGTAGACTGACCAAAGTAAGGATCCGGTAAGGTGGTTGGTCAGTGATCCTACTTGGATAGACTTGAATTTCCAAGCTGGTAGATAGTCAACATGGAGTCAACATGGCAAACCCGTGATTGGATAAATATATAATGTACAAGCGATAAGGCTATTGCAGGGTTGGCCAGCTTTAATGAAAGACCCCTCAAATCACAGGACATGCAGCAAAAGGATTGCAGGGGTTTGAGGCTCGAGGTCTGAAAGACAACTATGAGCTAGCTAAGAGATTGAGAAGATCAAGGTGATGAAGGAAACAATCCAACAGATCTCTTGTGACTAACCAAAGGATTTGCTGAGAAGGTAAAAAGAAAATCACTAGGATTAAAGGATGTGATCAAGGAAACACGACTATGGTGGAGATATGCATTCAAATGTCAAAAAGATCATATCTTACAAGATCTGATTGGATTTGGTATGTCTCAAAGATGGTGAAGAAACCCTAACCGCCTGAGTTTTGAATTGGTGTTTGGCGGGAAACTTGGGCTATAAGTAAAAATGCATAAGAGATTGTTTGTTGCTGCTGAATAGAGAGAACATTGTATTATTGCAAAGTTGTAGACTTCTACAATTAAAGACAAGATTAGTTGAGTGCTCAATGAGTAAGAGAGGGAGAGTGAACCTGGTTGAAGCTTTCAATCGGTTGGAGAGAAGAATCAGTAGTAACTACACCAACAGAGTGTCAAATTGGTGATGTGCAAAGAATGAGGTGAAAATCCAGCAGAGTAGCAACAGATGCAGAGCAGGAAGAAGAGTGAGTCGGTAGAAGAGAGAAGTACTTCATTGATAGAGTAAGACATTTGATAAGGTTGCAAGTTTCACTTGTAACATGATAATAACTTATATATTTACATTTTTATTTATGAATACTGAGTTGTAGCTTGGTGCAGGGGTTGGTGCTCCTTTGGGTTGTAGCCCATAAATCTGTTAGGGGTTGTAGCTCCTTAGGTTGGTGCCTTAAAGTCAGGGGTTGAAGCTCCTTGGGTTGGTTCCCTAAACTGTGTAATCGTGTTTAATTGTGAGGCTGGATTGGAGTAGTAGACTCTAGCAACATTGCTCACCGAGGCTTTTCCCATCTTGGGTTTTCCTTGTATATGCTAGTGTTATGTGATGTCTCCTTGTGAGTGTTTGCATTTGAGTTAGTCTCCTCACTAACTGGTAAGTCTATTCATAGTTAAATCTAATAACCAGTATGCTCACATAGGATTGCTAAAGACAAACAAGAAGAGAACCATTGATTCACCCCCTCCCCCTCTTAGTGGTGCATTGTATTTAACAATTGGTATCAGAGCCTAGGTTCCCAGTTAGAAGAGTGTTCTCCAACTTGGGTAGATTCTGACCTAAGGACACAACGGTTTGTTCAGTATCTACTTTTGCTCCTGTATTTGATGGTTCAAATTTTTCTATTTGGAGTTGCAGAATGGAACTCTTCTTATCCTCTTTAGGGTTTGATGTATGTATGTCAGTAGCTGATGGTCTCCCTAGAAATATCAATTTTCCTACTAGATGTGTAGAAGAAAGAAGAAACTAGTGCAATGGAGAAGCCATGCAGGCTATTCTCAGTGCGCTCACCGGTGAAGTCTCTTCATAGGTGGACATGTGTAAGATAGTAAAGAGCTTATGGGAAAGATTGAAGAAGCTCTATGGAAATGAACCCTCAACAGTAGATCCTACATTTGAAGGAAATATGAGAAATACATCTCATATTTATCTGGACAAGGAAGATAGATCTTCCAGAAACCACCATAGTGAAGATGAAGGAGCTCAACTTCTTGTGGCCCAAGAATCTAAAAGTGGCTGGGCAATCACCTCTCCTCAACAAGATGTGTTGGGAAGTGATGATGATGAAGAGGAAGACATGGAAGAAATATCTAGCCATCAAGATCCTTCTAATAATGAGGAAGAAGAAGAAGTTGACCTTGAAGGAAAGCTTGTAAATACATTTAAAGAACTCAATAGAGTTAAAAGAGAATACAAGTTATTCAAGAATGCTACTATTGTAGAATAGAATCGGTTAGTCAAGTGCCTTGAAGAATCGAAGAAATGCATCTCAGAGTTGAAGACTCAAAAAAAGGACATAAAGGCATGTCGGTGCAAAGATCTAGCCTCTCAGTTAGAAATAAGAAACAAAAAACTTCAGTGGTTGCTTGAAGAAAACAAAGAATAGACGTCTCCAATTAGGAGTGATCCTGTAAAAGAGATTGACCTAACCACAACCAGTGTGGACTTGCAGACAAAGGCGAAGATCAATGCTGCAAGAAGGTGTTCTCATATAGATCCCAGAGGTAAGGAGATGGGAGAAGAAAACCTCATCGAAAGTAGGAAGATGGTAAAGCAGCTGAGGAGACCTTCCATAGGCAGAGGGAAAAGAAATGCTACCACCCACAAGGGAAAGGTTGTGTGGGAAAAGAAGAAGATGAGGTAGATGGAAGAGCTGATCATAATGGACAACCTTGGGCCTCTTCTCGAAAAGGAAAATATGGGGATGCAAGACTGTTAAGATCTTCTCATGCATTGTAAAATAAACATGTAATTCATATGCCATCATTTACTGGTTACTGCTTTACATGTAATGTTTATGGTCATAAGGTAAGGGAGTGTAGAATGAGATCTAGAAAGGATAAGATAGGATCTCATAGAAAACATGCTGATAGGAAGAATGTATCCAAAAGAAGATACATGCATGTTCGTTCTCCCAATTATGCAAAGATTGGTTGTCATAACTGCAATGGATCTAGCCATAAAGAGCTTTAGTGTAGGAAGAGGAACCTGCAGCTACATAGAGGCCAACAAAATGGCCATGCTCTACAGAAATGAGAAAACAAGAGGAGATGGTCAAACCGGTATGATAGAAGATTCCCCAATCATGAGGTTGGGATGGATGTTGTGTACTATTATAGCGCCATTTTTGGTTGTGGTGAAGGATCAGAAAGAGAAAGGTCCCATCAGCAGAAGAAGGCAAAACTTGCTCCCCGGACTAAAAAGGGGAAGAAAAGTGAGACCAGGTAGATATGGAGGTAGAAGACCATGGATCGGCACTGTGCATTAAATGCACAAGTGATATCTCCTAAGGCCTAAAGGAGATGCAGGATCTTAGGGGGAGTAGCACTTTGAATGTATCACTCACCCCCCTTGTGAAGAAGGTAATATGAAAAATCATGTTGTTGTCGGCATAAAGGAAGAATATGACAAGAGTGTGTAGGTGTCTCCTTGACTACACACTTACAGATCAGTGATGAATCACCATTACATGTGTCAAGAAGTAATGGTTAACAATTGGTATCAAGTGTTAACCGGCATATGTAGTATGTTATGGGTATGACTCCTAACAGGTACTTGCAGGTTATGTAAGACAATGAAGTTGGAAATTCATTGCACTAGCCCTGATTAGCTTGGAATGTGGAGTTCATGTCTCAGGTGGTATTGGAAAATACCTGAATGACATATGATTGGCTTGATTATTGATCATGCAGGCTTGCATACTTTTGGGCTAACTATTTTTTATTCTTGGCATGATGGTAACATTGTCTGACACTATGTAAGTCGAGGATCATGTCATAAGCTATGCTTAAAATTTTTTTAAAAAAATGAAGTTGATGGATCATCTAATGATCACATATTAACAACTAAACTGGTATATGGTGAAGATTGGAGTCCCAGTAGCGTACCCATTTGGAAATAAGAACCGAGAGATGCAAGACTCAGGGGAGTTCAAGTGCTTGTGATGAATAGTTGGCTTTCTTGAACTGGTAAGAATGTTGGCTGTCCAAACTAAAGGAGATGGGATTTGCAAAGGTGCTATAGGTTGATCGGCAGGAGAGCAATATTCACTATCATATCAACAATTGGTATCAGTCCTTCTTGACTTTGGACTCGCTTACTCAATTGGTGTCAGATGATGGTTAAGTTACCCATCTCAAGTACCATGACTTGAGAAGATGTAACAGTTGGTGACTAGATAACAAGTGGTATCTAATGAAGTGTTACATCCAATGAAGATAAAGGGGGAGAAAGAATTTTGTTAGTAACCAATGGATACAAAGAGAAATAATATCCTGACAGGGCCCTTTGTCATTGTGTCAAAGGGGGAAAAGAATTTTGTAGTATGTCAAATACTACAAATGTTGACATCAATGCCAAAGGGGGAGATTGTTGGCATTGTGTTTTCATTCATGTCAAGTGGTATGGGATGATTACTGGTAGAAGAGATGTATATCCAACACTATTATGAAGGAGTATAGTTTGTGATATCTTAGATATCACCTTGTGTTGCAGAACACCAGTAAGGAAAAGAAGATGACCTCAGGAGTCACCGATAGACTTGTGTAGATGAGCTGGATAGGTTACCGACAAAGTGCATCATCGGCAAGGAGAGTATGTTAACTGATAAATGGGCAAGGTGTTTGAGTGGTTGTTTGTGATGAAGAGGTAAAATGTTATCTAAATCACATCAACACTGGAAGAGAAGAATGAACCGGTGAATTGAAGGAATGCCTCAAATGCATAAGATAAGGGTTATGCAGTGGACTGACAGAGAAGGCATCTTGAGATACTAGTATAAGGGTAGTGTGAAGTGTTTGTCACCATGACAAACCAGTAAGAGGGATGAACATAATTGATTAGGGAGAAAGGAAAGGCCAAGAAGATGCAAACAAAGGTTCTCACCTGATAAAGATGAAGCTCGTTGAAGGTTAAATTACACGGTGTCATCAAGAGTGGTAACCACTATATGAGTCTGTCTGTTGTATAGGCAAGGTGTAGTAGCATAAGATATCTTGGACTTACCTATCTGGAAACCAATTTGAGAGTTCCATCGATAGCTCAAGATGAGAGCAGATATGACAAAGTAACTAGTAGAATGGTTGAGACTGGAAGGGTTAGCAGACCGGCCGATGTAAGGAACCGGTAAGGTGGTTGGTCGGTGATCCTACTTGGACTGACTTGAAGTGCCAAGTTGGCAGATAGTAGACATGGAGTCAACATGGCAAACCTGCGATTGGATAAAGATAGAATGTACAAGTGATAAGGTTGTTGCAGGGTTGGTTAGCTTTAATGAAAGACCCCTCAAATCTTGGGACATGTTGCAGAAGGATTGCAGGTGTTTGAGGCTTGAGGTCTGAAAGACAACTATGAGCCAGCTAAGAGATTGAGAAGATCGAGGTGATGAAGGAAACAACCCAATAGATTTCTTGTGACTAACCAAAGGATTTGCTGAGAAGGTAAAATGAAAATCACCAGGATTAAAGGATGTGATCAAGGAAACATGACTATGGAAGAGATATGCATTCAGATGTCAGAAAGATCAGATCTTGCAAGATCTGATTGGATTTGGTATGTCTCAAAGATGGTGAAGAAACCCTAACCGCCTGAGTTTTGAATTATGTTTGGCGGGAAACCTGGGGTATAAGTAAAAAGACCTAAGAGATTGTTTGTTCCTGCTGGAGAGAACATTGTATTATTGCGAAGTTGTAGACTTCTGCAATTAAAGACAAGATCAGCTGAGTGCTCAATGAGCAAGAGAGGGAGAGTGAACCCGGTTGAAGCTTTCAACTAGTTGGAGAGAAGAACCGGTAGTAAATACACTAGTAGAGTGTGAAACCAGTGATGTGAAAAGAATGAGGTGCAAATCCAGTAGAGTAGTAGCAGGTGCAAAGAAGGAAGAAGAGTGAGTCGGTAGAAGAGAGAAGTACTTCACCAATAGAGTAATACATTTGATAAGGTTGCAAGATTCACTTGTAACGTGATAATAACTTATGTATTTGAAGTTTGCTTTATGAACACTGAGTTGTAGCTTGGTGTAGGGGTTGGTACTCCTTTGGGTTGTAGCCCATAAATCTGTTAAGGGTAGTAGCTCCTTGTGTTGGTGCCCTAAAGTCAGGGGTTGAAGCACCTTGGGTTGGTGCCCTAAACTATGTAACTGCGTTTAACTATGAGGCTAGATAGGAGCAGTAGACTCCAGTAGCATTGCTCACCAAGTTTTTTCCCATCTTGGGTTTTCCTCGTATATGCTAGTGTTATGTGATGTCTCCTTGTGAGCGTTTGCATTTGAGTTAGTCTCCTCACTAACCGGTAAGTCTATTCATAGTTAAATCTAATAACTAGTATGCTCACATAGGATTGTTAAAGACAAACAAGAAGAGAACCACTGATTCAACCCCTGCCCTCTCAGTGGTGCATTGTGTCTAACACAACGGATCAACAAAGAAGGCATGTTGAGATGACAGTACAAGGGCAGTGTGAAGTGTTTGTCATCATGACAAACTGGTAGAGAAATGAACATAATTGATTAGGGAGAAAGGCAAGGCCAAGCAGATGCAAACAGAGGAATCTGACCTAACAGAAGATGGAGTCTTGTGAAGGATGATGACATGGTGTCATCAACAGTGGTAATCGGTATGTAAGTCCACCAGTTATATATGCAAGGCATAGATGCAGAAGACTTCCCAATTGTGGGAATGTGCTTGATTTGGTTGGACATGCCTGTTGACCAGTCAAGGTGTACCACCGACAGTTCAAGTAAAGAACGAACATGAGGAGTTAACCGGTATAATGTGAGATACTGGCAAGATTAGTTAACTAGAAGTGAAGAGGAACTGATAGAGTATATGGTCAGTGACCAAGCTAAATCGACAAAGAAGTGTGATGAGGTGGATACCAACTATGATGCCACGTGAAGATGAAGTGGCCGATGAAACCTGCACAGGTCGGTGAAGTAAGGTCGGTGAGGTAGTTGTGATTGGCCCGACATTAATAGTGACTACAAAGATCGAGGTAGAGTTGCAGAGTTGTGCAGCTTGAGATCTAGGACATATTGGTTGTGTGGATCGACGTAGGCGATAGAGACAACTGGGCTATTTATGGTGATTATCTGAGCAAAGCTGATAGAATGGTTGTAGGTTGGTGAAGAAAGGAGGCGTGTTTTGGAAGGCACGTAAATGATAGATATGTACAAATAGACATCTTTGATTTGTGATCCAATCAGATTTGATTGGATTCAGTGTGTCTCATGATCCGTGGAGAAAACCCAAAGGCACCAAGTTTGAATTGGTTTTTGGTGGGAAGTCTATGTTATAAATACATGAGCCTGAGAGATAGATGGTGCTGCTGATGGGAAGAAGATCATGTTGTTGTCAAGTGACTAAGCATTACTTCTGCACGTAAGAGAAAAATAGCTAAGCACTCAACAGATATCTAAGAAGAGAGTAAGAGTGAGGGAGAATCACGTTGAAGTGTTCAATTGGTAGAAGAGCAGAACTAGTAGTGTCCATACTGGGAGAAAAAAGGCAAGGGAAACTACAGAGTAGGTAGGCATAGGACCGACTAAGTATAGTACTGGTGGAGAGTAGCAGTGTGTTGAAGGAAGCGAGAACCGGTAGAGAAGGGTGAAACGGTAAGCAGTAGTAGTGAGGAGAGAGAGGAGTGAGTAAGAAGAGAAGAACCAGTAAGATAGTGAATAAGTTGGTTAAGATTCAGTTAGAGTGTGCAGAGAACTGGTAAGGCTGAGGAGATACCTTATCAGCATGGAAGATTGTATTGGGTTGTTACAAGATCCACTTGTAACTAGATTACCACCTTGTATTTGATGTTTTATATTGTATACACTGAGTTGTAGCTCGGTGTAGGGATTGTAGCTCCTTGGGCTGGTGCCCTAAAGTCAGGGGTCGGTGCTCCTTTGGGTTGTAGCTCATAAATAAGGTAGGGGTTGGTGCTCCTTGGGTTGGTCCCCTAAAACTTGTAACTATCCTTTTATTGTGAGGCTGGATTGGAGTAGTAGACTCCAGCAACATTGTTCATCGAGGTTTTTCCCATCTTGGGTTTTCCTCGTATATGCTAGTGTTATGTGATGTCTCCTTGTGAGTGTTTGCATTTGAGTTAGTCTCCTCATTAATCGGTAAGTCTATTCATATTTAGATCTAATAACTAGTATGTTCACATAGTATTGCTAAAGAAAAAGTTTAGAGAACCACTGATTCACCCCCTCCCCCTCTTAGTGGTGCATTGTGTCTAACAATTGGTATCAAATCCTAGGTTCCTAGTTAGAAGAGTGTTCTTCAACTTGGGTAGATTCTGGCCTAAGGACACAATGGTTTGTTCAGTTTCATTCCGTACTCTTGTGTTTGATGGTGCAAACTATTCGGTTTGGAGTTGTAGATTGGAAGTCTTCTTATCCTCTGTAGGGTTTGATGTATGGATGTCGGTTGTTTATGGTCTACCTAGGAATGTCAGTCCTCCCACTAGTCCTGAAGAAGAAAGAAGATGCAAGTGCAATGATGAAGCCATGAAGGCTATTTTCTGTGGACTCGTTGGTGATGTTCCTGTTCAAGTAGACAAGTTTAAATTGGCAAAAAGTCAGTGGGACAGACTAAAGAAACTCTATGGAAATGAACCTTGCACCACCAAATCAGCTTGTGAAAATGAGAAGAACAATGCAATAGATACATGTGCAGATGATGAAGGCAAAACCACTGGTAGCTACAGAAATGATGATGAAGGAACCCACCTCTTCATGACTCAAGAATCAGAAGATAAAAGGCACACTTCTGAAAATGATCATGCAGAACACTCCTACCGACAAGATGTCTTTGGGAGTGATAATGAAGATGAAGAAGAAGAGGAAGTAGAAGTTGATCTTGAAGGAGAGCTTGTAAATGCACTTGAAGAACTCAGTAGAGTTAGAAGGGAATACAAGCTATTCAAGAATGCTACTATAGTGGAGCAGAACCGACTAACACTATGCCTTGAGGAATCTGAGAAAATCCTCTCAGAGTTGATGTCTCAAGAAGGAGACACCAAGGAGTGTTAGTGTGAAGAACTAGCATCTAGGCTAGAAGTGAAGAATGAAGAAAATCAACAACTGCTTGGAGAAATGGAGATTCTCTGGAATAACTTTGAGAAGTGTCAAGATGAGCTCAAGGTGAAATTTCAGGCTAATGGTAGCAGTGATGCCTTGGAAAAAATGTTGAAGGAGCAAAGGGATCCCAAGGATACTGAAGGTTTAGGAAGTGGTGCCAGTGAATGCTCCACCAACAATAATATCCCCCGCAATGACATTTTGTTTGCCTCCAATGGAGAAAACAAAGGCCAAACCTTCTCAGTGAGAAATGCTCCCGAGAAGAAGGTTGTTCTAGATACAACTAGTGAGCACTTGCAGACAAGAAAGAAGACCGGTGTTACAAGAAGAAGGAACAATGATGATCCCAAAGGAAAAGAGAAGATGGGAGAAGATAGCTTCACCGGAAGCAAGGAAATAAGGAAGCAGGAAAGAAGACCTTTTATTGGTAGAAGACAAAGAAATGATGCTACCACAAAATCAAGACAAGCATGGCAGAAGAAGAGAATAGATGAAAGATCTACAGAGAATGGACAAACCTGGATTCATTCCCAAAGAAATAAAAATGCAGATGCCAAACCGATAAGAACACCTCATGTTTGGCAAAATAAATTTGTAAGCAATAAGCCTCCTCTCTTCGGTTATTGTTTTGGATGCAAAGGTTATGGACATAGGGTAGAATAATGTAAAATGAGGCCTAAGAATAGATAGAGTGTTCTTCCTAGGCATAATAAATAAAATGGCTATAGACTGTATGCATATGAGCATAATCCATCTAGGGGAAGAAGAATGCATACCCCTTTTTTGGTAGTGCTAATGTTGCATGTCATAAATGCAATAGACCTAGACATAGAAGTTATGATTGCAAGAGGAAAAACTTGCAGTCCTACAACAACCGGCTGAATAGTCATGCTCAACATGGAAGCAGTTATAGAGGATACAAACAACAGAGACCTACATGGAACAAGATGAGTGGTGTTCCTGTTCATGCAAGGTATCCAAGGAGATCGACAGATGGCCACAATGATATGATAAGAGGAAGAAGACAAAACTGGTACAACAGAAGGTTCCCATGTTATGAGGTTAGCATGGATGATGTGTTCTTCTACAGCACTACCTCCTGTCTTGGTGCTGAATCCGGAAGTGTAAGTGTCGATCAACAGGAGAAGATGAAACCTACTCCCCAGGCTAAAAAGGGGAAGAAGAGTGAGACTAAACAAGCATGGTGGAAGAAGCAGTAAAAGAGGACCATGGACCAAAATTGTATATTTAATGTACAAGTGATATCTCCTATAGTTTAAAGGAGATGCAGGACTTAGGGGGAGTCACATATTGATCGGATCATTCACCCCTTAGTTGAAAGTGGTCAAGGAGATGAACAAGCTGCTACCAGTAAGAGGAAGAAAATAAGATGGCAGTGTGTGTGTAGGTACCACCTTGACTACACATGGAAGATAGTTTACTGCTACAGGTGAAATGAATAGTAGTAGAGGAAATTGGAACCAGGAAATGAAGGTAAAGAGGAAAGTGACCCAGTAGAGACAAGAGACCAATATGCGAAGCATGTTACTAGCATGGATGTTGATCAGTGTGTTAGGATTCCCAAAGATACTGAGAGGGGGGGGGTGAATCAGTATCTAACTGGTTTCTAAATTTATTTGAATTAAAACATGTAAAGCATATCAATACTGTGTACCGGTAAACCAAAAATAATGCAGTAAACAAGAATAACAACAACCACATGAAAAACACACCATAACATAGTAGTTTAACGAGGAAACCCGATGTGGGAAAAACCTCGATGGGATTTGTGACCCATAATATTCACTTACTAGCCAATAAGGGAATATTATTGTTTTACAAGAGGGGCCTACACATGCAGGAAGGCCAAGTACCTAGAGCTCACTGCTCAATTACAAAGGAAGTCACACTGACTTACAAAAATGGATTATACAAATCCAATGTCTTGTACTGCTTCAAATTAGCATCTGCTATGCCAGATCCAGTACCAGTTTTAGCTCTTCTTCATACATAAACCCTTAACCTATAATTCTCATATTAGGTCTGCATAATTTCGCCTATTACCCTATTCATAAATGTTCTACAATGATCTCATACATTTATGAGTCATATTACAACTCGCCATATCGGCTTACAATGATTTTACAATTAATTACAAAATATATTATCAACAAAATTCTTGTCGGCCAGAGTGCTGGTATCCATCCTTTCACTGTTGGTGTTCTGTGCGCCTATGTAGAGTTTGTCATTGCCAGTGCCGGTATATTTGGTTTTCCGATATCATATGATTGCAAGGTTGCCATCAATGACAAAACCTTCAATCACCTACAATTTATCGTTGGAGTGTGCATTTGCCAACAATATCCCACTTTGGCATTGATCACAACACTCATGAGAAAAATCAAAAAGTGTTAAAAAATGATATCCAAAAATAGTCTGCCAAAAATGTCTTACCAAAACTGTATGCTCAAAACTGCGTGCTCCCCCTGAGCAGATGAACCATTTTTCTCATTCCTCTACTCCCCCTTTGACATCAATGACAAATTTTGTCATTTGCTATCAATGGAGTCTTGCCTAAATTCTTGTAACCGGTGGGTTACAATCTGAAAAAATGTCTGTCTGAACTAGATTTATTCCATTGTTGAATGTTTTGCAATCTTTTATGGCTTCTTGAGTCCTCTGCACTGTACCCGTGAGTATGTGCATTTTCTCTTCTAATGTCTTTAGTCTGGGAACTAGAGCCTCAGATATTTCTTTTCTCAAAGAAATAAGATACTCTAGTCTTTGACCAAGTCTGCATTTTAAGTCCTTTTCTTTGTCCTTTATTCTTTGTTTTTCATTTTCCAGCTTCTTGATTTTCTCTTCATGCTCTGCAATTTTCTTCTCTAATTCTAAAAATGAGTCTGATGTTCCAATCAGATTATCAGCAATATTATTAATCTTATCCTATGCTTTTCTGATTTCTTTGTCAAGATCCTCTATTAATACATCCATTTTGCAAGTGTCCCTGTACAATTTCTTGAAGTCAAGAATGATTTCACTGAGTTTCGGTAAAAGAGTATCCATTTCCTCTTTGTTCTTATTCACAATTTCCATAAAGAATTTTTCTTTCTCTTTTATCATTCTTTCCTTAAATGTATCCTCATTTATTTTGTTCAATGTTATTAGGTTGTCAGTTATATACTTAGACAATGTGTCTAATTGGCTCAAAGAATCTTTATTCTCAACATTGCACTTTGGTGCTATCATCTTTAAAACTAGGAAAGTGTCATCTATAGCCTTATAGGCTTGTGCATTGCACTCTGTTATTTTCTTTATTGAATCTAATAAGACCTCAACTACATTAGTAGGTTTGAATTCTGTCATGGTTGTACTGGATGTTTGTCCAATAGTTTTTACAATCTATAATCTACCGGTTGTAGTTGTAGCTTTGCTTTCCTCTTTCTCTGGAGGATCTGTTTGGGTTTGCATTTCTACAAAAAAAAATTTAGGCTTTTCAATTTGGGCCGGTGGCACTATCTTTGTTGGTACCTGTGAAAGAGCCTATTTCTCTACCTGTTTCTCTATGTTGTCCACTGCCAGTTTTTCCTCTGTGTTGCCTGTTGCCAGTGACTCAGTTGGTGTTTCAATTTTAGTAGGTTCTGGTGGCTTAGTGGATGCATCAATATGCACATCTGTGGTTTTTGCCTTTCCAGTGTCTGGGGGTTCACTTGATCCTTCAGTTTGTTTTAGTTACCCAATTTCAATGTTTTCTACTACAATATTTCCTGCCGGTGGCTCTGTTGCCACATTTGATTTCTTAGTAGATTCATTATCCACCACAATATTAACTTCTTGAGTTTCAATGTTCATTGTATATAACACCTCAGAATCAAGATTTGTATCCTCATGTGGTGTGTCCATACTCTCAATTGCTGGTTGATGTCAGTAGTGTCTACCAGTGGAGTATCTAGAGGCGGTGGGGGTAAGTTGTCTATTATCTTTTTACTGGGAGGTCCACCTACCTTACCTTTTACTTTGCCCTTGTCCTTTTGATATACCTTGAAGGTTTTAGGTTTTTGATACTCTTCCTATTTCTCCTTTTCTACCAAGAATATGTCCCATGCATCTATTGTTTCCTTTGTTACCTAATTCACTCTTTCTGCCATCATTTCTACATGTTGGTGAGTAGTTGAGAATACTGACCAGTTAGCCTCAGAGATTAATTGATCTATCTCATCAGGTGAGTTAACAGGGTGCAGTGCAAGTAGTTTTTCAATCTTTATTTTCTTATCTAGCTCAACAATAGCTACTCTTCTAGCTTCTAGTCTATTATATAGATTTGCTAGTATTTCATCAACAACTTGCATCAAAAATTTCTTGAAAATATCTAAGTGTAAGATTACACTGTTCTCTACTTTCTCTTTGTCATCAATGGATAGTGTGTCATATAATTTTTTGATGTTCTTTAGCTTTCCATCCTCTGTAATTTCACCGAGAAGTTTATCAATGGGTGCAATAGGTTGTTGTGTCTTCTTCTTAGAAGTCATCTTCTTTTTATTTGGAGTTAATTTCTTTGCTGGTGGCCTCACTACTTGTTGCTTCTATCTTGTCCTCTTTGGTGTAGGAGAAGGTGTCGGTGAAGGTTTTCTTTTCCTTTCAACTCTCCTAAATACAGTAGGTATGTCACTTTCTGAAGAAGTTCCAACCGGTGAAAAGTGAGTTTCTAGTTGAAGTTCTTCCAACTCACTTTTAGTTATACCGGTTTGCTTTAGCACATCTTCTTTAATAGCTTTTGCCTGTCGGGTTCCTTTTCTAATAGTTGCCTCAACCTTCTTAACTCTTTTCCTTGATTTAATTTGGCTTTCTATAGTTTCAACATTACCAAATACTTTATCTTCCAGTTTCTTAGGAGCTTCCAGGAGGACTTTTGCATAAGTTTCTATTATGTTGTCATCATTCTCATACCCCATTTCAGTTACCCAGATGGTTCTAGGAATAACTACCTCCATCTAAATTTCATCTTTCTTTATTACAAAACAGATTTCCTTTTGGTACTTATCCACAATAGCTTGTGATATCCTTACTCTTTTTTTCATTCAAGCCTTTAGTGCTTGAAAGTGCTCATTTATGGTTTTCTCCCTATTCTCTCCCATATTGTTTAGCAATTCTAATAGTTGTTTTCCTACCGGTATATCAAATCCAAAATCTTTAGCACCAATACCAAGTACTTGTTTGGTTATGTATAGCATCAGAAAAACAAGTAGGTTTCCAAATCTGAATGTTCCTTTCTTTTCCCTTTTGATCTTTCCTAGATTGTCTATTATCTCATCTTTAAGCCATTCACATATGTCTATCCTTGCATTATCATTTACCATATCATAGGCACTCTTTGTTAGGTCTTGGAGACAACTAAGAGGGGGGGGGGGGGGGGGGTTGAATCAGTTGTCTAATAAATTCAAACCAAAAACCATTTAACCAACTTAATGCTTATTATCGGTGATGTCATGGAAATGGGGACAAGGCAACAACAAAGTTCAATGTTAATAAGTTAGTTTCAACCATAAAAACAAAACAAAGAACTAAAAACCATTCCAAACATATCAAAAGAGATTTCAAAAAGCATGAAAGAAGTTTAACAAAATAAAAGAAAGGAGAAGAGCCTCCCTAAGATGCTTCCATGATGCCTTTCGATGCTTCTCCCTTGTTTCTCCCCTCTCCAAGTCCCAAATGAGTGTAGCTCTTAGCTTTTAGCACTAGCCATGGATGCCATATGGAGATTCAAGATGGTTGAATATGATAATCAAATGCTATGCAAGTGTAGATAGTGATGCTATGAAAAAGCTCTATGCTAATACCAGTATAACAACAATACTCTAATGCTTCTTTTTTTTTTTGAGGAGAAGGGTTCTATTTATAGAAGAAATGGGGAAATGAAGGGTTAAGATTGAGTAATCTTAACAAGGGTTAGGATTGAAAGATATTCAATCCATGTGAGACTTTCAACCCAATCCCATGTTGACAAGTGTCACTATGAGGAGGCTTGAGAGGAGAGATAAGGAGCATTAAATGCTTGAGGGGACATGATGGTTACCCTAGTCAAAGAAATAAATGCTTTGAAGAGACACATGGGTTACATGAGGGTTAAGTTAGGGGTCAAAGTCCTTAACCATGGGTGCAAGTGGAATTAACCATTAATGGTCATGTAAGAGCCATAAGTGGTTTGGAAGACTTTAGAGGTTAATTTGTTGAACACACAAAGCATTAATTGCTTTTCAAAGACTTTGGAGTTTTTGAGAAGTGACTTCAATTTGCTTAGGAATGTGACAATATTTAGGGGATGGATTAGGTTAATTAGGAAAGGTTTAGAAGAATCTAGAAGGGGTTTAGGCATGCAAGTGGATTTTGTAGGAAAATGCAAGTGGGAGGAATTTTGGTATTTTCAATTAAAATAAAATCATTTATTTCAACTAAATGGTGTAATTTACATTTGGATAAATATTCAAATAAATATTAATTTATTTAAATGAGAAAAAGGAAGATATAGCATTAAAATGCTTGAAGACGTTGAGGGAAACCATTAAAGGCTTGAAGACTTTAAGGGAAGCAATTAAAGTCTTAAGAAGACTATAGAAGGAAGCCATCAAGTTTGAAGACTTTAAAGTCATTAAGTTTGAAGACTTTAAGGGAAACCATTAAAGGTTTGAGAAGACTCTAGAAGGAAGCCATTAAGTTTGAAGACTTTAAGGGAAACCATTAAAGGTTTCAAGTGGGTGAGGATAAATAGGATTTTAAATAAATAATTTATTTAAAATAGTTCTGCAACTTGCATTTGTAGGAAAATGCAAGTGGGTGGAGGATAAAGGTGATTTAAATAAATGATTTATTTAAAATAGTTGTGCAACTTGCATTTGTAGGAAAATACAAGTGGGTAGAGGATAAAGGTGATTTAAATAAATGTTAATTTATTTAAATGTGAGAGGTGGGATTTTGGGGGGTTTAAATAAATATTAATTTATTTAAATGTGAGAGAAGATTTAATTAAATAAATATGATTTATTTATTTAATTAATGGTCTGAATTTGGGTAAGTGAATTAAATCAAATAAATTGAATAGTTTATTTAATTAATAGGAGAAGAGGGTTAAGATGAATTAATTAAATATATTAATTTAATTAATTATTGATTGATGGTTAAATAATCAAATAAATACTAAATCTTCATTTTAATTAAGTGGACAGATTTATGTGACTATAATCGATAAACCAGTTAAGTATGCCGGTAGACAATGTTAACAATAAATTGCTATACCAGTAAAGATTAATGTATGAAACATAAACATAAAATCATCCACAACACATAACACCAATATTTGTATGTGGAAACCCTATAAGGGGAAAAACCACGGTGGGAAACCTTACCCACAATCAGATGATACTACTATAGATAGTAAGTGTACATAAATGGGGTCTACACATGCAGAAAGGCCAACAGCTTAGAGCTCACTGCTCAATCACAAAATGGGAATCACACTAACTACAGTTGGATGGTTAAATCCAATAAGAATGTACTACACAAAATAACATCTTCATATGTTGGATTCGGTACCGGTGTAATGATGATATGCTTCTACAAAAACCTAGCTTCACCTTCAAATGATGTCTTCGTGTATACCTCTGCTTAATATCGCATATACCTTCTCACAATTCTTCTTCTTGCATTCCACATTCGATCTTACAAATAAGATCTTACATTTATACCATAACCTAAGACCAATTTTAGTAGGTCGGCTCTACAAGATATTACAATAAAAACATTTTACAAACAATATAATATCCGATGCAATAACCAATTGAACATGTCGGCTTAATGCATTTACAACAATAATAAATCATCTCCACAGCATGCCATGCTGATCTGGAAAAGATAAACCTGCCGGTGTAACCCTAGATAACCCTGAACCTATTTGTCGGTAAAAGCAAATATGCAAACATGAATATACCAATGATTAATTCTTCAAAACAAAGTGTCCACACGATGTCTTCAACATTACCAATTGTCTTCCATATCATTCCAAGTGTCGGTGAACATTATATCCTGCCGGTGAACCATATACTAGTAACTGTACAATAGTTACTTGCTTGCTGGTGAATGTTGTTGGATCTCCAAAGTGCTAGTATTCCAATAGGTGTTGACATCAATGACAAAACCATACCAAAATACCAACACTCTTAATACATATGCTAGAAACTGAGTTTAACCTATTTGCATGTGTAGCCTTGTAACCTAAGATCATACTGATAAATCTGATATTTGTATCCTTTACATCATTTACCCTTAGTGATCTTTTATCAAATATTGCACCGGTTAGGTTTGTCACTAAGTCATTTGAGACCTTCTTAGCTTTGTCAAGCTTGTTCCCAGTGGAAGGTAACCTTGTTGCTGCCCTTACTGCTTCTTTTGTGATCTTGTGAATAGAGTCTAACCAGAAAAATTCACCATGTACTTTGCTTAACACCATTCTTATGATATCCTTGGGGAAATCTGAGATACTAAGTATTTCAGTGAAACCTAGGGTTTCTACTATCTTGTGTTTAGGTTTGACATTTTTGGATTCATCACAAATTACATTCTCGTACATATTCTTAATTTCATCATCACCTAGTTCATCAATATGACAATGTATATAAATTCTAAGGTCTTCAACATATACTACTCCTTTAGGGATTTGGGAGAATGCACCTATGCTGTCATCTTTCTTAGCAATTTCAGGAACTAGCTAAAAAATAGGTCTAGTTCGCTTAACAACTTCAACAACAGTAGGGTTTGCAATAAATTCAGGAGTGGATGAAGATGCCATAGCTATAAATACCCTAATCTACCTTAAGGATGAATGCTTGATGGATTGCTTCACTTCTTTGCTTGGAGTATCTTCGCTTGGGAATTTTCCCGCTCTCAAAGATTTGAATGCTCGGTGAATGAAAAAAGAGACAAAATACTTGCTTTATAATGTTATTTTCAGCAACTACCACATTTAATACTTGTCGGTTAAGTCACAACTTAAGTCATCTGCCGGTATAGAAGTAATTTCAACTTCTCACCATCAACCGAGGGAATAATAGCATATTTTTCATTTGTTGCTAAACCCCCAAAATAATTTTCTTCAGTTAGATGAGGAGTCTCTTGTCGGTGGAGTATTACTCTGTTCTACCGGTGGAGGTGTAATCATATCAACATTTTGATCGGACTTTCTGATCCATTATTTTGAAAATTCTTGCTTTACCTCTTCAACTTTTTCTTTACCTTTCAAACTAGGACCTTTGTTATTTGTCAGTGATGCCTTACTTCTGTAAAACTTAGCAATATGTCTGATCTTGTTATAGGCATAACAAGTCAAATTGTTCTTTTGAATAGCTTTCCCATATCCTATGCTGGTATGTGTTCTGCATTGATTAGATAAGTGCCCAAATCTTCCACAAACATAACATCTCACATTCATTCTACAATTTTCTGAATTATGACCAACTTTGTTGTATTTAGAACATTGACCGGCAGGTGTATTAGTATTTAGATAATTTCTAGATCTACACTAATTTGCTCTATGACCATACTTGTTATAGTTAAAGTATTTTCCATTAAATTTATAAGCAGTAGGTTGTCTTAGCGGTTTGCTATGATCATGATTGTTTGCAGTGCCGGAGCTTTCACCAACTTCAAAGCCAAACCCATTTGTATCACCATTAGGTTTTTGATTCTTCAGCATGTCACCAAGTTTTTTTGAATTTTTCTTGAATTTTTCTTTGTGATGATTTGCGGCAGTTAGTTCACTTTCCAAGATTCCTTTTTGTCTTATGAGTTCAGTTTTGTCATTTTTTGTGTGCATTAGATCTGTCTTCAACATATCATTTTCATGACTAAGTCTTGTGTTCTCATTTCCAACATCATTTAGTCTTTTGGCCAAGTCTTGTTCATTCTTCTTCCTATCTTCAATTTCTTTACAAAATCTTGTAGTCATATCCTGCATCTCATTCTGTGTTGTACTGATCTCTTGTCTTAGCTTATTTACTAGATCATTAAGAGTTTCTTTTTCATCATTCTCATTCTGCATCTTTTCACAAAGTTCTCTTCTCTTATTTCTTGCAATGGTAAGATTTTATTGAAGTGCTTGAATGATATCCTGAGCAGCCTTTAGATCATCTTAAAGTTTGATATTCTTCACCTTTTCTGCATCATAGTCTAAAAGAGTTGTTTTCAATTGTTCTCTCAAGTTTTTCATCTCTACCAGTGACAAGATCTTCCTCAAGCTATTAGGCTTCTAAAAATAGAGGACCAAACTCTAATACCAATTGTTAGGATTCCCAAAGATACTAAGAGGGGGGGTGATTCAGTATCTAACCAGTTTCTAAATTTATTTGAATTAAAACATGTAAAGCATATCAATATTGTGTACTGGTAAACCAAAAATAATGCAGTAAACAAGAATAACAACAACCACATGAAAACAACACCATAACATAGTATTTTAATGAGGAAACCCGGTGTGGGAAAAATCTCGATAGGATTTGTGACCCACAATATTCACTTACTAGCCAATAAGGGAATATTACTATTTTACAAGAGGGGCCTACACATGCAAGAAGGCCAAGTGCCTAGAGCTCACTGCTCAATTACAAAGGAAGTCACATTGACTTACAAAAATGGATTATACAAATCCAATGTCTTGTACTACTTCAAATTAGCATCTGCTATGCCAGATCCAGTACCGGTTTTAGCTTTGCTTCATACATAAACCCTTAACCTATAATTCACATATTAGGTCTGCATAATTTTGCCTATTACCTTATTCATAAATGTTCTACAATGATCTCATACATATATGAGTCATAGTACAACTCGCCATGTCAGCTTACAATGATTTTACAATTAATTACAAAATATATTATCAACAAAATTCATGTCGGTCAGAGTGTCGGTATCCATCCTTTCACTATCGGTGTTCTGTGTGTGGGTGTAGAGTTTGTCATTATTAGTGCCAGTATATTTGTTTTGTCGGTATCATATGATTGCAAGGTTGTCATCAATGACAAAACCTTCAATCACCTACAATTTCTCATTGGAGTGTGCATTTGCCAACAATTGGTATCACGATTTTAGCTCTGCTTCATACATAAACCCTTAACCTATAATTCACATATTAGGTCTACATAATTTTGCCTATTACCTTCTACATAAATGTTCTACAATGATCTCATACATATATGAGTCATATTTCAACTCGCCATGTCGGCTTACAATGATTTAATAATTAATTACAAAATATATTATCAACAAAATTCCTATCGGCCAGAGTGCCAGTATCCATCCTTTCACTGTCGGTGTTCTATGTGTCAGTGTAGAGTTTATCATTGTTGATGTTGGTATATTTGTTTTGCTGGTATCATATGATTGCAAGGTTGCCATCAATGAAAAAACCTTCAATCACCTACAATTTCTTATTGGAGTGTGCATGTTACCAGCATGGATGTTGATCAGTGTTTCTAAGTTATGTCAGGAATATAATGGAGGTCTAGTAAGATTTGGAGATGATAAAGCTTGTTTGATAAAAGGAAAATGAGCTATATCTCTTGATGGTAAGCATAATACTGACAATGTTTACTATGTAGAAGGTTTAAAGCATAATCTTTCGAGTGTTGGTCAATTAGTTGAAAAAGGATTTCAGTTACAATTCAAGAATGGAAAATGCAAAATTATGAACAGAACTGGTTTGGAAATAGCAACCGGTAATCAAACTAGACGTAACATCTTTCATTTGAATAACAGTGAAAAGACATGCTTGATTGCACATATTGATGAAAGTTGGCTATGTCATAAGAGACTCTGTCATGTAAATTTTGATTGCATTGTGAAAATCAGTACAACTAAGGTAGTTAGAGATTTACCTAAGATTGTTAAACCTCACAATCCGGTATGTAAGGAATGTCAATTTGGAAAACAAGTTAGAGAATCTTGTAAAAGTATTATAGAAAAATCCAATAATGCTCTTGACTTAATTCACACTGATTTATGTGGTCCAGCTAGAACTAAAAGCTTACAAGGTGATAGATATTTCATGCTAATCATTGATGACTATTCTAGAATGTGTTGGGTTATTTTTGTTAGAAAAAAATTAGAAGCACTTGGGAAATTCAAACTATTCAAAGCAATGGTAGAAAATGAAACCGGTAAGAAAATCAAATGTCTAAGATCAGATCAAGGAGGTGAATTTACATCTAAGGAATTTAATGCATTCTGTGAAGTAAATGGAATCAGAAGACAATTATCAGCACCTTGGACACCACAACAGAATAGAGTTGTAGAAAGGAAAAATAGAACTATCTTGGATGCAGCTAGAAGTATGTTATCTAAAGAAAATCTACCACATGTATATTGGAGAGAGGCAGTAAGTACAACGGTCTATACATTCAACAAAGTTCACATCAAAGGTGAAACCAGTAAGACCCCTCATGAACTATGGTTTGGCATTACTCCTACTCTTAAATATTTTAGAATATTTGGAAGTAAATGCTATATTAGAAGAGATGGGTATATTGGAAAATTTGATCCTAGAAGTGATGAAGGAATATTTCTTAGTTATTCATCTAAGAGCAAAGCATATAGGTGTTTTAACAAAAGATTGCAGAAAATTGTTGAGAGTACAAATGTGAAAATTGATGAACAATTTAGAGGAACTTCAAGGTATATAGACTCTGAACCGACAATAGAGATACTGACAAATGAACCTAAATTGAATCCACCAGTACAAAATGAAGACCCAGTTACACCGGTATTATTTGAAAATTCCACTATAACTGAGGAATTGCAGCAAACGAAGACACCCCAGTATGTAAGATTGAACCACTCTGAAAATTAGATAATTGGAAATAAGTATCAAGGAGTTATGACAAGAGGAAGACTGGCAAGTGAAGAGGTATGTCTTATTTCTCAAATTGAACCATCATCAATTAATGAGGCATGTGAAGATAAACACTGGATTAAAGCTATGGAAGAAGAATTAGAACAAATTGAAAAGAATAACACATGGACATTAGTTCCCCGGCCTAAAGAAAAAAATATAATATGAACAAAATGGGTATTCAGAAACAAACTTAATGAAGATGGTAAGGTAATCAGAAATAAAGAAAGACTAGTGTGTAAGGGATATTCTCATAAAGAAGGAATTGATTTTAATGAAACCTTTGTACTGGTAGCTATAATTGAGGCAGTCAAATTATTCTTGGCTTTTGCAGCACACAAGAACTACAAAGTATATCAATTGGATATTAAATGTGCATTTCTGAATGAAGATCTTGAAGAAGAAGTTTACATTGAGCAACTTGATGGAATTTCTTTGACAAATAATAAAGATATGGTTTGCAGGTTAAGGAAAGCTTTGTGTGGATTAAAGCAAGCTTCAAGAGCTTGGTATGCTAGATTGGATAAATATCTTTTAAAGATTGGTTTTTCTAAAGGTAATGCTAACAGTAACTTATACTATAAAGTAAATAATGATGACATCTTGGTTATAGAAGTTTTTGTTGCTGATATAATGTTTGGAGGAGAAGATGGTTTATGTAAAGACTTTTCTATTGAAATGTAACAAGAATTTGAAATGTCTATGATTGGAGAGATAAAATTCTTTTTAGGATTCTAGATTTCATAGACTGGTAAAGGTATATTCTTGAGTCAATCTAAGTACTTGAAGGAGTTACTAAAGAAATTTGGGATGGAAAACTCTAAACTGGTAAGCACACCTATGACTACAAATGACAAATTATCACTAAGGGATGAATCTACACCTATTAATCTGACTAGGTACAAATCAATGATAGGAGGTTTACTGTATTTGACACAAACAAGACCTGATATTATGAATGCAGTATGTATTGTTTCAAGATTTTAGAGTAATCCTAGAGAAAATCATGAATCAGCAGTAAAAAGGATTTTCCGGTACTTACAAGGCACTACCAATCTTGGCTTATGGTATCCTAGAGATGAAAAATTTGAATTATGTGCATACACAGATGCAAATTGGGCAGGAGATGTGGATGATAGAAAAAGCACCACCGGCAAAGCATTTTTTCTTGGAAGCAGACTAATCTCTTGGTTGAGTAAGAAACAAAGTTGCACATCTTTATCAACAACAGAATCAAAATATGTTGCAGCAACAACTAACTGTACACAGGTATTATGGCTTAAGAAAATGTTGAAGGACATAAAGGTAAAAAGAAAGGAATGTATAACTATCTATTGTGATAACACTGGAGCAATTGATATATCTAAGAATCCGGTACTACATTCTAAAACTAAACATGTTTCTATCAAATTAAATTTTCTAAAGGAGAATGTTGAAGCAAAAGAAGTAAAACTGGTTTATGTGAATACTAAAGAGAAGATTGCAGATAATTTCACTAAGCCTTTGCCTAAAGAAACTTTTGAATATCTCAGAGATTAGCTTTGGGTCATACCCCCTCCAGTAGAGATTTAGACAGTTGATGTTTGTCATCAACCGACATAATTAATAGAGAAATCTTTTACTCTAGCTTTGATGAGGAGAGCTACTTCTCAGGAGGAGTAGTTGGTATACTGAATTGGTTGGTATTTTGTATTTGAACCTAGTTTTTGTATTAGCTTTCGCATTTGATGTCAAAGGGGGAGAGATTGCTATGAAAAAACACAAGGAAGACACATGTTACTCTCAGGGGGAGAGATTGTTACTCTAGGAGAGATTGATTACTCTCTATATCTGAATTTTGATTTTTGCTTATGATCTCTTTTGGAGATTGTTGGTTTTTGGTATTTGGCATTTCTATTTTAGCACTTTGATGGTTTTTCCATCTTGTGTTGCCATCAATGCCAAAGGGGGAGATTGTTGGTATTTTGGATATGTTGATATGGTTTTTTCATTGATGTCAACACCTATTAACACTTATCAACTCTGGAACTTTGGAGAATTGGCAATGTTCACCGGCAAGCAAGTGACTTTATGCACAGTCACTGGTATCTGGTTCACTGGTAGGATATAATATTCACCGGCACTTGGAATGACATGGAAAACACTTGGTTATGTTGAAGACATCATTTGGACACTTTGTCATGGAGATTTGTTCATTGGCATATTCGTATTTGTTGTTACCGGCAAATAGGTCCACAATAAGCACCGGCAGACTTATCTATTCCAGATCAGAATGGTACGCTTTGAAGATGATTTATTATTGTTGTAAATGCATTAAACCGACATGTTGTATCAATTATTGCATCGGTTATTAATTTAATTGTAAATTGCTTTTATTGTAATATCTTTTAGAGCTGACCTACTATAATTGGTCTTAAGGTTATGGTATATATGTAAGATCTTATTTGTAATATCAATATGTGATTGGGAAAAGAAATCATAAAAAGGTATATGCAAGAATAAGCAGAGCTTACACACAGACATCATTTGAAGGTTGAAGGAAGGTTTTTATGAAGGCGTATCAAAACTACACCGGTACCAAATCCAACATATAAAGATGCTATTTTGAGTAGTACATTATTATTGGATTTAACCATCCAATTGTAGTCAATGTGACTCCTATTTGTGTTTGAGCAGTGAGCTCTAGGCGCTTGACCTTTTTGCATGTGCAGACCCCATTTGTATACACATAGTATCTGCAGTAGTATCATCTGATTGTGGGTAAGGTTTCCCACCATGGTTTTTCCCCTTACAGGGTTTCCACGTACAAATATTGGTGTTATGTGTTGTGGATGTTATTGTCTTTCTGTTTCATGCATTAATCTTTATCAATACTACAATTAATTGATAAACTATCTACCAGCATAAATTTTGGTTTACCGATATTAAGCATTTGGCTTGGATAAGTTGTTTTTGGTTTAAATTTATTAGACAACTAATTCACACCCCCCCCCCCTCTCAGTTGTCTGCAGGACCTAACAATAAGTGATGTGTTGACATGAAGAAGTCAGATCAACCAAGTGAGTAGTTGTCAACCTGTAAAGCACATGACTGATGTACATGCTGGAGGGTCAAGGGTCAGGATGCTAGAGTTGTTGTTTGTGATAAAGAGGCAGAATGTTACCTAAATCACATCAACGCAGTAGGAGAAGAATGAACAAATCACAGGTATGTTGTGAAGTTGCAAAAAATAGGACTCCCTCCAGATGAAGATGCAGTCATCATGAGAGGTAATGAATGATAGTGAATGCATCCACAATGGATCACATATGTTTGTTTGAAGATATGCTGCACAAATAGGGAAGTCACATGAGTACATTGTAGGATGTAGAAGACAAGGTGTCACTTCACTGGTAAGTGGAACTTATTTCCTATTACATATTCTGTGTATCATAGTTTTGTGAGATAACGAAGAAGAGGTGTGCATCAAGTGCATGAAATTAGGGATATGCACTAAACCGACTGAGAAGGAATGTTTAGATGTTGATACAGATCAAGAGTGTTTATCGGTATGTAATTCAACCACTAATATGGATAAGGTGTAGATGAAGAAGACTCCCCATCTGATGAAGATGTACATAAGGTAGGTTAGCAAGAGTGCTGACCGATTCCACCGGGAGAGAAGTAGAGTGCAAGGTTGATGACAGACCGGTTTGAGGGATTAACCGACAGGGTTAGTAAATTGACAGAGAAGAGAAACTGGTAGAGTGTTTGGTCAGTCATCCTATCTAGACTGACATGTAGAGTCAAGCTGGCAGCTAGTCGACATGGATGCCACATGAGTCAAGGTGGTGGACCTCCTTTCGGATGAAGAAGGAATGTACACCTACGGAGTAGTTGCAGAGTTGGTCGACATTAATGGAAGATCCCACAAATCATGGGACATGTTGTAGAGGTTTGCGTCATGAGGTCTAGAGGACAACTTAGGGCCAGCTAAGAGTGATTGAGGAGATCGAGGCAGATGAAGGAAACAACAAGACCGATCTTGGTGGTTCACCAAGAAATCAGCCGATAAGGGAAAAAGAAGATCGCCAAAGATGGAAAATATTTATTGGAAGGTATGTTAATGGCAGAGTTGTACATTTGGCTATTTGGGAGATCATATCAAACAAGATCTGATTGGATTTGGTTTGCCTCGAGGTTGATGAGGAAACCCTAATAGCCCATGTTTTTTGAATTAGTTTTTGGCGAGAAAACCAAGCTATAAATAATGAAGTCAAACTCATTGAAGGTTGTTGTTGAATGGAATAAGAGTGTGCTACTGTGAAGTGATTAAGTATTACTTCTGCATATAAGAGAAAAATAGCCAAGTTCTCAATGAGTATCTGAGAAGAGAGTGAGAATGAGGAAGAATCAGGTTGAAGTGTTCAATCGGTAGCAGTGCAAAACTTGTAGTGGTTATACCGACAGAGCAGAATTGAAGAGAGTTGTAGAGAAGGCAGATAGTGGATTGACAGAGTGTAGTACTGGTAAAAAGAAAAGAGTAAGGTGGAGATCTAGTAGAGTAGAAGAAGAGGAGAGGTGTACCAGTAGAGTTTACTGGTAGAGAAGCAGCAGATGAGAGCAACATGAGAAGTGTACCGGTGTAGCGGAGAAGGTATCTCAGTGGTAGAGTAAGGTATTTGGAATGGTTGCAAGATTCACTTGTAACAAAATAACTACTTTTGTGATTGATGTTTTCATAGTGACCATTGAGTTGTAGCTCAGTGCAGGGATTGTAGTTCCTTTGGGTGGTAGCCCATAAACAAGTTAGGGGTTGGTGCTCCTTGGGTTGGTGCCCTAAATCAAGGGTTGGTACTCCTTGGGTTGGTGCCCTAAATCAAGGGTTGGTGCTCCTTGGGTTGGTGCCCTAAACATTATAAGAGAGTTTTGATTGTGATGTTGGATTGGAACAGTAGACTCCAACAACATTGCTCACTGAGGTTTTCCCCATCTTGGGTTTTCCTCATATATGCTAGTGTTATGTGATGTTCCCTTGTGTGATTGCATTTGTGTTAGTCTCCCCACTAATCGGTATGACTACATTGTGTTAGATCCCATAACCAGTATACACACCTAGGTCACTAAAGAGAAAAGTTTGAGAACCGGTGGTACATTGTGTCTAACAATTGGTATCAGAGCATAGGTTCCCAGTTAGACGAGCTTTCTCCAGCTGGGGTAGATTTTGGCTTAAGGATACAATGATTTGTTTAGTGTCAATCCCTTCTCCTGTGTTTGATGGTTCAAACTATTCTATTTGGAGTTGTAGAATGGAAGTCTTCCTATCCTCCCTAGGATTCGATGTATGGATGTCAATTATTAATGACCTCCCTATGAATGCTAGTCCTCCCACCAGATCTAAAGAAGAAAGGAGATGCTTGTGCAATGAAGATGCCATGAGGACTATATTTAGTGGGCTCACAGGTGGATAGATGCAAAACACCAAAAAACTTATGGGAGAGATTGAAAAAGCTCTCTAGAAATGAGCCTACTACTGCAAAACTGGCTAGTGATGATTTGATGAGAAATGCATCTCATGTATCTGCAATTGATGAAGGAAGATCCACTAGCAGTTGGAACTTTGGTAAAGAAGGAACCCACCTCTTCATGGGTCAAGGATCTAAAGATGAAGTGCACACATCTGAAAGTGATAGGGAAAATAGATCCCATTGACAAGATGTGTTTGGCAGTGATGATGAAGAAGAAGAAGATGCAGAAGTATATCTTGAGTGTGAACTGGTAAGTGCTCTAGAAGAGATTCAAAATGTTAAAAATGATTTTAAAAACTACAAAAGATCAGTTCATGAGGATTGCTGCCAATTGAGAACCTGCCTTGAAGTATCAAACCAAAAGGTTGGTTTATTGACCACTCAACTAGAAGAGACAAAAATATTGACTGATGATTTGAAATCAATCTTGGACTCCAAGAAAAGTGAAAGCGAGAATCTGAGAAATGAATACAAGATTTTCAAGAATGCTACTATAATATAGTAGAATCAGCTGACAAAATGCCTTGAGGAATCTGAGAAATGCATCTTAGAGTTTAAGTGCTGGGAAAAGTTCACCAAGGTGTGCCGGTGTGAATATCTAGCATCTAGGCTAGAAGTTAAAGATAAATAATATCATAAGATGCTTGGAGAAATGGAGTCTCTCTGAATTGACCTTGAGAAGTGTTAGGATGAGCTCAAGGTAAGAATCTGGTTTGATGGGAGTAGTGATGCCTTGGACAAGATGTTGAAGAAGAAGAAGCATGCCAAGGACACTGAAGGATTAGGAAGTGGGGCTAGTGAATGCTCCACCAGCAAGAATGTCCCCCATAATGACATTCAATTTGTCTCCTCAAATGGAGAGAACAAGGGATATACCTTCACAGTCAGAAATACTCCCCAGAAGAAGGTTGACCTAAGAACAATTAGTGAGGACTTGCATACAAAAAGGGAGACCAATGCTACAAGAAGAAGGAACAATGTAGATCCCAAAGGTAAAGGGAAGATGGGAGAAGATAGTTTCACCAGAAGTAGGAAAATGAGGAAGCAACAAATAAGACCTCCTTCCGACAAAGGACAAAGAAATTCTATCTAATGGTATGGTGAAAGAATAAGTATCCGATAGAATACTGAGAGAGGGGCCTAAATTAGTATATTGAAAAATTGATACAAAGTTTCCAAACTCAAACTCAGTCACACAAAGCAAACATATCTCAATCAAGATCAATATTCATAAGAATACTTGACATCAACCGATTTAACTGTTATGACAACTTAACAATAAACAACTTCAATCTTGTAAACATAAACAATGCTTAATCATAACTCAACATATTCATCTCTCAATGCTTCTACTTATCATGCCTTATCAGAAGTTAATCAAATCAACAAATAAGATCATAACCACAAAAGAATTCACCACTTGACACAAATGTTTATACGTGGAAAACCCAAATAGGTAAAAACCATGGTGAGATGAGACTCACAAGGATAGCTATCTGAACTCTTATGAAGTTCGCCCTGTTAAGAGCCAAGCATGTTAAAGCCTTACAATAAGTCCTGTTAAGAACTAATTCCAGTTAGGAATCACTCAGTTAGGGGATTTACAAAAATGCCTTGATGAAAAGAACAATACCCTGTTAGGAGTAACCTTGCTGGAGGATTTAAGAATCCAGGCTAATGGACCACCTTGTTAGAGGATTTAATGAGTAACAAAGCTTGTTAGAGCTTACCCAGTTAAGGGATTTCAATTCTACTATAATTGTTAGAAAACAATAGGTTTTCTTGATCTGTCAGAGTATCACTACATTTGCTTGATCAGATCCTTCTAAGCTTCAATCTGGCTTCACTGAAAGTGCAGATCCATTCACTGGTTAGGAAACTACACACTCAACATGTTTCTATCAATCTTGCCAACCACCTTTACAAACAACTTTATCGACCTTAAATACAAATCAATTAGGTCGATAACACAACAAAAACCTAATTCTCATCATCAAGATTACAAACAAGTCGGTATAATCTTGACCGTTAGAAATCATGACAATCTTTTCACATTCTTCAAGAAAATTCCAACCGCTCCATGATCACTGCTTCATCAAACTTTGTAACTCATCACGTGCTATACATTAGATGCAATCCACTTTGCTCCTTCCCTAGACAATAAACAAATGCCCCAAAACAATTTGAACTTATCATCATACAATGATCACACGTGTCTCCATCATTATCGCTTATCAGATAATAAACCAACAAACTTGATTGATTAGGTATTAATAGCTGATAGGGTTTACCAATTACATTGTATAGAAAGGTTTTAACCCTTTACACCGGTTCACCAATTCAACTCACAAACTTTACATACTGGTTTACAACATCTTCCACAAAGCTCTTTTTATCGGTTACTAGCCAATATCAAAAACAACAATATCAATAATAACATGAATACCATTATTGGTTCAATTGACATCAATGACAACATATCATTAATGCAATCTCTATGCAAAATGCCAACAACCTCAATGCCAACAATCTCCCCCTTTGGCATTGATGGCAATACAAGTATCAACGCCTCTGATTGCTGCTAAGATTGGTGAATAGGAATCTTAGTTTACATTACCAATTATTCACCTTTCTCTGTTTGTCTTCAGCCTGCCGTTGCTTCACCTAATCAGACACATAATTCTTCTCCTCAATCACATAATTCTTCTCCTCAATCACATAATTCTTCTCCCCCTTTGATAGCAATGCCAAAGTGAAAGTAAAAAGAAAATGTAATTCTTCTCTCACTATGCATCAACATCATTCTGCAACTTGATGCTCCCCCTATGGAATACATCCACTTCTTCATCAATCCATGTAAAATTCTGCAAGTGGTTCAGGGACTGATGTAATCAGCATCATACTCAACTAGCGTCATGAAGAGGGACAACCCCCAATTGACTTCTAAGATACTTGAAAGTGGTCTTAAGCAAAGGTTTGGTAAATATATCTGCAAGTTGCTCCTTGGTAGAAATATGCTCCAAGATAACATCTTTACTTTGAACTTTTTCCCTCAACAAGTGATATTTCAATTCAATGTGCTTATTCCTTGTGTGCAAAATGGGATTTTTAGAAATGTTTATTGCACTTGTATTATCACACAAAATCTTTATTGGTTCTGAGATTTCCATCTTCAAACCTTCCAAATGTATCTCATCCACATAGCTTATGTGCAATTCATATTAGTTCCTACATACTCAGCTTCGGCAATAGATTATGAAGTACAACTTTGCTTTTTACTACTCCATGAAACTAGCCTTCTCCCTAGAAAGAATGCTCTACTGGTAGTACTCTTCCGGTCATCAATATTTCCTGCCCAATCAGCATCTGTGTATGCTTTCAAATCAAAATTTCCACCATATGGATACGATAACCCATAGTCAATAGTACCTTTCAGATATCTAAAAAATCTTTTGGTTGCCATCAGATGTGCCTCCTTTAGATTCTTCTAAAATCTAACAACAATACCAACTGCATGGGCAATATTTGGTCGACTGTGAACAACATAGTGTAATTTGCCAATCATTGACCTGCATTCTTTTTCATCTACAGACTTAGATGCATCTTCCTTGGACAATTTACAACCTATAACCATTGGGGTTCCAGCTGGTTTACAGTCACTCATGCCAAAAGTCTTCAAAACTTCTTTCACATACTTGGATTGAGTAATGAAAATACCATTCTTCATCTGCTAGATCTTTAAGCCTATGAAATTTTTTATTTCCCCTACTAATGACATCTCAAATTCATTCTTCATTTCATCTGTAAAACAATTACTCATGTCATCATTACCTCCAAATATAATGTCATCTACAAATACTTCATTGACCAGTATTTCATCTCCTTCAGACTTGAGATAACTATTGTTGTCATTACTGGTTCTAGCAAAGCCTATCTTCATCAGATGAGTGTGAATCCATTCATACCATGCTCTAGGTGCCTGCTTTAATCCATACAAATCTTTATGCAATTTGCATACCATGTCTTCCTTTTCTATTAATGCATAACCATCAAGCTGCTCTATATAAACCTCTTCTTCTAGTATCCCATTCAAGAATGCGGACTTAACATCCATCTTGTATACCTTATACTTCTTATGAGCTGCACATGCAAGCAATATTCTAACACCTTCCAGTCTTACTACTGGTGCAAAAGTTTCTCCATAATCCTCTCCTTCTTCTTGCGCATAACCTTTGCATACTAATCTTGCCTTGTTGTGAACTACAACACCATCTTCATTTAACTTGTTTCTGAACACCCATTTAGTACCTATAACATTCTTGTTTACCGGTCGAGGTACCAGGGTCCAAGTGTTCTTCTCAATTTGATCCAACTCCTCCTCCATAGCTTTCACCCAATGATCATCACCAAATTCCACCTTAGCACTTCTAGGATCAAAGGTGGAGATCATGCAAGAGTTCCCTCTTATTCTCCTTCTAGTTAGTACACCGGCATCCTTATCTCCAATTATCTATTCAAGACCGTGATTCAGTCTCACATACCTAGGAATAACATGATCATTCTCTTCAGGTTCAACTTCTTCATTATCATCTTCCTTTGAATTTATTTGTTCCGGTTGAACAAGTACATAAGGATTTTCTTTACCGGTTTCTGATTTGACAGTTTCAGGTGCCAAAAGCAAAATGCAAGGATCTTCATCCTTCTTCTCAGAATTGGTTCCTTCTTAAAATTCAGGACATTCATCTACACAAACATCAATACTCTCAACAATTTTCTATGTTCGATTGTTGAAGCATTTACAGGCCTTACTCTTGGTGGAATATCCAAGAAATATGCCTTCATCACTCTTAGCTTCAAACTTGCTTATGTAATCACCTCTTTTAATAAAACATTTGCTTCCAAATATCCTAAAATAGCTAACATCAGGTGATCTCCCATACCAATATCCATATGGGGTCTTGTCCTTACCTCTTTTCACCAAAACTTGGTTCATTGTGTAAACATCTATACTTACAGCTTCTTTCCAAAATATTTTTGCTACACCTTCTTGAATCAACATAGTCCTAGCAGCTTCAACCAATGATTGGTTGTTTCTCTCTGCTATACCATTCTGTTGTGGTATCCTTGGTGCAGAAAGTTGCCACTTGATACCATTATCATCACAATACTTAGTGAATTCCACATAAGTGAATTCACCGCATTGATATGTTCTTAGACATTTTATCTTTTTGCCACTCTCTTTCTTAGCTAAGGCTCTGAATGCCTTGAATTTACCAAAAGCTTCATTCGTATCCTTCAAGAATTTGACCCACATCATCCTTGAACAATCATAAGTGAAGATCATGAAGTATCTGTCACCTTGAATTCTTGTTCTTATTGGTCCACATACATCTGTATGAACCAAATCTAACAAGTTCTTTGCTAAGAAGGACTTTCTCTTGAAAGCTGAAGAATTCATCCTTCCTAGCTAACATTCTTTACAAAGAGCATTAATCGGTTTGTCTAGCTGAGGCATACCTCTTATTGTCTTAGACTTTCTTACTTTAACAATATTGTTAAAATTTATATGACAAAATCTCCTATGCCGAATCCAGCTATCATCTAATTTTGCAATCAAACAGTTGCTAACTTTAGGATTGAGATGAAATAGATTACCTTTTGTCTGTTTCCCAGTTGCAATCAATTCACCTTTATTGTCAAAGATTTTGCACATTCTATTTCTAAACTCCAGTGGGTGTCCTATATCATTAAGTTGTGCCACACTTACAAGCTTGTGCTTTAGGCCTTCAACCCAATAGACATCATCAGCACTACTCTTCCCATTAAGATAAATAACTCCCTTACCTTTAACCATACAGGGCCAAATCTGACACTGCCATCAAATTCTTTCAAGGAAAGAAATTTGCTCCAATCACCAGTCATGTGATGTGAACAACCACTATCAATGATCCAATCATCAGAGTTATCCATTCTGGATACTAGTGCATATATTTCTTCCTTAATAGCTACAAACACAATATCTTCACTAGCATCATCATCATATTCTTCATAAGTAATACCACTGTCAATAGCTATAAGACAATCTCTCTTGCCTTTACCCTTATACTTCTTAAATTTGTCTCTTGTATTCATTTTCACCATTAGGGAAATTAGCTGCTAAATGGCCAATCTTGTTGCATGCAAAACATTTTAAAGGTAGCTTACCTCTATATTTACCAGTGCCTCTAGGGATTTGTTTGGCCAACAAATCTTCAAGTTCCACTAAGTTGTCTTCATCATCAACATCTCTGTTGGATCTAGATTCATATCTATGGCCGATATCTCTACTTCTTCTCATAGATGAATTAGAGATAGAAGCTCTGAATGCAGATTCTGATTTTTGTATACTACCATCATAGCCATTTAGTTCAAAAGCAGTAAGTTTCCCAATAATAGAGTTAAGAGTTACCTTTTTCTTGTCAATGGATTTCAGCTCCTGGATAGCTGCAACTCAGATAGCATAGACCAGTAGCAGGGTTCTCAGTACCTTACTGATTACTGTGGCATCTTCCACTTTCCCTCCTGCACTCTTTATCTCACCAACTATCTCTTTAATCCTTTGACCATACTGCTGGATATTATCACCTTCAGACATTCTCATGTCATCGAAATTTCCTCTTAAACTCTCCTCTTTGGCAATCTTAACATGTTCATCACCACTATAAATCTCTTCAAGTTTTTGCCACACTTCATGTGCAATTTCAAGACCATGAATATCTACATATTTAACATCAGATAGAGAATTGATAATAGCCTCTAATGCTTGGTGATTTTCTTGATGTTCTTTCTTCTGTTCATTAGTCAAGATTCTAGTCGATGTAATATACTTTGTTTGTATATGATCCCGATACTGACTACCAAGACTCTTAATGTAAATCTTCATTATGTCACTCCCTATTCTATAGTTATCTTTGTTGAACTTCGGACCTTCTTTATTCATCATGATCTACAAGATCTTTTCCTCAAGCTGTTAGGCTTTTTGATTAAGAGGACCTAAGACGCTCTGATACCAATTGATGGTATGATGAAAGAATAAGTATGTGATAGAATAATAAGAGGGGGGGGTGAATCAGTATATTGAAAAACTGATGCAAAGTTCCCAAACTCGAACTCAGTCACACAAAGCAAACATATCTCAGTCAAGATCAATATTCATAAGAATACTTGATATCAACCGGTTTAAGTGTTATGACAACTTAATAGTAAACAACTTCAATATTGTAAAAATTAACAATGCTTAATTATAACTCAACATATTCATCTCTCAATGCTTCTACTTATCATGCCTTATCAGAAGTTAATCAAATCAACAAATAAGATCATAACCACAAAAGCATTCACCACTTGACACAAATGTTTATACGTGGAAAACCCAAATAGGTAAAAACCATGGTGAGATGAGAATCACAAGGATATCTATCTGAACTCTTCTGAAGTTTTCCCTAATAGGAGTCAAACCTGTTAAAGCTTTACAATAAGTCCTTTTAAGAACTGATTCTGGTTAGGAATCACCCAATTAGAGGATTTACAAATATGCCTTGATGAAAAGCACAATACCCTGTTAGGAGTAACCTCGCTAAAGGATTTAAGAATCCAAGCTAATGGACCACCTTATTAGAGGATTTAATGAGTAACCAAGCTTGTTTTGATTAAGTAAAAATAAGTTTTTGAAAGGAACCCGAACCTTTTACATATTAGGAAAAAGATAAAGCATTAAAGCAGAAAAAAACCATGCCTAATCACCAAAACAAAAAATAGTTCCCATCCAAACCAAAAAGGGAGCTCAAAACACATAGAGCTACTCAAAGACAGTAAAAGGATAGTAGAAGGACCACACAAAGACTAAGACAAAGACCAAGACAACTAAATATTTTTCATAATATCTTTTGCATGAACCACCATCTGCTTCATCTTGTCCACATAGGTCTTCAATTCATCCAGCTCTCGTCCCTTGATATCACCCCAATTCCTGGTGTTGGCCCTAGTTCTCTTATCATGACCTTTTTTCTCCATCTGATCCTTGTCGCCCTCTTTGTCTTTAATGTTATCAAATCTGTTAATCAAAATATTCATATTATCCACAAAGGCCTTAAGAATTTGGAAATTTTGTTCAACAATCCTCTTCACAGTTAATTCCATCTTGTCAACTCTATTGACCTGGTTGTTCATGGTAGTTTCCAGCCCGTTCGCCTCTCTATTCCCTTCCATTTCCTTAACCTTTTTTTCTATTTCAATAATTTTACCGACCATGGCCTCAATAGCTTCAACGTTGTTGATCACAACCACTGATTCTTTAACATTTTCAGAAAGAGGCTTCTCGCCTATCATAGCATTTTTTATAACATTAATATCATTCTTCAGGTTGTTGATATCTTTCACAATTTTGCTGATAGTATCACAAAATCCCTTAATACTATCATTATCCCCATGACAGTCACTAGGATTCCCCTTTTATTCTCTTGGCCCTCATTCTTCAATCCTTGAGTACTCAAATCCTCACCATGACCCACATCTGGAATCTCATCCTCCTCCTTACCCTTCATATTGTCATTTTTTCCCTCCTCTGCATCCTCATCAAAAGCTATCAAAATCTATTTTTTAGCCTTGTTAGCTCCCCTATTGGTATTCTTGTTCCTCTGGGTTTGTTTTCCCATTCCTTTTCCTTTCTTACTTTTGATGAATATCTCCTCAAGGGACTCATTCTTGGAGTCTGAGAGATCAGAATCAACCACAATCCTCTTTCTTTTCCCCTTATTCCTCCCCTTTTTGCTAAGATCCTCTGACTCACCTTTAGTTTCTGAGTCAAATTTGAAACCACTATACTCACTTTTTGTGTCATCATCCATGGTATTTTTACCTCTAATTGGTTTCTCTATGGATTTCCCTTTCAACAATTTGTAAACTAAAACCATAAGACCCTGATGAAGAGAATGGTCCCCCTGAGGGTCTTTTTGCATTTCTTTAATAAAGTGATCCATGGAACAAGCTAGATAATAGGGTAGGCTTACCTTTTCACCATGGCAGAAGTGGTTGAGTAGCACGAAGTGGTGCCCATAAGACCTCGTGAACCTTCCATCTAGACTAATGTAGGTTATGGTAGAAAACAACATGAATCTCCATGGCCTACAAATACGCTTGGGGGAGTAGTAGGATTTGTCCACCTTCACTGTTTTCTTCTTTTTGCCATCTGTGATAGGAAATCTATCCGCTGCCTTATCAGAGACACTTCAATCTCTATAGAACTTAATACCATCTTTCACCATCCCCATAGCTTCTACAATGATATCTTCATCCACCATCATCATCTGGGTGCCCATTACCCAGTAAAGGGATTTCACTTCTTCTATAATTGTTAGAAAACAACAGGTTTTCTTGATCTGTCTGAGTAGAACTACATTTGCTTGATCAAATCCTTCTAAGCTTCAATCTGCCTTCACTTAAAGTACAGACCCATTCACTGGTTAGGCAACTACACACTCAATAGGTTTCTATCAATCTTGCCAACCACCTTTACAAACAACTTCATCGACCTTAAATACAAATCAATTAGGTCAGTAACACAACAAAAAACCTAATTCTCATAATCAAGATTACAAACAAGTCGGTACAATCTGGACTATTATAAATCATGACAATCTCTTCACATTATTCAATAAAATTCCAATCGCTCCATGATCACCGCTTCATCAGACTTTGTAACTCATCATGCATTGTGCATTAGATGCAATCCACTTTTCTCCTTCCCTAGATAATAAACAAATGCACCAAAACAATTTGAACTTATCCTCATACAATGATCGCACATGTCTCCATCATTACCGCTTATCAGATGATAAACCAACAAACTTGATTGGTTAGGGTTTAATAGCTGATAGGGTTTACCGGTTACATTTCATAGAAAGGTTTTAACCCTTTACACCGATTCACCAGTTCAACTCACAAACTTTACATACCAGTTTACATCTTCCACAAAGCTCTTTTTACCGATTACTAGCCAATAACAATATTAGCAATAACATGAATACCATTACCGGTTCAATTGACATCAATGACAACATATCATTAATGTAATCTCTATTCAAAATCCCAACACTATCACCCATAGGGAAAAGAAAGTGTGGGAGAAGAAGAGACCAAATGGAAGAGCTGCACAGAATGGAAAACCAAGGATCCATTCTCAAAGAAGAAGTAATGGGGATGTTAAACCGGTAAGATCTCCTCATGCATGGAAAAATAAATTTGTAAGTCATATGCCATCCTTTACAGGTTACTGCTTTGCATGTAATGCTTATGGCCACAAGGCAGAGGAATATAGAAAGATATCTAGAAAGAACAATCTAGGATCTCATAGACATCATGCAAATAAACAAAATGTATCCAGGAGTAGATACATGCATGTCCCCTCTCTCGGTTATGCAAATATTGTTTGTCATAACTGCAATGGTTTTGGACATAAAGAGTTTGAATGTAGGAAGAGGAACCTGCAATCACATGGAGGCTGGTATAACAACTATGCTCTACATAAAAGTTGATATAGAGCATATGGAAGTCAGAGACCTGCATGGAACCAAAGGAGAAATCTTCCTATAGGAGCATGTCATCAAGGTCTTCTGAACTTTTCTTCAATTTCTCCTTGTGTTGATTTGCAGTAGCCAATTCATTTTCCAAGATTCCTTTCTATCTCATGAGTTCAGTTCTGTCATTTTGTGTATGCATCAAATCTATCTTCAACATATTATTTTCATGACTGAGTCTTGTGTTTTCATTTCCAGCATCATTGAGTCTTCTAACCAAGTCATCTTCATTCTTCTTTCTATCTTCAATGTCTTTACAAAATCTCATGGTCATATCTTGCATCTCATTTTTCATTGTATTGTTTTCTTGTCTCAGCTTATTCACAAGGTCATTAAGAGTTTCTTTCTCATCATCATCACTCTGCATCTTCTCATAAAGTTCTCTTCTTTTGTTCCTAGCAATAGTGAGATTTTTTTGAAGTCCTTGAATGATTTCCTATGCAACCTTCAAATCATCTTCAAGTTTCATATTTTTCAACTTTTTTGCATCATAGTCTGCAAGAGATGTTTCTAGTTGCTTTCTCAAGTTTTCCATCTCTACCAGTGTCATAATCTTCCTCAAGATGTTAGGCTTTTGAAAATAGAGGACCGGGTTCTAAAACCAATTGTTAGGATTCCCAAAGATACTGAGAGGGGGGGTGAATCAGTATCTTGCCAGTTAATGGATTTTCTTAACTTATTAAATGAATTGCATCTCAAAATAGTATACCGGTAAACAAGAACAACAACCACAACATAGAAAGCACACCATAACACAATATTTTTAACGAGGAAACTCGGTGTGGGAAAAACCTTGGTGGGATTTGTGACCCACAATATTCGCTTACTGGCCAATAAGGGAATATTACTATTACAATAGGGGTCTGCACATGCTAGAAGGCCAACTACCTAAAGCTCACTGCTTAAATACAAAAGGGAAGTTTCACTGACTTACAAAAATGGATTATATAAATCCAATGTCATGTACTGCTTCAGATCAGCATCTTCTATGCCAGGTTGAGTACCGGTTTAAGCTTTGCAATAATCGTAAAACTTACTTTACAATCTGCCTGAATATTCACACATGATATCCATCTACATATCCTCATTACAAATGTTCTCTAAGATATCATACTTACATATGAGCCTTATTACAATACACCTTGTCGGCTTACAAAAAGATATTACAATTAATTACAAAATACAATAAACAAAATCTTATCGGCCAAGGTGCCAGTAATCAATCTTTGTAGTGTCGGTGAACTGTATGTCGATGTAGAGTCTATCAGTGTCGGTGCCTACTGAAGTCATATGATTATAAGGTTTCCATCAATGACAATACCTTCAATCACCTACAATTTCTCATTGGAGTGTGCATTTGCCAACAATTATCAGATGATCACAGGCGCAAAGCTCAACCGGTATGGAGATAATTGGAGCCCCGATATTAGACCTTGCCAGAGTTGAGGACCTGAGATGTATGACTTAGGGGGAGTTCAAGTGGCTATGATGAAAAGCCAAGATTCTTGAGCTTGGAAAAGTAAGTGCACTGACTACCCAAAACTGCAGATGATAAAAAGTTACAGTAGGAATAACGAGGAAAATTTCATTGTAAGAGGTATCTACCTATCATTTGGCTGGTTGTATTCATAGTACAATCACATTTGATTCCTACTTGTCAGTTGGCTAGTTGTATTGGTAGTACAATCACATTTGATTCCTAAAGAAATTTGGGATCAAATGGGAGGTGATGCAGTTTGACCGACAAGTGAGTAGTGTTCACTGGAACATCCCTCTGAAATTGAGTAGTTTAACAAAAGGTATAAAACTTGCATGCTCAATTGGTGTTAGTTGGTGGTTGATTCCTCCATCTCAATTACTATGACTTGAGAAAATGTAATAATTTGTAGCAATTGGTATCAAAGAAGGAGAGACATCCGGGAAAGACAAAGGGGGAGAAATAATTATGTCAGTGTCGGGAAAATACCAGGAGGAATGATACCCAGATAGTTCTCTTTGCAATTGTTGTCAAAGGGTGAGAAGGATTTTGTAGTATACCACATACTACATGTGTGAGAATCCATTGGATCATACGAAGGGGGAGAAAGATTACATAGTATGCCGGATACTACATGAGTTGACATGAATGCCAAAGGGGGAGATTGTTGGCATTGTGTTGTCATTGATGTCAACCAGTATGGGATGACTAATGGTATGAGAGATGTTTTTGCAACATTATCAAGGAGGAGTACAGGTTGAGATATCTTTTATATCACCTTGTGTTGCAGAACACCGGTAAGGTAAGGATGATGACCTTGAGAGTCACGGGTACACAAGTTAATGCCTGACTTGTCTTGATGAGTTGGGAAGGTGGTTGGTACTGGTAAGGAAAGGATGTCAATTGGTAATTGATGTGTTGACATGAAGAAGTCAGATCAACCAAGTGAGTAGTTGTCAGCCTGCAAAGCTTATGACCAGTGTACAAGCTGAAGGGCCAAGGTGCTAGAGCTGTTGTTTGTGATGAAGAGGCAGAATGTTACCTAAACCACATTAACACAATAGGAGAAGAATGAATAGATAATAGGTATGCTATGAAGTTGAATAATAGAAGGACTCCCTCTAGATGAAGATGCAGTCATCATGAGAAGTAATGACTGATAGGGAATGTGTCCACACTAGATCACATGTGCCTATTTAAAGATATGTTGAGCAAACAGGAAAGTCACACGAGTACATTGCAGGATCCAGAAGACAACTCCACTAGTAAGTGGAACTTACCTCCTATTAGGCATTGTGTGCATCATAGTTTTGTGAGATAAGGAAGAAGAGGTGTGCATCAAGTGCATGAAATCAGGGATATGCACTGAACCGACTAAGAAGGCATGTTGAGATGTTGGTATAGATCAAGAGTGTTTACTGGTATGTAAGTCAACCAGTAATATGGATAAGGTGTAGATGAAGAAGAATCCCCATATACTAAAGATTTACATAAGGCAGGTTAGCAAGTGTGCTGAGTGATTCCACTGGAAGAGAAGCAGAGTGCAAGGTTGATGATAGACCGGTTTGAGTGTTTAACTTGCAGGGTTAGTAAACCGGCAGAGAAGAGAAACTGGTAGAGTGTTTGGTCAGTGATCCTATCTAGACCGACATGTAGAGTCAAGCTAGCACCTGGTTGACATGGATGCCACATGGAGTCAAGGTAGCGGACCTCCATTCAGATGAAGAAGGAATGTACACTGATAGGGTAGTTGCAAAGTTGGTTGACATTAATGGAAGATCCCACAAATCATGGGACATGTTGCAGAGCTGTTGCAGAGGTTTGTGGCTCAAGGTGTGGAGGACAACTTAAGGCCAGCTAAGAGTGATTGAGGAGATAAAGGTGGATGAAGTAAACAACAAGACCGATCTTGGTGGTTGACCAAGAAATTAGCTGATAAGGGAAAAATAAGATCGTCAAAGATGGAAACATTTATTGGAAGGCGCGTTAATGGTGGAGTTGTATAGCTAGTTGTCTAGGAGATCAGATCAGACAAGATTTGATTGGATTTGGTTTGCCTCAAGGTTGATGAGGAAACCCTAACCGCCCATGTTTTTTGAATTGATTTTTGGCGAGAAAACCAGGCTATAAATAATAAAGTCAAATTCATTGAAGGTTGCTGCTGAATGGAAGAAGAGTGTGTTGTTGCGAAGTGATTAAGTATTACTTCTGCATATGAGAGCAAATCAGCCAAGTGCTCAATGAGTATCTAATAATAGAGTGAGAGTGAGGAAGAATCAGGTTGAAGTGTTCAATCGGTAGCAGTGTAGAACTGGTAGTGGTTATATCGGCAGAGTAGAAGTGAAGAGAGTTGTAGAGAAGGCAGATAGTGGACCGGCATAGTGTAATAATGGTAAAGAGCAGAGAGTAAGGTGGAGATCCAACAAAGTAGAAGAAGAGGAGAGGTGTACCGGTAGAGTTTACTAATGGAGAAGTAGGAGAAGTGTACCGGTGTAGAAAAGAAGGTATCTCATCGATAGAGTGAGGTATTTGGAATGGTTGCAAGACTCACTTGTAATAGAATAACTACTTTTGTAATTGATGGTTTCATAGTGATCACTGAGTTGTAGCTCGGTGTAGGGATTGTAGTTCCTTTGGGTGGTAGCCCATAAACAAGTTAGGGGTTGGTGCTCCTTGGGTTAGTTCCCTAAACATTGTAACAAAGTTATGATTGTGAGGCTGGATTGGAGCAGTAGACTCCAACAACATTGCTCATTGAGGTTTTTCCCATCTTGGGTTTTCCTTGTGTATGCTAGTGTTATGTGATGTTCCCTTGTGTGATTGCATTTGTGTTGGTCTCCCCACTAACCGATAAGACTACATTGTGTTAGATCCCATAACTGGCATACACACCTAGGTCATTAAAGGGAAAAGTTTGAGAACCACTGATTCACCCTCCTCTTAGTGGTACATTGTGTCTAACACAATATACTAAGTATTGCTTTATTAGACTTAGAGGAGTAGAAATAGAGAAAGTTCAGTACTAAATTTAGAAGAGCCCAAATTTAGTGGGACCACCAAAATTAGAAGGATTGTCTGATGACATCAGCAAATAGTACTATTTCTACAGAAAGTATGTATTCTTCTCTTTTGATTTTTATAAAAAGATTGAAAAAATTTCAAACCTCCATTTTAAAAAATGCACCCCCAAAATTTTTAACAAAAATATTTATGCATGGAATTTTTTACCAGATTGTGATTTTGTTGAAAAAAATTATGATGTAGGTACTGATGCGCATGCAGGTGGTACGACTATATGGATTTTTGGCCTCGTAAAGCATGCCAATAAAAATTCACTAAAAAATTTTCCAACCTCCTATTTTGACAATTTGACAAGCGATTTAGGGGTTTTTGGGCCTCCTGAGCATGTTGGTGACCTCCATTTTGTCCCAAATAGACCAATTTTTTTAGGTACCTCCAAAAATCACCTCAAAATTGATAAATAAATTGCACACCACTGAATGCACAAAAAAGAAAATATGGGACCCTATAACAATTTTAAGAAAAGATACCCTCAAAACTTGAGAAGGGGCTTACCGAATCCAAGCTCTGATACCATGTTGAAGTTGATGATCAACCACAAGAGTCAATAATAATTTGCGTGAAAAATACCTATCACATAAAAGAGATCAAGCAAAAAATTTATGCTTTATAAAAACCAAAGAATTTTGTATAATGCACACAAGAATTTAAGATTCAATATTGAAGGTGTTATTACAATGAATGAATTGCTTTCTTTATAGAAAGAAAGAGATGCCCTAATCCTAAAATTAGAAGAACTAAATAAATACAAAGTAGGAGATAAATTAAACTCAACTACAAGCTATACAAGCTAACTAGAAGTGCCTCTAAGGAACTCAAACTCAAAAAACAAAAAACCTAGATAAAATAAAGCACCTAAGTTTAGCTTAAGTGAAATAAAGAAATTAAAGGACCTAATTAATAAATAATTAGATAATTGTCATAAAATTACTCCAACATTATCTTTGGAGCAGATGATTCAACATGCAAGAGGTTTGTAGAAGGAATGTAGAAGGAATTTGAGATGTAAATGGTCGGTGAGATGTAAATGATTGTTTCTCACATGTGACCCCATTCTTGAGATTTACATTTCATCTCCTCCTATTGATAACACATTTTCTATTGCACCTAATGATACAAATGTTGCTACAGTTTTGGATTCTTGTGATTTAGTGTAATAGGATATACCTTGTCTTCCAATTATAGTTCCTTGGGATGACTACTTGAGAAGCATTACAAGTTTGTTTGTGGAATCCTACATTGCATATCTGGGAGACATCATTCATGATATTGATCTTCTCTTTGATGAAGATGATCCTTATCCAGTTGTTGCAAGGGAACACTCTAACCCTCTTGTTCATTCTCTATATGATCATTCTTTCAAGGTTGATGTGATTATGAATAGTTATGTACAACATTTGGAGGAGCTCTATTTATCCTTAGAGGAGACATGTGAGTCTTTGGAGCATGTTCTACATTCATCTTCACTAGATCTTGGATTGTCCTTTTCAAAGGTATGGACTAGTACACCTGATTTGGAGGGGGAAACTTTTAGCATTGACATGGGGACACAAGCAATTTTCTAATACCCTATACATCTTGAGTTTTTTCCCTACATCTTCCCTTCATGACCGGGGAGACTTCATGGATACACCTTTGGTTTTGTTTCTTCCTAAGGGGAGGAACGTTGTTTGACAATCATGGAATAATTTCTTCATTCAATTTTGAGCTTGTACCATTGTTGCTTATTCTACATTGATGGGAGGCTACTTGGTATCTCTTCTTCTCTCTTATGGGGGGGGGAGTTTTTCATCACATGAGGTTTTGTCCTTCTCATACTTCTTTGAGGTTTCTTTTGTATTTTCATCTCTCTTTAAGGGCGGGCGAGTTTTTTCCCATTGGTTTTTTCTCTCTTTCTCCGTTTCTATGAGATTGCATTGCATTTGTACATGTTAACCATTTGAAAGAATTGATTATGTGTTGCATTGATGTTTTGTTATTGATGTCAACACTAGCTATTTTGGATGCTTTACCAACACTCTTATGGTCCCGGTAGGTTGTGTGGTTTCTGGTTGGTTTGGATTTGGAATGATCCGGTATGCTCTGGTATGTTTTGGTTATGGAATTGGCTTATTCATGCTACTCATATTCATATTCAGTTAGTTGGTTTTGGTCTAGTGATCGGATGCTATCCTATTTGCATGGAAGCTTGGTTTGTGGTTCTGGCGAGAGTTTCATCAACAAAGATTTGATGAAGATCTTTGATGATATGCATAAGGAGTGTTAGTACAACTTCTGGTATGGATTCAGGATGCTGATGGTGATCATGTTTGAGACTTGGCAGATTGGGATCGTTTCTTTAGCATATGGACCTATATTGGGTCCCGATTGATCTAGGTTATGGACCGGTTTAATGTAACATGTGGATTGGACCTCTCAATGTGTTTCTGGGATGTTTTATGAGCTGGATATTATTTGTTTAGTCTATTAAGGCTGACATGTTTTGTAATTATGTAATTGGTTTATTGTCTGGTGGCCGACCTGATTGTTTATGGTTGAGGGTTTGTATATATATGATGTAAGATCTCATTGTAGATCATCATGGCATGAGATATGGATATGTAATGTGCGAATAATGTAATATCATTCAGGCAGAGGATTTCATTGATCATTGGAGATCAAATTGGGTTTATGTAAGAGGATTTATTCCTTTGGTATTGAGCTTAACTAGAACTATACTTAGGCATAGGAGATGTTATCTTTGCAGTTCATTCATTCTTTTGAATTGTAGTTTGTATTTCTATGTAGTCAGTGAGACTCCTTTTGTGATAAGTAGTGTGCTCTAGGCTATTGGCCTTCCTACAAGTGTAGGCCTCTCAATTGTAATTCACATACTTACTGTAGAAGTATTATCTGACTATGGGTAGCCTTCACATTGTGGTTTTTTAGTTTACTAGGTTTTCCATGTATAAATCTTGGTGTCATGTGGATGGTATTTATTCTTTGATTATTGTTTATGCTTAATTGGTTTATCTATTATTCTGGTATTTGGTTTAAGCATTCTAGTATTAATGTTTTGGGTTCCGGTATTAAACTTTAAAATGCTAAATGTTCTAGTAATCTGTGACAACTGATTCACCCCCCTTCCTCTTAGTTGTCTTCCAGTTATTTGAACTATCTAACAGTAGATGGGTACATAACATGTCTTAGTAGTTGGGACCCATATTGCATTGTTAGCTTGTGTCTACATTCCCTTAAGTTGCACTTAAGGGGATGTGTTGGTGTAAATTATGTCTTATAATTACACTTTACTTAATTTGAATTAGGGTAATACATTGCATGGTAGTTAGTATATGAGAGACTTAGGGAAGTGTGCATATAGGGAAGCTACTTGTAGGAGAAATTCCACCCTTGTTGGTCTTATCTTGTTGTTATATTCCACCTTCAGTGGGTGATCCACCTCTTGTGGAATACTTTATAATTTCTCCTACCTAGCCTTATTTCTTATTGAGCCACATGTCATGATTGTGTGCTCACATATCCATATGGCCTTGCCTTTATAAGAAGGCTCATCTACATTGTATGTAATGATCTAATTGATCATATTTTGTATCTTGATGAGAATATAGTTTGTCCTTATCAATCTTTTGTCTCTCTTGTTTGTGCTTTTCATTGAGCTCTTGATCTTAGCTATTTTTGATAAATTCTTACAATACTCATGTACAAATACACTGTATATTGTCAATGCAACTACATAAATATACTCATGTACAAATATATCATATATCATTAATACAGAGTTACATCAATGTACTTATATACAAATACAACATCATACTCCATGTGCCTTTGATGTCATCACATCCTACTCCAAGCTTGTGTAGAGCAATGCCTACATATAAATGAAGAACAACATAAGAAACATAAACAACATAGTACTATGATCATTCTTTGAAATGAAAATAGGGTACAACCATCATAACCTCTTGTCCTACTCCAAGCTTGTACTCATAATGTTGAAGCAAAATTTTAACGCAATAGTATTGTCAATCAAAAAGGCCTACATTTTTTAAGAATTGTTAAGAAACATAAACAACACGAACAACAAATTTTTATGATCATTATTTGAAATGAAATGCATGATAATAAATGAAGAGGTAGGATTATATACCATGAAGATACCTCCTTATGAATTACATTAAATGTACCCACAATTTTGAAGAAAAATGGTGATGTCCATAAAAGAATGTACATTTTTTAAGAATTGTTAAGAAACATAAACATCGCGAGCTAAAAAGTTTAATTATCATTATTTGAAATTAAATCCATGATATAAATGAAGAGGCAAGATTATATACCATGAAGATACCTCCTTATGAAATCGAATGTGCCCACAATGTTGAAGCAAAATGGTGATGCAATAGTATTGTCCATCAAAAAGACCTACATTTTTTAAGAATTGTTAGGAAACATAAACAACATGAGCAAAAAAAAAATTATGTTCATTATTTGAAATTAACTTAGCGATAATAAATGAAGAGGCATGATTATATACCATGAAGATACCTCCTTATGAATTACATTGAATGTACCCACAATGTTGAAGCAAAATGGTGATACAATAGTATTATTCATCAAAAATACCTACACTCCTTATGAATTACATTGAATGTACCCACAATGTTGAAGCAAAATGGTGATGCAATAGTATTATTCATCAAAAAGACCTACATTTTTTAAGAATGGTTAAAAAACATAAAAAATGTGAACAAAAAAGTTTTATGATCATGATTTGAATTTAAATCCATGATAATAAATGTAGTGTGTTTGAAGGGTCATCTCTTTGCTTAAGAGTATCTAGTATTTGCTTCATGACCAACACTACTAACTCTCCATAGTTTTTTGTCTATGGTCTTGCATGATGCTTCAACAAATTGACATTTTTAGCTATATAATAAGGTACAAATAAAAGAGAATGGTTTTATGTCTCTCATAGTTTTCAAATGCAGGTATGCCATTCTTTCTAATCATGTATGTTTGCAGCCAAGTTCCTAAAAGAACAACTGAACCTGTAGGATATATGAACCAATCATCATCTTTCGTCATCTATGTTAGCTTATTCTTTCCTTGTACACATCATTCCAACCAATAGTCTGATCTCTCTTCATTACCTTGTGGTGCAACAACTGTAAAAACATGTCCTAGCTATAGAGGATATGAAAGATGGTCATACTCAACTGAACTTTCCATGTCATCATTTGACATGGATATTGTTTGAGATAAAGGAGTTAGATAGTGTGGAATCCATGTATCCACCCATTCACTTGACTCACATTGATCCTAGTCACAGTGAATATAAATTGAACAAAACTAAGCCAACTCTCATGTCCAAATGGCCCATGCACTTGCATCTGAGTTGTGAAATGAATGCATCTTTAAAGAATCTTTGATTGTCTGACAATCCAATTTTTCACCTATTATGCTCTCCTCAACCAACCAAAAGAATTTGTGCATTGTTGAATCAAGTTTCCCTCCCTATGACATTATTGAACTATACCAATCGACAATAGAATATGCATAAAAGAATTTAGCACTTGAAATCCTCAATTGCTCCTTAACTAAGATCTCTTCAAACATGCACCTACTCCATCATGTTCCCCTTTCCCATGCCTAGTTTAAAAAACATCCAAATATGAGGTACAAGCCTCTCTACATGCATTTTACTCAACCAATAAAACATATGAGCATTAATGGATTGACCTGTGTAGTTATCTGACCAAATGAGATGTATGTCTATTGCAATACCTTTCTCCTACAAGAGCTCAAAGAAAATTTCAAAACAATGTTGCACATACTTGGAGGAATGAGATCTATCATCACTAATATAAAAATGATACTCCCTAATTATCTTCTTGTCCTTTTTTGTACTATTAGGGGCATGTCTACATGTTATGTGAGTAAAAATAGAAGTTTAAATTGAATTGTAATACTAAGCATGCACCTCATTTTGTGGTTGCAATGTATAGTTTTCTATAAAATCAACCACTAATATAATAGTTCCAATTGGGAAAATGTTCTTATATATCCCAAACTGTTGATCCAACCACTAAGACCTATGGGTATTCCTTGCATACTTGTAGAAAATATTTTCCTTAATTCTGAAATAAAATCAGCAACATTGACTTCTCTAGAGACCAACACGCATCTAGAACCTTCACCTCCACTCTTCAAAGTATATTTGATTGTCTCATACCTCTTTTTTTCAACAATATTCTTTCCAAATTCGTGTTTGCTACCCTCATGAAAACACAAAAAAAACTTTGACAAGCCACCATATTCTGAGGACTTATCATTTAAACAATCATTTCTATAGAAAAAGTTTCCATCATCTCTAGGACATAAAAATAGATCTAGTAAGTCTCTTGTTGATCTCATAAATTGCATTGCACCGCACTCTTGCAACATTTCATTAGTATGTAAAGTAGAACTAATATAGCATAAAATTTCATGGTACATTGAAAACTCCACATGGTATTTGCAACAACAAGTATTATGAATCTTAAGAGGCACACAATAAAATGGCTTCAAAGATTCAAATGCCCTTTGTCATGATATTTGAAAAGTTGGATATCTTTCACAAAAAAATTTGTACAACATTGTTTGTCTTGATTCTAAGAAATGTTTAGGATGTGGTGTGTAGTCTTGATTGCCAATTCTTAGCATTAAAACATCATTTATACATTGGGTGATATTCTAGAGTTAGAGTACAAAAATTGTTAAATTCCCTTCTTTACATTGTCGATCAACTTCTTATCAACACGTGGAAGCCTCCCACTAAAAGTCCTATTGCGACTCATAAATTTTTAGTGAATTTGAGAGGCCCATTTCAAATTTTGCATCTGCACTTTGAAATGACCACCTAATGAGTCAACCTGAGATGCCTATTTTGGGGCATGTAAAATGGAGCCAGTTGATTATCAAGGGGAAAGGCTTGGAAAATGTGTCCTACACCTTTCATTTAGCCTATGAATTGTTCTACAACTTTTAGATTTCAATTTGGATCAGTTTATCAAGTACCCATTTCAAGGGGTGGACTGAAAGGTGTTCTGTGCACATATTCATATTTTATTAAGTGGCCTACTGATGCAGAGTTCTTGTGCCTAGCTCTCCAATTCACCCTTACTCACCCCAACTCCTCTACTCACCTTTCTACTCAAGCTCCTCCAATGTAACTTGTTAGGGTAAACTCCTTAGACCTCCAAGGCCTAAAATATATTGGCTTTCCTCTTAGGTATAGCCTCTTGAGGTTTCTTGTTGTTTTTGACCCAAATCTTTGATTTTGAGATGGTCTCCTACTAGGTTCCCAAAGCTCCAACTAGGCTCCAAAGACCTCCACCAAGGATCTTCACTCTAAAAGTGTGTTCAAAGTTTATGGTACTATTGTGTAGGTATTTTTAAGGTCATTTTATTCATTGACAAGGTCTGCACCTTCCTCCCAAGCCCTAGGATTTCAACTTGCTTCTACCGGCTGCTATTAGGCCTACTTGACTAGCCCTTCTTGGACTATTTTTTGGTATTTTTTACCCAAACTTTCCTAGAAACCCCTAGATATTTTTACATATTCAGATACCCATTTGGAATTTAAACAAGATCACAAATTTTCCCATCTGGGTTTGTCGTACAACTAGGGTAACTGAAAAAAGAGCTATTTTTAAGGGGTTTAGGGCTTCGAGGCAGTTTTGGAAGATGTGCTCCAAACTCTTCACCAATCAAAATCACCAACCAAAAAAATATTGGATTATTTTGGTACACCCATAGACCTTTCCAAAACACTATGGATTTCTAGGATATCACTTCTCCATGGCACTGAAAATGAGAAATCTCTGCTGCCCCCACACACTAGCTACAAGCTTGTGTGTTATTCATTTCACCCATTCTCCTCCTTGTGGCCTGAAAAAACACAAAATACCTACTCTAAAACTATTTACAGAGCCTACCCAAGCCATCCAATGGATTTCAACTTGTGGCATTCATTGATGCTTAGGTAAAATGCATTTTTACAATCAAAACCCCAAATTTCAAGGGTTTGTGAGCAATTTTTTTACAAAAACAGTGATAACTTTTGATCCAAAGCACTTCAGACCTTCATATTATACTTGTTGGAAACGTAAAAAAAAATTATAACTTCCTATGCTACTATGAGCACTGTACCATACTATACAGGTCATACAAAATAAAAAAATTCAAAGCACAAACAATCCAAATGTGAGAAAAAGCATAGGAAACCCTTGGCAAATGAATTGAATGCAAACCAAAAGTTGATTAACCTATTATTGTATATGATTAGAAGGTTTCATACACCACTTTAATCTGGGTCCAACCAACTTTCAATGCCATTTCCTTCATGGGCAACTTTTGCCTAAAAAATGCAAAAATTGTCATGACCATTTTTTGAATACTTTTACCTATGAGTGCAAAAACACACTCCAAGGCTCTCAAGGCATGAAAAATAACTCAAATGGAGTCCCACAATGGATTTAAACCATTTACAAAAATTCTAGCAAGTTTCCAGGCATCCACCTGGTACAAACCAAAAATTGACATTTTGACAATATTTCAGGATAATGACAATTTTGGATCCTGAGCACAACAAAAGTGTGGAAAACCAAAGTATGGATTCAAAAAGAATCATAGGATTTATTCCACCTTATTACAACATAAAATAACTTGAAATCACACAAAAAATCTAAAATGCAAGAAAAGACAACTTTGAGCTAGGTGCTCTGCACCATACTCCCCTGGGGCAAGGAACTCAAGTCCCTTGAGTTATCAGGTCTGCTAGTTGCACTCCATGATGAATTATGTCAGCTTCTAACATCCACATAGCCTCTTAATCAAGTGGACCTTCCCACTTCACAAGATAATGTTTGTAGATGCCCTTTCTTGTCTTCTTGATCACCTTGGTATCCAAGATGCTTTCCAATTGAACCAGTTGACTAACTGGTAAATCCTTCACCCAATCCTCTTCAGATTGCAATGTGGTTTCCATCTGAGAGGTCTAAGATTCTCCTTTATAGGGATACAAGTCACAAATATTGAAAATAGGAGATATGGCCAAAGAAGGAGGTAGTTCAACCTCATAGGCATTTTGGCCAAACTTATGCATAATCTTGAGTGGCCCAATCTTCTTCATCATCAACTTGGTTGGCTATCCTTTTGGAAGTCTTTATTTTTTGAGATAAGCCAAAACTAAGTCTCCAACCTTAAATTGCAAGTTCCTCCTTGATTGATCAGCTTGTTCCTTATATTTTTCTGATTTTTGTTGCAAGGACTATTGTACTTTGTCATGAATTTCCTTAATATCTTTAGCAAAAGTCTCTCCTTGAGCACTCTTGTGGGTCATTTTATTGATATCACTAAGTTCTAAGACACCTCTAGGATGCATTCCATAAACAATTTCAAAAGGACTTTTTCCTGTACTCTGGTTGACTGAATCATTGTATGCATACTCTGCTTGATTGATCACCAAGTCCCAAGTCTGACCATGCTGCTTAGTGAGACACCTTAGGAGATTACCCAAGCACCTATTGACCACCTTAGTATAACCATCTGATTGTGGATGGTAGGCAGATGAAAAAGAGAGTCTAGTACCCAACTTCTTCCATAAGGTTCTCCAAAAGTGACTCAAAAACTTAACATCCCTATCGCTCACAATGCTAATTGGAAGTCCATGGATTCTTACTATTTCTTTGAAGAAAAGACCTGCAATATAGGTGGCATCATTGGTACTCTTACAAGGGATGAAGTGAGCCATTTTCCTGAACCTATCTACCACCACATAAACACTATCAAATCCTCTTGGTGTTCTTGGTAAACCCAACACAAAGTCCATGCTCAAACATTCCCAAGGCCTTTGGTGTATGACTAAGGGCTGATATAAACCTGCATTACTTGCTGATCCTTTTGCTCTCTAACATATGGCACATTTTTCAACAAATCTCCTTACTTCTGATTGCAACTTGGGCCAATAGTAGAACTGTCTAACATGTTCCATTGTTTTATCATTGCCAAAATGACCTCCTAGACCCCCTTGATGTTTCTCTTGAATGATGTTTTGTCTCATAGAGCATTGGGGTATACAAAGGAGATGTCCTTTAAACAAAAAACCTTCTTGTATCATATACTCTAAGTAGGAAACATGAGAAGTATTAGAAAAATCAGAACATGTAGCATATATATCAGCAAAATCTTTGTCTTCTTTGTAGAGGTCTCTCAACTCCTCCAACCCCACACTGTGCAATTTAACCTCTTGTATGGTCATGACTCTCCTACTGAGTGCATCAAAAAATTTAGTTGAGGTGCCCTTCTTATGCTTTATAGTGAAGGTATAAGATTGTAGGTATTCTACCCACTTGAGGTGCTTCTAATTCAACTTCTCTTGTCCATTGAGGAAACTAAGGGCATGGTTGTCAGTATAGACCACAAACTCTTTGGGCAGCAAGTAATGATGCCACTTCTTCAACACTTGCACCATGGCATACAACTCCAAGTCATACATAGAGTACTTTTGTTTTGCTTCATTCAAATTTTCAGAGAAAAAGGCTATGGGAAGACCCTCTTGACTCAAAACAACTCCTATTGCTCTTTGACTAGCATCACACTCAACTATAAATAAATGATTGAAATCAGGTAACCTAAGGGTAGGTAACTTAGCTATCTTCTTTTTCAACAACTCAAATCCCTTTTGGGCCTCCTCTGTCCACCTTAATTGACACTTGACTCCCCCTTTGATAGTATTGAGCATAGGAGCACACACATGAATAAAGTTTCTTACAAACTTCCTATAAAAGGATGCTAACCCATGAAAGCTCCTAACATCACATATATTCTTAGGTGTAGGCCAACTAAGGATTTCCTCAACCTTACTAGGATCCATTTTTAGACAACCTTGTGAAATGACAAAACCAAGATATACAAGTTCAGTCTTGAGAAACTCACACTTTTCAAGGTTGATTTTGAGTTTTTGCCTTTTTTAGCTTCTTCAAGACCATCTCCACATCCTTGAGATGTTCTTCTTTGGACCTACTAAAGATTAGAATATCATGAAGATATACAGTCACAAATTTACCTATGAACTCAGCCAAAACTTCATTCATGAGCCTTTGAAAGGTGCTAGGTGCATTGGTAAGGCCAAATGGCATGACCAACCACTCATAGAGGCCAACATTGGTCCTAAAGGCTATCTTCCATTCATCTCTTGGTCTGATTCTTATTTGATGATAACCTAATTTTAAATCCACCTTTGTGAAGTAGCTTGCACCCCCAAGATTGTCCAACAGGTCTTCTATCCTTGGCATAGGGAACCGGTACCTTATAGTGATCTTATTGATTTCTCTGGAATCTGTACACATTCTCCATTTTCCCCCTTTCTTGGGTTCTAAGACAGTAGGTACAACACATGGACTCAAACTCTTTTTGATGAATCCTTTGTCCAAGAGCTCCTGCACTTGTTTGGCAATTTCTTCATTTTGACTAGGTGTCATTTTGTAGGCAGCCTTGTTAGGCAAACTTGCCCCTAGAATTAGGTCTATTTGGTGATTTACATCCCTCATTGGTGGAAAATAATTAGGTACATCTTCTCCTATTACTTCTGCATATTGTTTGAGTAGACCCTTCACCTCTTGTGGCACTTCTTCCATTGGATCCGCCTTACCTTCTTCACTAGGTTTGAGCACAATAGCATATCCTTGATCTCCTTCTTGTTTCATCACCTTAAGAAACTCTTTCCCACTCATCATCATCACACTTGATCCCACTTGTGTTTCCTCTTTTGGATTAGGTAATGGATCCATTTGATACCTCTTACCATTCTTGATAATGATATAGCTATTCTTTTCTCCATCATGTTGAGCCTTTACATCAAATTGCCATGGACGTCCCAACAGCAAATGGCAAGCATCCATAGGCAATATATCACATAAAATATTGTCCTTATACTCACCAATCTCATAGTCTACCCATGATTTCTCATCAACTAAGACATGTTGGCCCCGGTTGAGCCATGACACCTTGTAGGGAGTGAGATGTGGCAGCCTCTTTAACTTGAGTTTATCCATCATTTCAGTTGAAACTATATTCTCAATTGAACCTGAGTCTACAATCACTTTGCAAATCTTTCCTTGAGACTTGAAAGTTGTTCTAAACAAACTCTTCCTTTGTGGTGGCTCTTTATCTTGAGGAATCTTCAACAAAGACCTCCTTAGCATTGGACTTTCACCATCTGTCATTGGGCCTGCCTTGCTGAGAGGGGAAGACAGACTTTGATTGTCTTCTTCCTATACTAATTGTGTTCTTCTCTCACCCATGTATGAGTGTGAAGAGCTGGTTGCTTTCTCCAGAAACCTTCCCATTGTGTGGCCAACTTGATTACAATTGTAACATCTACCAGTGAAAACTGAATTTCCTCTTCTTGAGCTTCCAAATTTGCCCCTAGAATTGTTTCTTCCTTTGAAGGATCCTCTAAATGGCCCCCTTGAAGAATCTCCACCACCTTCTTTCCTGGAGTTTTCTTCATTCCTTGATGTTCGCTGTCCTCTACTAAAAGTGCCCCTTCCTCTAAAGGATCTGCCACCTCTAAACTTTTGATTTTGTTCACTCCTCCTCTTGATTTTGTCTTCTGCCCTTAATGATAACTAAAAACACTTATGAACGGTATCAGGAGTAAGGATACTAATTTCATCTTGTATATTTTGTCTCAATCCATTCATGTATCTAGCCAATTTATCCACCTCATTCTCATGCTTCTTAGCTCTGAGGCTTATCTTATGGAATTCCTCCATGTAAACATTGACATCTAGCTCCCTTTGTTTCAGATTTTGAAGTCTCTTATGAATTTGAACTTCATAATCTCCTGGAAGGAATTGTGCCTTCAGTCTGATCTTCATACACTCCCATGAAGTTATCTTCTTTTTGGCTTCTTGTATCCTTTCTTCTTGCATCATATTCCACCAAACCAATGTTGATCCTCTCATTCTTGATTTGGCCACATTAACTCTTTTCTCTTCTGCTACCTCTTTGTAATCAAAATGATTATTGAGATCTTCTATCCAATCTAGCAACTCTTCTCCATTGAGGTTTCCTCCATATTTGGGTAATCCATCCAGATTGTAATTAGAAATGGATTTGACTACATCTATGAATAACTTTTGGTCTTGAGGCATAGCTATTGCTGCTAGTTACTCTCCATCTTCCACTTCTTCATCAGTCTCATCACCCCATTTTGTCTTAACCTTTCCCTTCTCCTTCTTTGTCTCTTTGGTTCCTCTACTTCCTTCTATATCCTTCAATCCTTCTATCATCTCTGCCACCATCTGTCGGATGGCTTCTGGAGTCATTGCCTTTGGAGGCATAGAACTTTCTTTTGACTCTTCACAATCTGACATACAAAAAATCTTTCAAAGAATGGCTCTGATACCACTCTGATGCAGAGTTCTTGTGCCTAGCTCTCCAATTCACCCTTACTCACCCCAACTCCTCTACTCACCCTTCTACTCAAGCTCCTCCAAGGTAACTTGTTAGGGTAAACTCCTTAGACCTCCAAGGCCTAAAATCTATTGGCTTTCCTCCTAGGTATATCCTCTTGAGGTTTCTTGTTGGTTTTGACCCAAATCTCTGATTTTGAGATGGTCTCCTACTAGGTTCCCAAAGCTCCAACTAGGCTCCAAAGACCTCCACCAAGGATCTTCACTCTAAAAGCATGTTCAAAGGTTATGGTACTTTTGTGTAGGTATTTTCAAGGATTTTATTCATTGACAAGGTCTACACCTTCCTCCCAAGCCCTAGGATTTCAACTTGCTTCTACCGGTTGCTATTAGGCCTATTTGACTAGCCCTTCTTGGACTATTTTTTGGTATTTTTTCCCCAAACTTTCCTAACAACCCCCAAATAATTTTACATATTCAGATACCCATTTGGAATTTAAACAAGATCACAAATTTTCCCATCTGGGTTTGTCGTACAACTAGGGTAACTGAAAAAAGAACTATTTTAAAGGGGTTTAGGGCTTCCAAGCAGTTTTGGAAGATGTGCTCCAAACTCTTCACCAGTCAAAATCACCAACCAAAATAATCTTGTATTATTTTGGTAAACCCATAGACCTTTCCAAAACTCTATGGATTTCTAGGGTATCACTTCTCCATGGCACTGAAAATGAGCAATCTCTGCTGCCCCCACACACTAGCTAAAAGCTTGTGTGTTATTCATCTCACCCTTTCTCCTCCTTCTGCCCTACAAAAACACAAAATGCCTACTCTAAAACTATTTAAAGAGCCTACCCAAGCCATCCAATGGATTGTAACTTGTGCCATTCATGGATGCTCAAGTAAAATGCATTTTTATAATCAAAACCCCAAATTTCAAGGGTTTGTGAGCAATTTTTTTACAAAAACAGTGACAACTTTTGATCCAAAGCACTTCAGACCTTCATATTATACTTGTTGTAAAAGTAAAAAAAATTTCTAACTTCCTATGCTACTATGATCATCGTACCATACCGTACAGGTCATACAAAATAAAAAAATTCAAAGCACAAACAGTCCAAATGTGAGAAAAAGCATAGGAAACCCTTGGCAAATGAATTGAATGCAAACCAAAATTTGATTAACCTGTTATTGGAGATTATTAGAAGGTTTTATACACCACTTTAATTTGGTTCCAACCAACTTTCAATGCCATTTCCTTCATGGGCAACTTTTGCCTAAAAAATGCAAATATTGTCATGACCAATTTTTGAATACTTTTACCTATGAGTGCAAAAACACACTCCAAGGCTCTCAAGGCCTGAAAAATCACTCAAATGGCATCCCACAATGGATTTAAACCATTTCCAAATATTCTAGCAAGTTTCCAGGTATCCACCTGGTACAAACCAAAAATTGCCATTTTGACAATATTTCAGGATAATGACAATTTTGGATCCTGAGCACAACAAAAGTGTGGACAACCAAACTATGGCTTCAAAAAGAATCATAGGATTTATTCCACCTTATTACAACATAAAATAACTTGAAATCACACAAAAAACTCTAAAATGCAAGAAAAGACAACTTTGAGCTAGGTGCTCTGCACCACCTACTTTAAGTGCCTACAACTTTTGGCCAATAGATGGTCATGTTGAAATTCAAAGTGCATTGAATTCTATGCATATAGATGAGTCCACATGCCAAGTTTCAAGTCATAGTGAATTCGTTTGATCTTTTTGCCAAGAGGGTTTCTTGAGCCATTTTATTGAGTTTTCTACACTTTCATTGTTGCCTCTGTTAAGTTGTCATTTTCATGAACCCACCATTTGCACCCTATCAACTTCCCGGTCAAACTGAGAATTCCAAGGTCTTCTCTGTACTTCAAAGTATCTATGCCCCAGATTTGGAGATCTACGGAGATCATTTGATATTTTTACTAAGGGCATTTTGAGGTCCCTCCACACTAATTTTAACAGGTTCAAATGCTAGCCGAGCAATTTAATCAACTTTGTGCATTAATATCTTACCACTTGGGATTCGTCATGAGGAGTGGTTTTGTAAGGTGATAGTTAATATATTAGACTACTTGTCCTTCAGATGGTGGGATATAGAAAGATGTTTTAATCAATTTTCAGAGCCAGTTCCTGAGGCCATTTCAGTGTTTTGGGCACAAGTGTCCGAAAGTTGCAAACTCAGTTCAGTGATCTGAAAATTTTGCCAATCAACTCCAAAGGCATGTTCAAGATGCCTGAAAGTTTTTCAAGGGTCAGTTGAATGAAAACAAAAAAATTTTTAGTCGGACCCACTTTGGGGCCCAACTTGACTTGTAGCTTCATCAACAACAGTTTCTTTTATGAAATTAACTTGCTCAGATGAGAAATTTGGAATGGAGTGCGTCAAACCATGTACGCAGGATTGTCTCCATAAATATTGATATATTGAAAGAGGACTCATAGGCACCAATACTATTCACAAGATTTCAATGAAGCTAAGGGAAGAAGCTGAAATGAAAAATGACATGTGACTAAGGCGATGAAACTTTGATGCAAATTCAGATTGGCAAGTGTAATTGCCCTGCCCTTCCACGTGTAGTAGGGTAAAATACCATGAAACCTCCAAGCAAATGTAATTTGTATGTTTGAAACCAAACTCTGTGGGTGGTGTGTAGTTAACAAAGGGCATTATTAAATTTTTTAAAGTGAATGCAATTAGTAGACCTCATTCCCTCACATGCCTCCCTACTGGCGATGGCTATGTAAAAGACCATGAAACTTCCAACCAAATGCGTTGGCTAGTGTAGACTGATTTCTCCCTATGTGGAGTGGAGTATGGTAAGGTTTTTAAACTTCAGCAACATGCATATTGGTAGCCTATGCAATGGCGTTAAAGGCAAAACTCTCCCCTGCCATGAGCTATGGGAATGGCGTTGAAAAGGTTTTGAAGTTTTCAAACAAATGCATTTGGTAGGCTTAAATCCAAGTTCCACGACTTTATCAACATTTCGTTTCTATGCGTGGTGCATTGTATGGTGGAGAGGTGTTTAAACATCAAGTAAATGAAATTGGCTTGTGCAACCAAAGTTCTTTTGCGCTATGGGTGGAGGCATTTATAAATTTTAGGCAAATGCTATTGGTAGGTGTTTGACCTGCGTGGTTTTAAAGAGGCATTAAAACCATTAAAGCAAATTCATTTGGCAGGTGTAAAGCTAAAACCCACGACCTTGCCAGTATTCCCTGCTGCATGGTAGGATGTGAAAAGGTGTTGAAACTTAAAGCAAATGCAAATTGGCAGGGTATTGCCAAGTTTCCCCTGTTGTGCGTGAAGTGCAGATGGCGTGGTATTGGTTAAGCCATTAAGAAAGTTCCAACAAAGGCAATTAGCAGGCATAAAACTAGTTGAACGCACCCTTTGCCAACAGCCCTGAGGAGGTGTTAAATTCCAAGCAAATGCATAAATGGCAGACATTAAAGCCATCATCTCCTGCATTAGGTGGAATGGCGAAGAAATTTTCATGCAAGTTCAATTGCCAAGCATAAAACCATATATCCCACATTGGTTGTGGAGAGGGAGGTTTATGTATTTAAATACAAAAACACACATATTTGTAGTGTCAAAGGCTAAAGGCTTTTGACAAGAGGCTAGATGAGTGACCTGGTGGACTTCATGCATGTGCATGCATCCCGAGGCACCCACCTTTTGCAGTAAGAGGGTGAATTAACCAGTGAGTAAGTTGAGGAATATCTGACAACCGTCGCTGATCTGCTATGCACAGATACACGAATGTTACCCTTTGTGGATCAGCAACCAAGTGGTGGGCTCGACAGGTGAGCAGTTCGCATGTTAAAGATCAAGCAGGTCCATCCTAGATCAATGGTCATCGTTGATCCGCTATGTGAAGATGCATGAATGTTACCCTTAGTGAATCAATGACTGATGAGTTGGTGGGTCCAAGTGTCAGCGACAGATGAGGTGGTCCAGCTGTGCTCCAGTGGCAGGTGAGGTGTCATCCCAGTAGGACTCACGAGAAAATCGCAAGGTGCCACATGGCGGAGCGCAGGTTGAAAATCAGGCTAAAATCAAATTTAATTAATATAGTCCCAGCTATAGTAGAAACATTCAAAAATTTAAATGATGGTCTACATTCGAGATTAATTGATTGGAGGGGTATTGTTTACCCAAATATAGGCATATTGTACACCGTTGGAAAGCTTTCAGAATGAGGAATTTAGTTCTATAGTTATTTTTAATAGATCTTAGATATTTTGAGAGAAGTTTACATAGGAAGGATAAAGGAAAATCTTCAGTTGGGGAAAGAGGACACTTGGCGATTTCTGATGTAGATCTAATCTTTTTCCCTCTTCTTTTTATTCTCAATTCTTCTCATTTGGATGGGTTCCCAGTTTTTTAGAAATTTTCTCCAAGGGAGAAATCCGAAATTATAGGTTCCAGTGATGGCATTTTTCATTCTTTACAAATAACAATGTGTTTATGTTGGGTTTTTAGTGTTGTCTTTGTTGTAGGTTTTGTTTTAGTTTGCAGGTTTACACATATGCAAGGCATGTGTGAGTTTCCACAAAATTGTCTCCAAGATACCATTTGAATTTATACACTTTCATTTTATCAAGGGTAATTTGGATTTGTCTCTTTCTGTCTTCTCTAAGAGTGTAATGTTTGTCTTTTGGGTATTCTTCTAGGAAGGATTTAAATCCGAAAACCCAACATTAATGATTTTGAATATGTATATTGGATGTATATATAAGTATGATTTTGTGACATAGCAAAGGATTGTGTTAATGTAATGCATTAATACATGAAAATTCAATGTCAAAAGTAACTTGCATCTGAGATTTCTCTTCCAATTTTATGCATGACTCTATGGCTAGGATAAGGTACTAGTCTTTTGTAATGTTGAAGGATTGTCAAAAAACCATTTTTAAAATCCAATTAGAATATATTTTTCTTTTTGTTCTATGGTAGTGTTTCACCTATCTCAAGCTCAAATGTAATTGAGAGTAAATGTGAATATAGCTAGTTTGTAGTACTTTCCTTATTGTTGAGCTATGTTTGAGATTTCTGCTTTAATGGTGATGTTGTATGTGAGTTCTAGATTGTATTTGAAGTGCATCACAGGTAAACCTGCCTAGGCCTTGTAGAGCCTGAAGAGAAGAAGGATTAAATATCCTTGTTAAGTTGGTCCAGTTTGTCTTTTGAAATCATTTTTCAGGTTAGCTACCTTTCAAAATTTGGTTGCAGATTATATTGGTTGCTGATTTTGTTGTTTAGCATAAAAAGGAACCAACAAAATGGTGACTCTGCTGGGGAGAATGATGTAATATTTTTGTCAAATTAAAGCTAGTTAGTCCAGCCATGTCCTTTTGAGGAAAGAGTCATAAAAGGGTTGTAAATTTGTTGTCCTTTTATCTTTGTGTAAGTCCAAATCTATTCATGTTTAATAAATGATTCTATAAATTCTCACAGTAGTGAGTGGCGACTCTGAAAGATCTCTGCACCAATGTGTATTGTTGTAAAAGTTTTAAAAGATTTGGTGAGCTTACAACAAAGATTTAGCAAATGCTTGGAGTTTTAAGATTGAACATCCCATAAATTTATTGAAGATATTTTCCTCCCGTGAAGGAGGTGGCGACTCTGTATAAAGATCAGTGTACAATGTTAGAAGATGTGAGAAAGATCTTACCAAATACCAGAGCAGTAGGTGCAATATCCAGGTATTTGCCAAAATTGGTTTTAAAGATTGTAAGAAATTTTGTTCCTTACCAAGTGAGTTTCGGCACTAAGAAGGAAAAGGAATAAGTTAGGTTGCATACTCCTATTAGCTTAAAGGCATGTGTGAAGTATTTTGAATAATAGAGAAGGTAGACTCTAGCTGCAATAATTTTTATTGGTTGAAAATAGTGAATGTATTCAAGCAAGGTTGCTGCTAGTAATGGATTGTTGTAGAAATTTATCCATTAAAGGTTATGTGCCATTCTGTTTTGATGGCATACCTGGTTACCCGAATCAAATTCCAAGTGACATTAGGAAGCACTTACCATTGTTTAATGGGGACTAGTTACAATCAGTAAGAATGCATGCACAAAACTTTTTTAATTTAATGAATGACTATGATATCTATCATGAGGATATTTGCATGAAGTTGTTTGTTCTTAGCTTGAAAGGGGATGCCAGGATTTGGTTCTTGTTTTTGCAGGAAGCTTCTATTCCCTCATGGGAAGAATTAGTTGCATCTTTTCTCGAGCAATTTTCTAAGAGAATAAACTTTAATGATACACTGAGGAAGTTGATGAAGATTAGAGTTGAGGAAGGTGAATTAGTGCCAGCCTTCAATGTTAGATTTTCCAAAGAACTAACTGAGATCCCACAAGGGTATAGACTGAATGCTGAAGTATTTTTAGTGATTTATTTGGATGCCTTTGGAAGTAAGATGAGTTACATGTTGAGGGATAAAGAGCCAAATACATTACATCAAGCTTTTGTGACAGCCATGGACATAGAGAAAAACTTAAAATATGGTATTCGTAAAGGGGCTTTTATCTACCGGTGTCTGCTGTCGTGCTTGTAATGTTGCAACTAAGTGTGAAGTGAGAAGTAATGTTAAGAGTTTTGGTGTTCATACTTGTGCTGGCAACCACAATAATTTAATTCCAAATGAAAATTAGAGTTGTTTGGTGCAAACAATGGCTGATCCTCATATAGATATTGATAATGCCAATTGTGTTGAAGATGAAGTGAGAGTATTTTTAGATTTCACTTCTTGTAACCATGTTGATGATCTTTCTAATATGAAAGTTGTGCACAAAATTAATTCAGTTAATTTTAATGGTACACATGATTGCAATGAAAATACAACCGACACTAATGAAAATATTTTTAAAGAATGTCATGTTGAACAACAAAGTGCAGCGCAATTGAAGAGGATTGCAAAACTTAGAAAAGCTCCTGAAGTTGTGGACAAGAAAGTTCAAATGTTGGAGAGCCTTAGAGTTATTAATGAAGACCTTCTGCAATATGGTGAAGAGGATTTTTCTGAAAAGGATTGTGAACTGAATGCTTATACACTTGATGAACAACATGTTGATCTAATAGATAGTTTTGTGACAAAAAATTCAAGTGAACATGCTGGAAATTCATCAGATGAAGTAAATGGCAGTGATATTCATTTTTATTTTTTGACTGATGATGAGTGTTCTATTGGTAAAGAAGATCAATTATGGAAAGATAAGTATGAATATCTTGATTCTCAGAATGATGGTCATAGGATGAAATTTTGTGGTTGTGAAACATGGAATGCTGAGGATAGTTCCAACCTAGTTTCAATTTCTTCTTTGTCTGATGAAGATGATTATGATAATAGGGTGGATGGTATCTTTAGCAAATTTTCTAATGTTTTATTTGATATCGATATAGATGTGGACCAACCACTTCATTGTCACAATGTTCATAAGGGGATTCTTCATTTGGTCTCTAACCCTTTGTATGAAGAAATAATTGATCAGCCAAATGTCATAAATGATGAACCAATTCATGATGCTGATACCATTCCATGTAGTAGTGACATGTGTTAGGATGAAGATTTTTGTAATGGGTTGCTTACTAGTGTGTTTGAACCCCATCTTGAAGTTTTTCATGTGAAGATGAGTGAATGTTCAAATATTATTTCAGATTACATGCTTGAGCCAGAGGTATGTTCATTTTTTCAAGAATGAGATATTAAAGATGTCGATCTATTGCATTTAGTAGATGATGAAAAGAATGGACATGTTTCAGTGGTTGATCATGAAAGTAAGGTTCAAAATTATGTTCATGATGAGTATGTGTATAATGCTAATTAGAAAAGCATGTTGAAAGATGTGCGTCATAATAGAAACATTTCTATGATGATCAGTGTTTGCTTCAGATTGTTTACATTATTAAGTGATGAGAATCAGATTTTTGATAAGGGAAAGAGTTGGTTTTAGTTTTGATGGCTCGGGACCATTTTGTAAATAATTTCTATTGTACAGTTGCTTTGTTTTTAGTTGTGTGGTTTTCAATAAGGAGCCCTACTATTTGGGTAGAATAAGGAACCCATGTTTTTCAGAGGAAGAGAAGTGTCCTATTTTTTGGGTGGTCTGCTCTACCATAGATCCTGAATTCTTGTGTTAATCTTGGAATCAACCATCCCTAGTCAGAGCCACTATTGGGACTTGTAAACTTTTAGTGAATTTGAGAGGCCCATTTCAAATTTTGCATCTGCACTTTCAAATGACCACCTAATGAGTCAACCCGAGAGGCCTATTTTGCGGCATGTAAAATGGAGCCAATTGATTATCAAGGGGAAAGGCTTGGGAAATGTGTCCTACACCTTTAATCTGGCCTATTAAGTGTTCTTAAACTTTCAAATTTCAGTTTGGATCAGTTTATCAAGTACCCATTTCAAGGGGTGGACTGAAAGTTGTTTTGTGCACATATTCAGATTTTATTAAGTGGCCTATTTTGAGGACCTATAACTTTTGACCAGTAGATCGTCATGTCAAAATTCAAAGTGAATTGAATTCTATGCATATAGGTGAGTCCACATGCCAAGTTTCAAGTCATAGCCAATACGTTTGATCAGTTTGCCAAGAGGGTTTCTTGAGCCATTTGATTGAGTTTTCTGCACTTTCATTGTTGCCTTTCTTAAGTTGCCATTTTCATGAACCCACCATTTGCACCCTATCAGCTTCCCAGTCGAGCTAAGAATTCCAAGGTCTTCTTTGTACTTCAAAGTATCTATGCCCCAGATTTGGGGATCTACGGAGATCATTTGATATTTTTAGTAAGGGCATTTTGAGGTCCCTGCACACTAATTTTAACATGTTCAAATGTTGGCAGAGCAATTTAATCAACTTTGTGCATTAATATCTTACCAATCGGGATTCGTCATGAGGAGTGGTTTTGCAGGGTGATAGTTAATATATCAGACTACTTGTCCTTTAGATGGCGGGATATAGAAAGATGTTTTAATCAGTTTTTAGAGCCAATTCCTGAGGCCATTTCAGTGTTTTGGGTACAAGTGCCTAGAAGTTGCAAACTCAGTTCAGTGATCCAAAAATTTGGTTGATCAACTCCAGAGGCATGTTCAAGATGCCTGAAAGTTTTTCAAGGGTCAGTTGAATGAAAACGAATTTTTTTTAGCCGGACCCACTTTGGGGCCCGACCTGACTTGTAGCATCATCAACAACAGTTTCTTGTATGAAATTAACTTGCTCAAATGAGAAATTTGGAATGGAGTGCATCAAACCATGTACACATGATTGTCTCCATAAACATTGATATATTGAAAGAGGACTCATAGGCACCAATACTATTCACAAGATTTCAATGAAGCTAAGGGAAGAAGCTGAAATGAAAAATGGCATGTGACTAAGGTGATGAAACTTTGATGCAAATTTAGATTGGCAAGCGTAATTGCCCTGCCCTTCCATGCGTAGTAGGGTAAAAGACTATGAAACCTCCAAGCAAATGCAATTGGTATGTTTGAATCCAAACTCTGTGGGTGGTGCGTAGTTAACAAAGGGCATCATTAAATTTTTTAAACTGAATGCAATTAGCAGACCTCCTTCCCTCATGTGCCTCCCTGCTAGTGATGGCTATGTAAAATACCACGAAACTTCCAACCAAATATGTTGGCTGGTGTAGACTGATTTCTCCCTGTGTGGAGTGGAGTATGGTAAAGTTTTTAAACTTCAGCAACATGCATATTGGCAGCCTATGCAATGGCGTTAAAGGCCAAAGTCTCCCCTATCATGAGCCATGGGAATGGCATTGAAAAGGTTTTAATGTTTTCAAACAAATGCATTTGGTAGGCATAAAACCAAGTTCCAAGATCTTTTTCAGTATTCCTTGCCTGTGCGCGGTATGGTGGAGAGGCATTTAAACTTCAAGTAAATGAAATTGGCTTGTGCAACCAAAGTCCTTCTGCACTATGGGTGGAGGCATTTATAAATTTCAAGAAAATGCTATTGGTAGGTGTTTGGCCTACGTGGTTTTAAAGAGGCATTAAAACTGTTAAAGAAAATTCATTTGGCAGGTGTAAAGCTAAAAACCATGACCTTGCCAGTATTCCCTGCTGCGTGGTAGGATGTGAAAAGGTGTTGAAACTTAAAGCAAATGCAAATTGGTGGGTGTATTGCCAAGTTTCCCCTGCTATGCGTGAAGTGCAGATAGCATGGTATTGGTTAAGCCATTAAGAAAGTTCCAACAAAGGCAATTAGTAGGCATAAAACTAGTCGAACACACCCTTTGCCAGCAGCCCTCCTTGTCGTGAGGTAGAATATGGATGAAGGAGGTGTTAAATTCTAAGAAAATGCACAAGTGGCAAACGTTAAAGCCATCATCTCCTACCTTAGGTGGAATGGCGAAGAAATTTTCATGCAACTTCAATTGCCAGGTATAAAACCATATATCCCAAATTGGTTGTGGAGAGGAAGGTTTATGTATTTAAATAAAAAAACACACATATCTATAGTGTCAAAGCCTAAAGAATTTTGATAGGAGGCTAGCTGAGCGACCCGGTGGACCCCACATGTGTGCATGCATCGTGAGGCATCCAACTTTTGCAGTAAGAGGGCGAATTAACCAGCGAGCATGTTGAGGAAGATTCGATGGTCGTCGCTGATTCATTATGCAAATATGCATGAACGTTACCCTTCGCGGATCAGAGACCAAGTGGTGGGCTCAACAGGTGAGCGGTTTGCATGTTAGAGATCAAGCAGGTCCATCCCAGATCAATGGTGGTGGTTGATCCTCTATGCGAAGATGCACAAACGTTACCCTTCACAGATCAGTGACTGATGAGTTGGCAGGTCCAAGTGTCAATGAAAAATGAGGTGGTGCTAAGGTGGTAGTCCAGCTGTGCTCCAATGGCAGGTGAGGTGTCATCCCAGTAGGACTCACGAGCAAATCGTAGGGTGCCATGTGGCGGAGTGCAAGTTGAAAATCAGGCAAAAATCAAATTTAATTAATATAGTCCTAGCTATAGTAGAAACATTCAAAAATTTAAATGATGGTCTGCATTCGAGATTAATTGATTGGAGGGGTATTTTTTACCCAAATATAGACATATTGTATACTATTGGAAAGCTCTGAAACAAAATGAGGAACTTAGTTCTACAGTTAGTTTTAACAGATCTCAAATATTTTGAGAGCAGTTTCCACAGGAAGGATAAAGAAAAATCTTCAGTTGGGGAAAGAGGACACTTGGCGATTTCTGATGCAGATCTAATCTTTTTCCCTCTTCTTTTTAGTTCTTCTCATTTGGAAGGGTTCCTAGTTTTTTGGAAATTTTCTAGAAGGGAGAAATCCGAAATTGCAGGTTCCAGTGATGGCATTTTTCATTCTTTGCAAATAACAGTGTGTTTCTATTGGGTTTTCAGTGTTGTCTTTATTGTAGGTTTTGTTTCAGTTTTGAGGTTTACACATATGCAAGGCATGTGTGAGTTTCCACAAAATTGTCTCCAAGATACCATTTGAATTTATACAATTTCATTTTATCAAGGGTAATTTGGATTTGTCTCTTGCAGTCTTCTTTGAGAGTGTAAAGTTTGTCTTTTGGGTATTCTTCTAGGAAGGATTTAAATCCTGAAACCCAGCATTAATGATTTTGAATGTGTATATTGGATGTATATATAAGTATGGTTTTGTGAGAGAGCAGAGGATTGTGTTAATATAATGCATTAATACATGAAAATTCAATGTCGAAAGTAACTTGCATCTGAGAGTTCTCTTCCAGTTTTATGCATGACTCTGTGGCTAGGATAAGGCACTGGTTTTTTGTAATGTTGAAGGTTTGTCAGAACACCATTTTTAAAATCCAATCAGAATAGCTTTTTCTTTCTGTTCTATGGTAGTGTTTCACCTATCTCAAGCTCAAATGTAATTGGGAGTAAATGTGAATATAGCTAGTTTGCAGTACTTTTCTTATTATTGAGCTATGTCTGAGATTTCTGCTTTAATGGTGATGTTGTGTGTGAGTTCTAGATTGTATTTGAAGTGCATCACAAGTAAACCTACCTAGGATTTGCAGAGCTTGAAGAGAAGAAGGATTAAATATCCTTGTTGAGTTGGTCCAGTTTGTCTTTTGAAATCATAGTTGAGGTTAGCTACCTTTCAAATTTTTGTTGTAGATTATACTGGTTTCTGATTTTGTTGTTTAGCATAAAAAAGAACCAACAAGCCCATATATCATTTTGAAGAGGATCATTGTGTCTTTCTCTTCTTGCAAGTGTTATATCCAAAGTTTTACGATTTATCTTCAAATCAACACAAGTTTGTCTCATAAAGTGGGCCTTTCTCAAATGATGGCTTACTAAGGATGTCATAATCACTCTTCAAGCATCTCTCTTATCTTTTTCCTTTCTATTCTTTCCAATAGAATTGAGAGCATTAAAAATATTTTTGACAATAATAGAATTTGTTTTCATCTTCTTGTTCATATGAATTTTTAATTTGGCTAGCAAAGGTCTCATCTTTTGCATCTTTAGCAATTGAACAAAATATTAGCATTTCTCGATCAATTTCTTATTGCTAAAATATTGGTTGAAAATTTGTGTAACCCACAATCAAACTGTTCATGTTGACCTCTTGCCTTCAATAATATTGTAAAGAGTTGGGTGGGAACTTAGGAGGATAGAGAACTCGTGGGACCATTTTGTCGGAACTAGGGAGATTGGGTCGACGTCAAACAGTGGCTTAAGTATGTTCCCTACCTCTGATAGTTGGCTGATCTATTCACCACGTTGAACAACTACTCTTTGGAGATTGAGTATGTTCCCGAACTCCGATAGTTGGCTGATCTATTCACTAAGGCCACCCTTTCTCAGTCTTAGCGATCGCATTGGATTGGTGGAGGGCCCCTATCCATAGTAGGAATTGTTCTGCCTCAATCCCCAAGTCAATTATGGGATTAATGTGATAAGACTGATAAAGAAGACATGATCTGAAATCATGGACGGGTTAGTGAGTTGCTCTCCCAATGCAGACCAGCTCGAATCCCTCGAGTCTATGGGCTCTATTGGTTGTTAATGTTCTCATCAATTTCAAGTAATTCGGTGTTACATAATGTTCACTTGGTTCGAAGGTCTTTAATTTGGAATTTGTCTTTCTTCCATGAGAGGGTCTTCATTTCTCATGTAATTCGGTGTCAAATAATGTTCACTTGGTTGAACAATTCCACCTTCAATGTCAATTCCCAAAATTTTACCTTCAATGTCAATTCCCAAAATTTTACCTTCAATATCAATTCCAACATTTTCACCTTCAATGTCAATTCCCACATTTTCATTTCTAAATTCAATATCATGTTGAAAATTTTGAATATCTATTTCAACATTGTCATTCCCAATTTGAATATCATGTTCAACATTTCCAATATCAATATCTACATTATCATTTTCATTTTCAATATCTTGCACAACATTTGCAAATTCAATTTCCTCTTCACTTGAAATAACATTTGTAGAGGCTTCACCAATATTTGACATACCTTGTCTTCTCTTCCTATGAATTTCTCTATCTCTTTGTCTATATGCTTCAATTTTCTCATTTGAAAGCTTTCTTTTACATTTTTGTTTAAAAAAATTATTGCTCCCCAATATACCTCCACAAAGATGCTAAAAAATAATTGCCAATGACAAATTTGTCTAGAAGAATCTCAAAAAAGTTGAATTTCTTCGTATGTCTGAAAAACTCATGTTTGTCTCTTGCAAAAATAATGTAGGGACCGTTGGAATGCCCAAGTTGACCCACATTCCTATTTTTTGTGGCCCAAGTATTGGATATCCAATTCATATCAGATATCTGATACCTTAACATATTTTTAATATGGGCACCAAAATTTTCATTGGTGCCCAATATTTGGACATTGGTGCCCAAATGGAAAGGAATCAAATATAAAATATATATCTGATATCTTTCCATATAGGAAGAGTGAGAGAGGAGGGAGATAGGGAGAGGGAGAGGGAGACAAAGAGTGAGATAAAAGGGGAAAGGGAGAGGGAGAGAGGGAGGGAGAGTGAGAAAGAGAGAAGGGAGGGATAGGGAGAGAAGGGGAAAGGGAGAGGGGGAGGGGGAGGGAGAGTGAGAGTGAGAGAGAGAGAAGGAGGAAGGGAGAGGGGGAGGGAGAGTGATAGTGAGAGAGAGAGAGAGAAGGGTAAAGAGATAGGGAGATGAAGAGGGAGAGGGAGAGTGAGAGAGAGATGGAGAGAGAAGGGGAAAGGGAGAGGGAGAGGGAGAGGAAGAGGGATGTTGGATTATTTGGGAGATTGTTGGATTTGATTTTTCATTACTACTACTAGGATATGTTGTTTTCATTGATGCCAACATATTCCTATGAGTTATTCCAGTGAGTTTGGGAAGATTTTTTTAATCCAGTTTGGAGTTCTTTGTTTACCGGTTTTTGTCAGTATTCATCCTGGTATATTGTGATGTGATCAGATCTTGTGCTGAGATTTTGGATTATTGTTTGGGATGATCTTGTCTATCTTCATTTCAGATGGTTCATGATTTGGTTCTCCACAAGTTATCTTTCTTTGTGACAATTGTTGATTGGTTGTGTTATTGAGCTTTGAGATGTTGACAAATGAAGATTTGAAAAGTGGTATTGGTGCAACTTTTTCGGATGATTATAACATGCTTGATGGAGTTTCCTAACCACATCCTATTTGTTTTGGTGATCCACATTGATCATTGGGCATGTTTTTGGTGATTTCTTTGAACCGGTGATACTTTGTATGTTATGCAGTATTTCTGGTGGATGTAATTGTTTGGGAATTTGAATTAGGTCCATTCTATGTAATGTAAATCATAATATTGGTCTGGTGGTCAATCTATGTATCATTTAATGTAATTATGAGTTGAGGGTTGAGGTTTTAGCTGGCCTTATTATCAAGGTTGATGATTTGTATATATAGATGATATGCTCATGTAATTTTGGTGTCAGTATTGTACCTGCATTATCAAAGAGAGGTAAATGTGTGAACAAGGATATCTCATTCAGTGAAGTGCTGTGGTGAGTTTGGTGTTGCAGTGCAGACAACTATGCTTAACCAGAACTATCATCGGGCATTTATAGATGTTATTATTACAGTTCATTTCTTTTGGATTGTAGTCCGAATCATTTTGTAATTCAGTGAGACTTCCCTGAGGGTTGTAGCCTTCCGGACATATATCTTTTGAGCAGTGAGCTCTAGGCAGTGTCCCTGAATGCATGTGCAATCCCCATTGTAATATTTTCACATACTACTATAGAGTATCATCTTATTGTGGGTAGGTTCCCACCATGGTTTTTCCCTTAACTAGGTTTTCCATGTCAAAATATTGGTGTTGTGTTGTGCTATTAATTTTCCTATCTGTTATTGTTGTGGTTTATCAGTTAATGTTTTGGAAGTTTAATTTGTTATGCATCTAGTGAAGACTGATTCACCCCCCCTCTCAGTCTTCCTTCTTGATTGCTTCTAACAATTGGTATCAGATCTAGATCCTCCGGTAGAAGCTTAATCGCTTGAGGAGATATGGGATGGCAGCTCAAGGTATTCTTTTCAAGAAGGACAATCCAAGGTTTGATGGAAGCAAATACACTATATGGAAGAAATAGATGGAGGTGCATTTGAAATGTCTTGGAGATGATTATTGGAAGATTACTAAGAATACCTATGTTGTTCCTCAGAATGGACCATCCACTCCTAATGAGGTTAAGGAAGTTGAATATAACATCAGAGTGAAGGAATAATTACTCAGTGGTGTGATTGATTCTAAAATGACAAATGTTATGGAACTTCAAACCACGCATGAGATCTGGGTGAAGCTTGAGATCTTGTATAAAGGTGATGGTCAAGTGAAAGTTGATAAGTTGTAGAGTTTGAAAGCGAAATATGAGACATCAAAGATGGGATATGATGAGAACATACATTCATACATGGCTAAGGTGAATGATCTTGTCCCTGGTATCAGATTTGCCAATGGAAAGATTGAAGAAGATGAGATTGTTGCCTAGGTGCTAAGATATTTTCCTGCTACCTATAAACATAAGGTTGCCACTATTAATGAGATCTATAGTGTAACTACAGTGACAAGGGATGTATTGATTGGAAAGCTTGATGCATTTGAGTTGAGAGAATTTGATGAATCACATAGAAAGTCTAAGATAACATTCAAAGCATCAAAATTTGTGTCTGGTAAGCAGAATTATGATCCTGATGAGTGTATGATATCTAAATATAAAAGAGAAAAGAGAGAGATAACAGAGTAAGAAAGAGAGCTTGATGAGCTTGAAGCATTGATTGCCCAGAGATTGCCTAAAGGTGTTGGTAAGAATGATGGAAAGTTACCCTTGAAATAATTTTCCTGTAATAAGATGGGACATTTTGCTTCTAGATGTCCAGAGAGAATGGATAAGTATGACATACATGATAAGTTTGATAAGTTTGATAAAAATGATAGATATGAGAAGCATAAGAAGTAAGATAAGCCTTATAAATCTAACCAAAATTTTACGAACTAGAAGAATTGTTATTATGCTGCAAATGAAGGTGTTACATATGAAGAATTAGAAGGAGATGAAGTTGTGTTCATTACCATTAAAGAAGATAGTCACATGCCTATTGATTCCACTAGCTGCTCTGTTGAGGAGAAAGCTTTGGCTGCTAAGGTAGAAGAAAAAAGTGAATGGGTGATTGATAGTGGTTGTTCACATCACATGACCGGTGACAAAATCAAAATTGTAAGCATGGGAAGGTATGATAGTGGAATAGTTAGGTTTGGTGATGACAAAGCCTGTGTAATCTGTGGGAGAGGTTCTATTTCTTTTGATGGTAAGCATAAAACTGGGGATGTCTTGTATGTTAAAGGTTTGAAGCATAATCTTTTGAGTGTTGGGTAGATGGTTGATAAGGGTTATGATCTACAATTCAAAGATGGTAAATGCAAGATCTTGAATGCATCTAGTATAGAAATTGCATCTAGAACTAAGACTGGAGGTAACATTTTTCATTTGAATGCTAGTAAGAAAATTTGTTTGATTGCTAAGATAGATGAGATTTGGTTGTGCCATAGAAGGATGTGTCATGTAAACTTTGAGTCATTGATCAATATCAGTTCTACACAAGTTGATAGGGATTTGCCTAAGATTATTAAACCTGTTAATCTGGTATGTAAGGAATGTCAGTTGGGTAAGCAAACAAGGATTTCTTTCAAGAGTAAATGGTACACATCAGATGGATTCTTAGATCTTGTGCATACTGACCTATGTGGACCTACAAATGTTAGAAGTGTGTAGGGTGATAGATACATTATGTTACTAATTGATGATTATTTCAGAATGATGTGGGTTGTATTTTTGAACAAAAAATCAGAAACATTTGATAAATTCAAGATATTCAAAGCTAAAGTTGAAATTGAGTCCGGATTGAAGTTGAAGTGTTTGAGATCTGATAGAGGTCGAAAATTATATTCTAGTGAGTTCAATTCTTTTTGTGAGATGCATGGAATTAGAAAACAATTATCTGCTCCTAGGACTGCACAGTAGAATAAGATTGTTTAAAGGAAGAACTGTACTGTTTTAGATGCTGCAAGAACCATGTTGATTGAAGGGAATGTTCTGAAGGTTTACTGGAGAGAAGCTATTAGCACTAAAATCTATACATTCAATAGAGTTCATATCAAAGGTGATACTGGTAAGACTCCTTATGAGCTTTGGTTTGGTGTCATGTTCCTACTGTGAAATATTTTAAAGTTTTTGGTAGAAAATGTTATATCAAGAGAGATGAGGATATTGGGAAGTTTGATGCTAGAAGTGATGAAGATATCTTCTTGGGATATTATACAAATAGAAAAGCCTACTAGTGTTATAACAAGAGACTCAGAAAGATAGTTGAGAGTGCAAGTGTGAAGGTGGACGAAAACCTTGGTAAGGAGATCAGAGCTTATGATGAAGGTCAATATGTTGTTTTAACTCCTATTCAGCCCAAAGAGATTAAGCAGAATGATCCAATAGAGATAGAGACTATTGTTGCTTTTGGTGAGGATGTTCATGAGCCCAATTCTGAATATCAAAATAATTGGAAAACTCTGATGTATGTAAGATTGAATCATTTCGAGAATCAAATTAATGGTGATAAGAATAAAGGTGTGATGACTAGAAGAAGGTTAGTTGAAAAAGAGATATGTTTGATTTCTAAAGTTGAACCTAAAGATGTTGTTGAAGCTTGTAAAGATAATAACTATATTAGAGACATGGAAGAAGAGTTAGATCATATTGAAAAGAACAATACTTGGGAACTTGTGCATAGACCTAAGGATAAAAATGTTATTGGTACTAAATGGGTCTTTAGGAACAAATTAAATGAAGCTGGTGAAGTAGTTAGAAATAAAGCCAGACTAGTCTGCAAAGGATATTCACAACAAGAAGGGATTGATTATGAAGAAATTTTTTCTCCAGTTTCCAAAATTGAAGTTGTTAGATTGTTGCTTGCTTATGCTGCCTATAAAGATTTTAAGGTATATCAAATGGATGTCAAATCTGCATTTTTGAATGGTGATCTAGAAGAAGAATTCTACATTGAACAACTTGATCGATTTTCACTGTCAGATGATGGAGACATGGTATGTAAGTTGAAGAAAGCACATTATGGTTTGAAGCAAGCCCCTAGAGCTTGGTATGCTAGATTAGATAAATACATGCTAAAATTGGGATTTGTTAAAGGTACTATTGATAGTAATCTATACTTTAAGATTGAAAATGATAACATTTTGATTGTTGAAGACTTTGTTTATGACATTATTTTTGGTGGTGATAATGATATGAGCATGAAATTTGTTGGTGACATGCAAAAAGAATTTGCTATGTCTATGTTTGGTTAGATGAAATTTTTCTTAGGTTTGCAGATTGCACATACAGAAAAAGGAATCTTTATATCTCAAACTAAGTATGTGAAGGAATTGTTGAAGAATTTTGGAATAGATGATTCCAAACCGATTGGAACTCCTATGGTGACTGGTTGTAAATTGTCTGAAAATGATGAATCTCTTAAAGCTAATCAGAGTTTGTATAGATCTATGGTTGTTGGACTATTATATCTTACTCAAACTAGACCTCACATTATGCATGTTGTGCGTATGGCAGCTAGATATCAAGCTGATCTGAAGGAAAGTCATGTTAATGTTGTTAAAAGAATATTCAGATAGCTTAAGGGAACTGAAGATTATGGTTTATGGTATCCAAAGAATGATGATTTCATATGTGCTTATATTGATGTAGATTGGGCAGGTGATGTTGATGACCAAAAGAGTAATACTGGTGGAGCATTCTTTTTAGGTAAGAAGTTGGTTTTATGGGCCAGCAAGAAACATGATTCAATATCTTTAACTATTGCTGAAGCTGAGTACATTGTTGCTGCTAGTAATTACACTCATATAGTATGGATGAAGCAAATTCTGAAAGATATCAAAGTTATTTATGATGTTATATAATGTGATAATTCCACTTATATAAACATGTCTAAAAATCCAGTGCAATATTCAAAGACCAAGCATATACCAGTCAAATACAATTACTTGAGAGAGCAAGTCGGTGAACAGAAGGTGAAGTTGGAATATGTATCTACAAAGGAATAAATTGTTGATATTTTTACCAAGCCTTTTCCTGTAGATACATTTGTCTATCTGAGAGACAAATTAGGGGTCTCCACCCCTTTCTGGTGAGAACTAGATGCATTGAGTTGCATCGATCCGATAGAATTCAGAGCCTTATTCTTTTATCTGGATTGATGTGTTGGTGTTGCTCCTCTGCTAGAGTAGTTTGTTGATTTGGTTGTGTATCCCAGGAGGATAGAGATTTGTGTTTTTGTTTTTTTTCTATGATCTTTGGCATTTTTATCAAAGGGGGAGAGAGATCATGTGAAAAACTACTTTATCTACCTTGATCTTAGGGGGAGTTTGCTGCTGATATCTTCTTTCTTTACATTGACTATTTTTCACATTCATATGTTGCCATGAATGCCAAAGAAGGATATTGTTAGATTTGGTTTTTCATTGTTGCTAATAGGATATATTTTTGTCATTGATGTCAACATATTCCTGTGAGTTATTCCAGTGAGTTTGGGAAGATTTTCTGATCTAGTTTATAGTTCTTTGTTTATCGGTTTCTGTCAATATTCCCTCCGGTATATTCCAGTGTGATCATATCTTGTGCTGAGATTTTGGATTATTATTTGGGATGATCTTTTCTATCTTCCTTTCATATGTTTCATGATATGGTGCTCTGCAAGTTATCTTTCTTTGTGACAGTTGCTGATTGGTTGTGTTCTTGAGCTTTGAGACGTTGACAGATGAAGATTTGAAAAGTGGTATTGGGGCAATTGTTTTGGATGATTCTAACATGCTTGATGGAGTTTCCTGATCATGTCATACTTTTTCTGGTGATCCGTATTGATCATTGAGTGTGTTTTTGGTGATCATTGAGCCTTGAAGGGAGAGTTGAGAATGTTCAATACTGTAAAGGAATGCTTGAATGCTCTTGAATGCTCTTGAATGCTTGAATGTTTTATCGATGAAAAATTCCAACTTGTGCAAATGGGAAGGTGAATACGACTTATATACCAGTCAATCAGGGTTAATTGACTAATTTTGTATCTTAGGATGACATAAGGAAGGTTTTCCCATTTTATGCAAAGTCCAATACAGAGATAGGACAAAGGAGGCCCCAAAATAGGGCAAGGACAAGGGTGCCACACCCTTGTCTCAGGATAGGAGGCAGGTTCAGGCAGCGTTGAGAGAAGAACAAGGTAGTGTCCAGGGGTTGAGCAAGTCTTGGGTCTTCAATCAGGCTTAGAGATTCAAATTGCCAATGTGAAGACCCTATTGTGGTCACAAATTGCAAGGGTTGCAATTTCATGACACTACATTTAGCCCCCACTTTCGTGGGAGTATAAGTGTATGCCAATACTATCAGTTAAGTACAAGGAAACAAGATTGAGAGACTTCTACCATGTTAAGGAGGCAAGATGCACGAATCCCCCAGTGGACTTAGGATCTTAAGACATTGATTGACAAAGTAAAAGGGAAGATCAAGAAGGGAAAACCATGATTGCAAATAGCAAGGTTCCCCTCACTATGAGTCACAAAAAATAAGATACCAAAATTATGAAGCAAAGCCAAGCTTACTAAATAATTCAAAGTATCAAGAAGGAAAATATGAGTGGAGTGTATGCCCCCACATTAAAGAGATCGTGCACACCTTAGCGGGAGTGATTGCTTTAAGGTAGGATGTGATAATTCTGATACTTAAAGTAAGTACAGATCCAATATCCAACAAGATGAGAGGGGGGGGGTGAATCATACAAACTTAATCTTCCATAAAAACATCAGATTCAACCTCGGTAACATATACTTCAGTAATATAACCAAAACTGCTAAACATGCAAACTCAAAAGCATATAAACATCATAAACCTCATAACACAAGATTTAACGCGGAAACCCAAATAGGGAAAAACCACTATGGGATTTCAGACCCATTAAGAAATATACTCTTCTAGAGTATGCTTGGTTAAAAGAAAATCCTGTAAAAGATTACAAACCACATTGCTAGATGTGACCCGGTTAAGGGATTTCCCTCAGATCTATTAGGATCTTCACCTTGTTAGAAGTGACCTTGTTAAAGGATTTCAAACACTCAATCAGAATGTCACCTTGCTAGAGGGTTTTACAAATAAGACTGTTAAGTCCACTCGGTTAAGAGATTTTCTGTCACTTTACAAAATAACAGTAATAAAAATCTATTTGCAACTTCACATCTAAAATGCTAAAGTAGATTCTTATTTGCTCAATATAATCTAGACATAGAACTAATCTTGTCCATCTACTGGGCTTCTATACTCTATTATTCAAATAGGTCTTCAAGCTTCTATGCGCGGTAATCACTATGTAGCATCCCTGTGCATACATTTGCCCGCATGCATTGTTTACCAATAGTTCCCTATTTATAAACAATTAGCTAACCACTTAATCTCTTTGATCACATTTCCCATGATCAATCATAGCCATCAGATCTTCAAACTTTGACTAGGTTCAATGTATCCTTCAATCTAAAAACATTTTAGCCCACCTTGGAACTTGCATACATTTCTTGGAACTTGTGCTAGGGTATTGCGGTTCAATCTAAGCTGTAGATCTTCATGCCAATTTTCCTTTGCCATAGATTCATTAACAAACTTCATGCACGACATACCAATCATCTAATCAGTTCCAGCTCATCAGATTCCTTCATTAAATAATGCATGTAACCATTTAATGTATTCTATTACAGCTCAGTTACAACTCGGTAATAACTCGGTGAATACTAAACTTCACTCGGTAGACATTCTGCCTTCATTAACCAATAGCAATAACCTTAGGGTTTACTGACTAGGTTCCTTAGGGTTTACCGACTAGGTTCTTTGCTCGGTAACATAGTATAGTATTAACCTTACAATTTACAACATATGTATGATGTTAAAACAATCTAAACATCATGATCTCATCATTTTCTGACTCGGTAATAGTTGCCCATTGAATACCTTATTCATCCCCTTATTCATCATATTCTTTCTGTGTCTTTTACCAACATCTTTATACTCTTTAAATCATACTTCTCAAGATATGGCAACATCATACTGAATTAGAAAATCAATTTCTTGACATCAATGACAAAATAATAATATCAAGACAGTAAACATCCTTAATCAGTTATATCCATAATCATCAACAACCTTCTCGATATCCTTATTGAAATGCCAACAATCTCCCATTGTTTGTTATAATGCCAAATGCTAACAAACTCCCCCTTTGGCATTGATGTCAAAACCAATTGATTTGACCTTAAAAAGATTTGGATTGCTGTGATTCTGAAATGTTGAAATGCTCTCTTGCTGTCAATAGACTTCTCCCCCATACATTAGACTTCTCCTATTTTCTTCAGTCTTCTCCCTTCCTTTTTTTAATCATCAGTTTCAGTCTTTTCAATCAGTCTTCTCCCCCTTATATTAGTCTTCTCCCCCTTTGACAACAATGCCAAAAAGTAAAGAACTAAAACATAATTTCTTCCTGTATGAAGTGATTTCCTGTTGTTATGTGTCAACTTAGTCTCGGTCAGAGCATTTATGTCTTCAATTCCTGTTCCCTGTATTATTTCTTGTATTGTTTCCTACACACCTTTAGAAAACATCCTAAAGTGTGTAAATCAGCATCAACTCTAAAAAGATATTCTGTAGAGTCATCGAATTGATGCTTTCACCGAACTCAGTCAGTGAGTAGAAGATAGGGATAGGACCTCTAACTTACTTCTGAGATATTCAAAAGTGTCCCTTAGTAGTGGCTTGGTAAAGATATCTTCTATTTGTTCCTTTGTGCTAACATACTCCAACACCACTTTCTTCTCTTGAGCTTCTTCTCAAAGATAATGATATTTGATAGAGATGTGCTTTGTCTTAGAGTGCATAATAGGATTATTTGAAATGTTAATGGCACTAGTATTGTCACAGAATATAGTTACTAGCTCGGTAACTTTCTCATTTATACCTTCCAACAGTTGCTTGATCCATGCTATGTTGGTACAATTCAATGTTGCAGCAATGTATTCAGTTTCTGTTGTTGACTGTGAAACACATCCTTGTTTCTTGCTAAGCCAACTCACTAGTCTTTCTCCTAAGAAGAAAGCTCCTCCACTTGTGCTTTTTCTATCATGAATGTTGCCTGCCCAATTAGCATCAGTATAAACTTTTAAATCAAAATCATTTCCTTTTTGATATACTAAGCCATAATCCTCTGTGTCTTTCAAGTATCTAAAAATTCTTTTGATTGTTGTCATGTGTGTTTCCTTAGGATCTGCAGAGAATCTTGCAACTATACCTACTGCATGTGCTATGTCTGGCCTGTTGTGAACAACATATTGTAGCTTTCCACTCATGGATCGGTAAAGTGTCTCATCAATAATTGCAGATTCATCATTATTTGATAGTTTATAGTTGGTAGTCACAGGAGTACTTACTGGTTTTGAATCCTCCATTCCAAATTTCTTCAAGATTTCCTTTATGTACTTGGATTGAGTAATGAAAATCTCATTATTCATTTGCAATATCTGTAAACCTATAAAATACTTTATCTCACCAATTAATGACATCTCAAATTCTTTGCTCATTTCATTTCCAAAGTTCTTACATAGAGAGTCATTTCCACAAAATATAATATCATCAACAAATATGGCTGAGATCAGTATTCCATTTTCATCATTCTTCATGTACATATTGCTATTCTCACTTGTCCTTATAAAACCAATCTTCAAATAAGAGTGCAATCTTTCATACCATGCTCTAGGTGCTTGTTTCAGACCATTTAATGCTTTATTCAATTTACATACCTGATCTTTATTATTGTCTTCAACAAATCCTTCAGGTTGTTCAATAAAAACTTCTTCTTCTAATACTCCATTAAGAAATGTAGATTTGACATCCATTTGATATACCTTGAAATTTTTGTAAGCAGCATATTCCAACAATGTTCTTACTCCTTCAAATCTTGCTACAAGTGCAAAAGTCTCACCATTATCAATCCCTTCTTCTTGGGCATAACCTTTGCAAACTAGTCTTGCTTTATTTCGAATAACCTCACCTTTTTCATCTAGCTTGTTTCTGAAAATCCACTTTGTATCGATTATATTTTTGTCCTTTAGTCTTGGGACTAGTGTCCATGTGTCATTCTTCTTGATTTTATCAATCTCTTCTGTCATAGCATTTATCCAATCTTCAGTGTTAAATGCCTCTTTCACTATTCTCGGTTCAAATCCAGATATCAGACATGTGTTCTGTCTCAGTTTGTTCCTTGTCATCACTGGATCATCCTTATCTCCTATAATCTGACTAGGTACAAGATGTCTTCTGACATACTTGGCTAATATAGGCTTGGTAGGCTCTGTATGATCTTCTTCATCACTCGGTAACTGGATATTCTCTTCATTTTCTTCAACAGTTTTCTTGGTAAAACTTGCCGGTTGAACATAGACAAATTCATCATAATCTTCTGGTTCTTTGGAATTTCCTTCATCATTTCTTTCTGCAAATTCATCAATTTTCACATTTGCACTTTCTACTATTTTGTTAGATGATTTGATCAGACATATAAATGCTTTACTTCTAGAAGAATAACTTAGAAATGTTCCTTCTTCACTTTTCTGATCAAACTTGCAATTTCTATCATCTTTGTGTACATAGCATTTACTTCTAAAGATTTTAAAATAACTTACATTAGGTTTCTTATCATACTAGATTTCATATGGTGTCTTCAAAGTACCTTTCTTTAGTTGTACTCGATTCAGGGTGTAAACTGCTATGCTTATTGCTTCTCTCCAAAATGTTTGTGGCACTTTCTTTTCAATCATCAAGGTTCTAGCACAATCCACAATAGATCGGTTTCTTCTCTCAGCTATTCCATTCTGCTGTGGAGTTCTCGGTGCAGAGACTTGTCTTTTAATACCATGATCATTGCAGAATAAGTTGAACTCATCAGATATGAACTCTCCTCCTCTATCTGATCTAAGACATTTCAGTTGTCTTCCTGTTTCATTTTCAACTCTTGCCTTGTACCATTTAAACATTTGAAAAGCTTCTGATTTTTCTTTTAAAAACATAACTGACATAATCCTTGAATAGTCATCCATAAATAATATGAAATATTTATCACCATAATAACTTTTAACTTTCATAGGACGACAAAGATCAGTATGCACAAGATCTAAAAATCCCTTAGAAGTGTAAGACTTACTTGTAAAGCTTGATCTTGTCATCTTACCCATCTAGCATCCTCGGCACATAGCATTCTCAGGTTTTTCAAGACTCAATAGACCTCTTACTCGATGCTTCTTACTTATTTTGATCAGATTATCAAAATTTACATGACAAAACCTTTTATGCCATAACCAAGTATCATCTATTTTTGCATACAGACATTTATTCTGAGCTGAGTCAAGGTGAAATGTGTTACCTTTTGTTCGTGTCCCAGTAGCAGCTAACTTTTCATTCTTGTCATGAACTTTGACAATTCCTTTCGAAAATTCTATTCGGCAACCTGTATTGTTTAGTTGTGCTACACTCAGCAAATTGTATTTCAAACCTTCAACCCAATAAACATTATTGCATCTTGCATTGTCAAGAAGTGTTATAGATCCTTTACCTTTCACCGAAAATGGTGCATCATTACCAAATCTAACATAGCCTCCATCATAATCTTCTAACATAACAAACTTGTGTTTATCACCTGCCATATGATGTGAGCATCCACTATCTATGATCCATGAATCATTAGTGTTAATGTGAGATATTAGGGCTTTTTCTTCATACCTTTCTTCATCTCAACCATCTTTGATAGCCACATAAACTACTTCCTCTGTATGAGTTTCATCTAATTTATCATCATTGGATTCCTCATCAACTATTAAGCATGTCTTTCTATCTCTTCTTCTGAAGTCTTGGTGTCCTCTGTAATGATTGTCTTTCTGTCTGTCATCTCGGTAATCTCTCTTTTCAATAGAGTCTTTGTCAGGACAGTTAGAAGTCATATGTCCTATCTTATCACAATTGAAACATTTCAGAGGTAATTTTCCTTTATACTTACCTTTGCCTCTCGGTAACCTTCTAGCTAATAGTGTTTCAAACTCTTCCTGCTTTCTGATTTCCTCATACAGTTTGTGTACTTCTTCCTGTTCTTACGAAATCTTTCACTTGCTCCACTGTGATCTCCTTCAGAGTACTTGTACTTTATTTCATTGTAATCATTAGATTCATCAAGATGAAAAGAACTAAATGCAAATTCAACTTTATTTACCAAAGATCCACTGTTATCAAAGTTACTCAACTCAAATGCATGTAGCTTACCAATAGTAGCATCTAAAGAAACTGGCATATTAGGTACAAACCTCAATTCATTGATTGTAGAGACTCGAATTGCATAAGCCAGTAGAAGGGTTCTTAACAACTTATTTGTTATATCCTTTTCTTCAATAGTTCCACCTACTCCTTTGATTTGATTGACAATCTCCTTTAGTCTTATAATGTACTCAGTTATGTTCTCACCTTCATTCATCCTCATAGATTCAAGTTGTCCTCTTAGAATATCTACTTTCTCTCTTTGAACATGTTCATCTCCTCCATATAGTAATATGAGCTTGTCCCACATAGCCTTTGCATCATTGCAACCTTCTAGATCATTAAACTCTGAGTCGGTCAATGCAGATGTTATTTCAATCATTACTTGGATATGTTCTTGCTTTGCCTTTATCTCTTTCATTGTCAATGGATAGGTGCTCGGTGTGATGAAATCATTCTTCAGATAATATACAGCATATTCTTCAACTCCTGATAGGTGCAGCTTCATCCTTTTCTGCCATGTAGAGAAACTTGACTTGTTCAGCTTCGGTGCATACCTCTTATACATCTTCGGATCTTTGCCTCAAGTACCTTTAAACTTTTCTTCTAGAGTCCAAAGCTTTGATACCAATTGATAGTTCTAATACTTAATGTAAGTACAGATCCAATATCTAACAAGATGAGAGGGGGGGGGTGAATCATACAAACTTAATCTTCCATAAAAACATCAGATTCAACCTTGGTAACATATACTTCAGTAATATAACCAAAACTGCTAAACATGCAAACTCAAAAGCATATAAACATCGTAAACCTCATAACACCAGATTTAACGTGGAAACCCAAATAGGGAAAAACCACTATGGGATTTCAAACCCACTAAGAAATATACTCTTCTAGAGTATGCTCGGTTAAAAGAAAATCCTGTTAAAGATTACAAACCACATTGCTAGATGTGACCCAGTTAAGAGATTTCCCTCAGATCTGTTAGGATCTTCACCTTGTTATAAGTGACCTTGTTAAAGGATTTCAAACACTCAATCAAAATGTCACCTTGCTAGAGGTTTTTACAAATAAGACTGTTAAGTCCACTCGGTTAAGAGATTTTTTGTCACTTTACGAATTAACAGTAATAAAAATCTATCTGCAACTTCACATCTAAAATGCTAAAGCAGATTCTTATTTACTCAATACAATCTAGACATAGAACTAATCTTGTCCATCTGTCAGGCTTCTATACTCTGTTATTCAAACAGGTCTTCAAGCTTCTGTGCTCGGTAATCACTATGTAGCATCCGTGTACATACATTTGCCTGCATGCATTGTTTATCAATAGTTCCCTATTTATAAACAATTAGCTAACCGCTTAATCTCCTTGATCACATTTTCCATGATCAATCATAGCCATCAGATCTTCAAACTTTGACCAGGTTCAATGTATCCTTCGATCTAAAAATGTTTTACCCTGCCTTGGAACTTGCATACATTTCTTGGAACTTGTGCTAGGGTATTGTGGTTCAATCTGAGCTGTAGATCTTCATATCGATTTTCCTTTGCCATAGATTTATTAACAAACTTCATGCACGGCATACCAATTATCTAATCAGTTCCAACTCATCAACTTCCTTCATTAAATAATGCATGTAACCATTTAATGTATTCTGTTACAGCTTGGTTACAACTCGGTAATAACTCGGTGAATACTAAACTTCACTTGGTAGACATTCTGCCTTCATTAATCGATAGCGATAACCTTAGGGTTTACTAACTAGGGTCCTTAGGGTTTACTGACTAGGTTCTTTGCTCGGTAACATAGTATAGTATTAACCTTACAATTTACAACATATGCATGATGTTAAAACAATCTAAACATCATGATCTCATCATTGTCTGACTTGGTAATAGTTGCCCATTGAATACCTTATTCATCCCCTTATTCATCATATTCTTTCTGTGTCTTTTACTGACATCTTTATGCTCTTTAAATCATACTTCTCAAGATATGGAAACATCATACTAAATTAGAAAATCAATTTCTTGACATCAATGACAAAATAATAATATTAAGATAGTAAACATCCTTAATCAGTTATATCCATAATCATCAACAACCTTCTCGATATCCTTATTGAAATGCCAACAATCTCCCATTGTCTGTTATAATGCCAAATGCTAACAGGATGCACCCAAGAGAGAGAGAAGAGAGATGGATCATGTTATCACAAGGATTTAGCCCCCATTCGAGGAATAAACCCAAGGATAATGAACACACAACACAAGGTACTTTCTCTTTCCTCGAGATCAGTATGTCGTATGATAACTCATGTATATCATATATGTATTTATGCATATAATAATCATCATTCCCCAAAGAAAGGACACTACCTTAGAAGAGAGGGAAGAGAGAATGTCTTTCGAGTCAACATGAAAGAGACCAAAACAGATCTCAATGCTTTGCATCATCCTCAAGTATACATTGAGGGAAAAATAGAGGAACAAGGATACACATAGAAAAATAATCAAAAAAGAACAAGAAAGGAGAGAGAGACAAGATGTACAGTGCTAATATTGCTAATCTAGCATGACATCCGCCTCTCATTCTTGTTGATCACTATTTCGAGAAGGAAAGCAACATGCCAGAGGAGCAACATCAAGAACAATAGATGGAGCTATCACAAGATCCAAGAAAGGACTATGCTCATGTGATAAGTCACTTTGTTCAATTCTAGGAGGCAGGATTAAGTTTTGTGAAAATTCAGTTGATAAATGCTTATCCACATCAACATATTCATAGTTACTATCAGAAGAATTAGGAGTTGTATTGCCATCATGAATAAAATTTTCACTCATGTCTTCATCAAGATTTATAGAAAGAGGAGCACAGACATGAATAGGAGTAAAACCATCACATGTTTTGTGCGACTTATGATTTGGAGATGTAGGTTCAACATCTTGTTTAGGAAAGAATAAAATCATATCAGCTATTGGAGTCTTGGGAGATTGAGTGATTTGAGGAACAACTTCACAAGCTTGAGCACCATGCCTTTGTCAACGATATTTCACACAATGATTTTGTCGAGTCTTAGTGGAAGTCTGAGAAGGAGGAAGAATATTTATGAAAGGAGGAATAGTCTCCTCTGTGATAGTTGAAGGTTTAGGTTGAGGTCTTTTAGGTTCAACAAGAGGAGAGGCAGGCCTCTTCTCTCTATAAGAGCAAGGAGGTGGAACTACACCATATAAAGGAGGAATATTAGGTATGGGAAGGAGACCGGGTCCATCATGGGGAGGTGGTACAGGCTTACTCTTAGGAGGAATATTGTTGTTATTCTTAGGAGAATACATAATCACATCCATAGGAATAGGTTGAAGATTTTGCTTAGGAGGAACATTAGTTCTATTTGTTAGGGGAAGGTTTTCATCTTCAATAAGGTTGGGAATGTCAATTGTTGGGGATCTAGGTTGAATCAAGGATAAGATCGTATATTTCTTCCATTTTTGATAAGATTGAAAAAGAGCACTGCTCCTTTGTGGAAGAGATTGAAATTGCTTAGGACAAAATAGATCAATCGGAACACTAGGGCTTCTTTCAGATTGGCGAAATAAGCTATGGTTCACGGTTATGATTGTTGAAAATTTGGAGGAATTGATTATGTGTTGCATTGATGTTTTTTCATTGATGTCAATACTAGCTGCTTTGGTTGTTTATCAGTATTTGGTTGGTCCCAATAGGATGATTGGTTTGTGGTGTGGTAAGATCATGTTGATCCAGTATACTCCGGTATGCTTTGGCTTATGGAATTGGGTTAGATTTTCTATTCATGATATTCAAATATATGTTCAGTCAGTTGGTATTGGTTTGGTGATCAGATGTTATCTTCTATGCTGGTAAGCCTGGTTTATTGATCTGATGAGGGTTTCACTAGCAGAGCTTTGTTGAAGATATTTTGATATTATGCATAAGTGGTGTTGGTGCAGATTCTAATAGGGATTCAAGATACTGATGGTGATTGTGTTTGAGCCTTGACTGATTGGAATCATTTCTTTAGCATGTGTGGACCTGAATTGGGTCCGATGCTATCTAGATTATGGATCGGCTTAATGTAACGTGTTGTTGGGACTTCTCGATGTGTTTCCGGGATGACTTATGGGTTGGATGATATTTGTTTAGCCTCAGGCCGACATGTTTTATAATTATGTAATAGGTTTTATTTTCTGGGTGGTCTACCTAATTGTTTAAGGTCTAGGGTTTGTATATATATGTGTATGATCTCATTGTAGATTATGGTATGCAAGCGAATAATTTAGTAATCATTCATGCAGAGGATTTGGTCAATCATAGGTGATCGAGTTGGGTTTACTCAAGAGGTTTAAGACCTCTGGTATTGAGCTTAACAGAAACTATATTTAGGCATAGGAGATGCTATTATCATAATTACTTATTCCTTCTAGATTGTAGTCTAGATTTCTTATGTAGTCAGTGAGACTCCTTTTGTAATGAGCAGTGTGCTCTAGGCTAATGAAATTCCTGCAAGTGCAGGTCCCTCAATTTGTAATCACATACTTACTGCAGAAGTATTATCTGAGTGTGGGTTGGCTTCCCACCATGGTTTTTCCCTTTATCGAGTTTTCCACATACAAATATTGGTGTAATGTGGATGGTAACTATTTGTTGGTTGTGCTTAATTGCTATATCTATTATTTTGGTAATTGGTTTATGTATTATGGTATTGATCTTATGTGTTCTGCTAATAAATTTTTTAATTCTTAATGTTGTGGTAATCTAGTGACAACTAATTGAACCCCCCCTGTCAGTTGTCCTCTGGTTATTTGAACTATCTAACAATTGGTATTAGAGCACTGGCCTTTTCTACAAAAGATTAACTGCTTGAGGAAGATCCTATGGCATCTAACAGTTCAAGTTCATCTAGTTCATTTGTAGTTGTCTTCTAGAGAGAAATTCCTAGGCTTGATGGAACAAATTATAGATTATGGAAGATTCAGATGGAGACTCATCTAAGATGTCTTGGTAAGAAAATATGGGAGATCACTAAGAATGGTGTAACCCCTTTTAATCTAGCATCTTGCAATCCTCCTCCGACAAACATGGATAAGGAGCTTGAGAATGATTGTAGAGCTAGAAAAGCCCTCTTGTGTGCACTTTTTGATAAGCAAATAATGGGATTGACTGACAAATCCACAAGAAAAGATATATGGGACAAGTTGGAGACTCTAAATGAAGGTGACCCTATACTAAATATTGCCAAAATTGATGGTTACCGGGTGAGATATGAAAACTTGAAGATGGAAAAAGATGAAAGGATTATTGCATTTATGGAAAGGGTAAATGAAATTGTCATGTGAATTCAATGTTGTGGTGGATCTTTGAGTGAAGATGAAATAGTTTCTAAAGTTCTAAGAGCTTTACCACTGGATTATAAGATGAAGGCTACTACAATTAATGAATTGAGAACAATGGCTAATACTTCTGTCAATAGGGATACCTTGGTTGGGAAATTATCTACTTTTGAGCTTGAAGAATTTGGACCTTCTGGAGCTGTAAAGTCTCGACCTTCTTTTCATGGTTTTACATCATCAAGTGACAAGAAAGATTGGAAAGATTTGTATACAAAGGAATTGGAAGATATGAAGAGGGAAGATGAAGAATTTGAGCAACTTGAAGCCCTATTTTCTAGAAGAGTACCTAAAGGACTAGTAGGAAGTAAGTATGAAGGAAAATCACCCTTTAAATGTTTTGCATGTAATAAGATAGGTCATTTTGCATCTAGATGTCCTAAAAGGAATTCAAGATTTGAAGAAAGATCTAGAAGATCTTTTAAGCCTAACCTTGAATATCAGAACAAGCATAAGCATAGGAGAGACATAGATAAATAACGTTACTTTATTGATGAGGAAGGTGTGATTGATTCTAATGATGAACCGACACAAGACTCTGCTAGTGGTTCTAGCAATGGAAAGGAATGGGTGTTCCTGGATATCAAAGAAGATGATCCAGTATTGGAAGAGAATCTACCTTAAGAAAAGGTTGTTGCTGCTGAAATTGAAGATAAGAATGAATGGGTAATAGACAGTGGATGTTCACATCATATGATTGGAGATAAAAGGAAGTTTCTATCTTTGCAAGAATTTGATGGTGGTCTGGTTAGATTTGGAGATGAAAAAGAATGCATGATCAAAGGAAGAGGAACCATATCATTATATGGTAAGCACAATACTGACAATGTTTATTATTTTGAAGGATTAAGGCATAATCTTTTGAGTGTAGGACAGTTGGTGGATAAGGGATTTCAATTACAATTCAAAGATGGAAAATACAAGATCATTAATAGATCTAGATTGGAGATTGCTATCAGTACTCAGACAAAGGGTAATATATTTCATTTAAATTTTGGTGAGAAGACATGCTTGAATTCACAAATTAGTGAGAGTTGTCTTTGACATAAAAGGCTATGTCATGTGAATTTTGATTGCATGGTAAATATCAGTTCAACTAAGGCAATTAGAGATATACCTAAGATTATGAAGCCCTATAATCCATTATGTAAAGAATGTCAAATGGGAAAATAGATCAGAACCTCTTTTAAGAGTATACAAGACAAATCTAATGATGTTCTTGATCTTATTCATATTGATTTGTGTGGTCTTGCTAGAATCAAAAAATTTCAAGGTGATAGATATTTTATGCTAATCATTGATGATTATTGTAGAATGATGTGGGTTACTCTTCTAAGGGAGAAGTCTAAGGCTTTTGAAAAGTTTACAATCTTGAAAGCTAAGGTTGAAACTAAGACATGATTAAAGATTAAGTGCTTAAGGTCAGATCATGCTGGAGAACTCACATCCAGTGAGTTTAATAACTTTTTTGAGAAGCATGGCATAAGGAGATAATTTTTTGCTCCCTAGACACCTTAGCAGAATGGAGTTGTGGAAAGAAAGAATAAAACTATCTTGGATGCTTCTAGAACCATGATGATAGAATATAATATACCTCATATCTACTGGAGAGAAGTAGTGAGCACAACAGTTTATACATTCAATAGTTCATATAAAAGGAGAAACTGGTAAGACACCTTATGAGTTATGGTTTGACAATACACCTATAGTTAAGTACTTCATAATCTTTGGTACTAAATGTTATATCAAGAGAGATGATTTCATTGGCAAGTTTGATCCTAGATGTGATGAAGGAATATTTCTTGGTTATTCTAATGAAAGCAAAGCATATAGACGTTATAACAAAAGATTGCAGAGAATTGTGGATAGCACTAATGTCAAGGTGGATGTGCTGAATAGAAGTCAAATCAAAATTTATGAGCAAGAACTGGTAGTGGAAATGATCATAATTGAACTGGTAACATCTTCACCAGAACATAATGTTGAACCAGTTACTCTGGTAGTATTAAAATATCCAACAGTAACTAAAGATCAAGAAAGAGGAACAGAGAGTCAAAAGACTCCTAGTTATGTAAGGTTGAATCATTCAAAAGATCAGATCATGGGGGATAAGAACAAAGGAGTGATGGCAAGAAGAAGATTGGCAACTGATGAGGTATGTTTAATTTCTCAAGTTGAACTGATATTAGTAACTGAAGCATATAGAGATGAATGTTGGATGAAAGCAATGGAAGAAGAATTAGATAAGATAGAAAAGAATAACACATGGATTTTAGTTCTCTGGCCTAAAAATAAGAATGTTATTGGAACTAAATTGGTTTTTAGGAATAAATTAAATGAAGTTGGACAAGTTGTGAGGAATAAAACTAGATTTGTTTGTAAAGGATATTCTCAGAAGGAGGGAATTGATTATGGTGAAACCTTTGCACCGGTAGCTAGGATTGAAGTTGTAAGATTATTCCTTACCTATGTTGCACATAAAAACTATAAGGTTTATTAGATGGATGTTAAGTGTGCTTTTCTGATTGGGGATCTTGATGAGGAAGTTTATATTGAAAAACCTGATGGCTTTTTAGTTTCAGATGATTAAAACATGGTTTGCACGTTAAAGAAAGCCTTATATGGGTTGAAACAGACACCTAGAACTTGGTATGTAGGGTTGGACACATATCTATTAAAACTTGGTTTCACTAAAGGTAATGCTGACAGTAATCTATATTATAAAGTCACTGATGATTATATATTGATTATTGAGGTCTTTGTTGATGACATCATTTTTGGAGGTGAAGATAAAATATCCATGGAATTTTCTAACAATATGGACAATGAATTTGAGATGTCTATGATTGGGGAAATGAAATTTTTCTTAGGTTTGCAAATTACTCAGACTGATAAAGGTATTTTCATCTGTCAAACTAAGTATGCTAGAGAGTTGTTGAAGAAATCTGGTATGGAAAATTCTAAACCGGTTAGTACTCCTATGGTTACAAGTGAGAACTTGACAAAGAAAGATGAATCAGAACCGATAAATCCTACAAGATACAAGTCTATGATTGGAGGTCTACTATATTTGACTCAGACTAGACTAGATACAATGAATGCAGTTTGCATTGCATCAAGATATCAAAGTGATCCTAGAGAAAATCATGAGAGTGCGGTGAAAAGGATTTTTAGGTACTTACAAGGAACATCTGAATATGGTATGTGGTATGTTAAAGATGATGACTTTACTTTATGTGCATATTGTAGACACCCAAAATTGTCATGTCGAATTAAATAAATATTTTATTTATTTAATTGATTTAGCCTAATTCTTCTATTAATTAAATAAATCTTTATTTATTTAATTAATTAATTTATCCTCTTCTAGCCTTATTTCTCATTTAAATAAATACATTTATTTATTTAAATTATCCTTTTCCTAAATTAAATAAATATTTTTATTTATTTAATTATCCCACTTCTTCTATTAATTAAATAAATCTTTATTTATTTAATTAAGTCATTAGCCTTTTCTACCCATGACACATGTCATTCATCTCTTAATTCATACACTACCTACCTCTTTTATTATTTTATTATTTTCTTTTACCTACCCTCTAATCATAGCCGACCTCCTTTTACACCTCTCAATCTTATCCCTCCATTTCATAGTGTCTTCTATATAAGGAGATGCTTCCTTCATTATCAAACCCTAATCATCCTAATGATTCATGTTAATCATCTTTTATGTACTTGACTACACTACGATCCTACTTGCAACCACATTCCATTCTTTGTTGAGCTCTTGTGCACATATAAAATCTGAGAGCACATATATCAAGCAAGATCAATGGAGATAGGAAGAATGGAGATTCAAACCCTATTGGACATGTGATGGTATAATCTTTGTGATTTCATTTGATTTGCATTGTCTTAGGTAATCTTCATATGTTATGGTGGATCTTTGTTGTTGTTAGGCTAGGGTTTTGTGGTTGAATTCATTTAGCCTTTCAATATCGTTATTATTGTTATCCATTTTCACCATATACATTTTGGCACACCTCGTGGGACATGGATTTTTGTTAGATCTATGTTTTTTTTGCAGATTTTTCTAACCCTATATTGTTGTTTTGTAAAACAATTTGGAGAATAATCTTGTGCAGCTAGGGTTTTGGACACAAAATCAAGATCTTGGAGAGATTCAATCATATCTCACAAACAACTAGGAAATTTTGCACCCAATTTTTTCTACAAATTGAAGAAAGTATCAGGAGCTCTCAATCCAAAACTCAGAATTTTTGGAGCACATGTTCATTTTCTATGAATTTTTTATGATTTTTCATAAAAAATTAATTTTGAGAGCAAATGAGAGATTTTTTTGGATTTTCTTACATTTTTGGAAATCTCTCAGAATTTTACATAGGATCTGTTCTTTGTGATTTTAAATTTGATGCAAAATTTTTCCTCAAAAATTAGATCTTTGAAAATTAGGGTTATGCATTATTTTACTCATATCTCACAAACTGCTTGGATTTGTTGCAGAAAATTTTTTGTATAGGTTTGAAAGACCATTAGGACTCTCGAGTAAAAAGTTCAGATTTTTTGGATCGATTTTGTATTTTATATGAATTTTTTATGATTTTTCATAAAAAATTAATTTTTGGAGCAAATTAGCAATTTTTTTGGATTTTCTTACATTTCTGGAAATCTCTTGAAATTTTACAAGTGGTCTTTTTTTATGATGAATCAGATCTTTGAATTGGTCAACAAAACGCATTGTTGAAGGCCCCTATTTCACAAAGTCTTTTGGATCTAAAATTTACCTAACTTGTGTGCTTGCATGAAGGGGTGATCATTTGAAACAATCCAAACTACTAATAAATCTTTGTTGCAGGTCCTTGGCAAGGGTTTTTGGATTTTTATTGTGTGCCTTGTTTTCATAGACAAGCAAACACTTCAATTGGTGCACTAAAATTGAATCATTATCTTTTGTGTCTTGAGCAAAAGGCTCTTTTTGTTTAATCTTTAGAGGGCCTGTCTTCTCGTGTGGTCATTAGGACTACTAGTGAGAAGAGAATGACCCAAGTGGTAGTGAGGAAAACCCACCTCTTCTGAACCACTATAAACAACTGTATTCATGGTGAAAACTATGGATAACGTGTGTTGATTAGTTCATACCGACACTATGTCTCCCCATAAACCCGTTTGATCAAATTTATTTGATCAGTTGTAGGGCTAACCCCTATCGGCAGGGAGCCTTCTATATTTACAGAGCTGAAAGTGTCACATGTATGGCCACATGAGCAGATGCCCTTACTAGCACCTTTTTGTTTTAGAAACCAAAATCCTTCTAGTTGTTGGGGCAGGAGGTTGGACCTCTGGTAGCGGCCCACACACATACGGTTCTTAGTAGAGATACAAAGTTCACCACAGGGAGTTTTCATGGGGACAGATGCTTGGCTGACCCGAGAAGTGAGTGCCGAGGGTGGAGCCAGTGAGGTCAAGCATCTAAGTATCCGCTCTGAATAGCGTAGCCTCGGGGGTAAAACCCCATGTGGGATCAACAACTATTGTCTTGGCCAGCCATAAGAATTGTGCTTGACTTATTTTAAACATTCAAAACATTCAAGACCAAATAGCAAAACATTGTGTCTTTTGTGTCTTCAAGTGTATGAAAAACATTTTTACATCAAACAACACACTTTTCTTGGAGTCATTTTGAGTCTAGACACTTGCAAACATTGAGTCCTCATCAACATTGTGTCCTCTTGTCACGAAAAAAATAGTCAAACAGTCAGATTTGGTCACAACAAAATGACTTCACAGATTGGGAAAAATTGTACAAATTTTACAGAAACACGTCTGTGTTAGACATAATAGCGTATGTATTGTATAGCCACGTCTGTGAAGGGCAGAAACGTGTCTGTGTTCCAAGAGTCAACATTACACTGCGAAAAATCTCAGAAACGTGTCTGTGTTAAACAGACCCGCGTCTGCGTCAAGAAACCGCGTCTGTGAAGTATACAGGTGCATCTATGTCCAGAATTGAAAAACTGTTACAGTCCAGCAAACAAACACAGTCAATTTCGGAATTCTTGAGCTTCCTAGGTCATTTCTCCAGGGTTTCATTTAGCATTCAACCTATCTTTGGGTCTCACAAAATCCATCATTGCTTTACACCTTACATTACATTCACATTTGTCTAAACTTGAGTCAAAAGGTCACTTGCTTGTCCTCATCATACTTAGGCAACACACTACATACAACAACATTTTGCTAAGTGGTCCCTCATCAAGGTTTCTTACCTTTGGGTCTCATTTGGTCTTACTTAGAGTCAAGGTCAACTTACCTCATCAAGAGAAACTATCCTCTCTTTGGAAGTCACACCTACTCTACTACATACATACTTGGTCTTACACTTTGGACATTGCAAGTACACCTCAGATTCATTTACATTCCATCCAACTCTTAGTCTTCCATACTCTTTCCATTTTCATCTTGGTCGATACCTAGTTCATGATTGAAACCCGTCTTCAAAAATCTAGGAGAGAAACTAAAGAGGCTCAAGAGTCCGCAAACATGAGTTCTTATGAGTATGAGAATGATATCTTTTTCAATTTTGATCATACTACATTACCTGACATGGATGCCTATAGAAACATTCCAAATGTTGAGAACATGGACATTACAAACAACAATGCTACACACAATGACAATATGGACAACTTTTCTGTACATTCAGCAGATGTGGAAGAATCCATTATGAATCCCCATTTCAATCGATTGGTTGAGGAAATAATGAGGAGGGATAGACAATACTTCTTACAAATGATGGCACAAAGTGGAGCCAAGATACCTCATGATTTTGACATGTCTCAAATAATGGAAAATCGACCTTTGCAACAACCTCACTCCAACATGGATCAAAGGAGACCTAATAGTGGAGGAAATAGACGACCACATATGGTACCTGAATCACCATCAGCTTTGCTTCAAAAACCAGAGCTCCCACATACACATGGTCAAACATATGATACTCACCTTCGCAGACCATTATGGAAGTCTTATGGAGAGAAATATGCTCAATCACATAGCAATGCTAAGGATCAACCACCAAAGCAATTGGATATTCAAAGGCATGCTCAAAATTTGGGCACAAGGAAACCCCACGTCAAATTTGGGGGCAACACATTAGAACATGACATGCCTATAGAGTATGGTATACATGCACAAAATAGATATGGCATTCCTCAACATGAATCTATACCAAGTGGTCCATATATGCAGCATCACTATAGATCTCCTCCATATGAACATGTGTATGATCAATATCATCCATATATGCAACATGCTCCTCCTCCAATGGGTACCTCAAACATAGGATATGGTCCAAGAAGTCGATCTCCACCTAAGAGCAATTTGGAGCAACAAATCAGGGACTTACAAAAGAAAATGGAGGACATAAATACACCGAAGCCAACATACACAATGAGAGACATATGTCCTTATCCATTTGACAAGAGCACTCCAATGCCTCCTTTTCCTACACACTTTGTGACACCTAAATTTGATAAGTATAGAGGAAAAGGGGATCCTAAGGCACACATAAGATAGTTTTTCATAGCTTGCATTGAGATAGCAGCAGAAGAGACATATTTGATGAGATTATTCCCACAGAGCTTAGGTGATCAAGCTATGGAATGGTTCTCCCAACTTCCACCTGGTATTAAGTCATGGGGTGATCTAGCAGAGGCATTTATCCAACATTTCTCTTACAACATAGAGACAGACATATCAGTCACTACTTTGTGCAACACCAAGCAAAAAGAGGGAGAATCTTTTGCATCATTCTTACAAAGATGGAGAAATCTAGCCAGCAGATGCTCTTGTGAAATTCCACAAAAAAAAATGGTAGAAATGTTCACCCAGAATGTTAACAAAGACATTGGCTATGATCTAAAGAAAGCTTGTTTGTCCACCTTCAAGGACATCATTGAAAAAGGCTTAGCAATAGAGAAGGTCCTAATTGAACAAGGAGTTATTAAGATATTCAAGGAAAAGACAAGCCAAGATTTTGGAATAAAAACAAGAACACAGTCAATGATGGTGTTGTTGATGCCAACACAATGCAACCCAAATTCATCTTTTCAGGATCAAGTTCTACAAACAATCAAGTGAATACTCAAACAACTTCCAGATCACGAAGGAAGTACACTACATTGGGAGAACCACTTGAGTCAGTTTTCAAGAAGCTTGTGGCAAACAAGGTAATCACTATTCCAGATTTTCCTCCATATGAGCCAAAGGTCAAACCAAATTGGTGGAATGATGATGAGTATTGTGAATTTCATAAGAGCAAGGGTCATAAGACAGGAAATTGTCATCGACTGAAGAACATCATACAAGATCTCATTGATAGGGGTGACATTGAGATTGAGGGACATTTGTCTAATCAAGAACATGAGATGTTTAAGGAACCATTCCCAAAACATGACAAGGGAAAAGCTAAAGCCACAAAGGATCAAACCAACTATACCAGAGCATCTTACAACTAAGATTCAACCATCAATCACATCTCGATGGACAATTATGTCTCTACCATTATCATCAAGGACAAAAACCCTGAGAATTGTACTCGGAGACCCAAGATTGTCCTAAAAGCTGTTGGATCTTCTTCTGAACCTACCTCTGAATGTAATGTCACAACTCGTCGAGGTAAAATCAATTTGCAAGGTGCTCCAACTAAAAACACCGCTTCTTCATCAACCAAACCTAAGTATGACCTGGTATAACAACTAGGGAAGACACCTGCGCTTATCTCAATCCTTGAGCTATTACGCATATCTCCCGCACATAAAGCCATTCTTGACAAAATCTTGAGAGACATTGCCATTCCTACTGATCTGAATGTGGACCAGTTTCAAGCCATGGTGGGATACCTTTCCATTCCACACTCCCTTACTTTCACAAAAGCCGATGACGCCTCCGTAAGTCAGCCACATAATGCACCATTACACATTGAAGCTTTCATACACAAACATAGAATCAAATGAGTCCTAATAGATGGAGGAGCAGGTCTAAACATTTGTACATTGAGCACTATTAAACAATTGGGATATTCTGATAAAGCTGTGAATGCTACAAATCAAATCACCATCAAGGCATATGATGATGAAGAGCGTTCATCCAAGGGCACAGTCACCTTACCTCTCAGAGTTGGGCCAGTTACAAAGGATGTGGTTTGTCAAGTCCTGGATTTAAATCTCACTTATAACATATTGCTAGGACGCCCTTGGATCCATGAAATGAGGGCAGTCCCATCCACATATCACCAATGCATTAAGTTTCCTCATAATGGCATGGAAGTAATAGTTAACGGTGATCCAAATCCATTCATATACTGCAATAACCTAAAATCAAAGACTGAGACCATCATTCCCAGTAATCGTGAGGTTGTTCCTTCCTCGACATACATTGATCCTGAGTCATTAAAACCTTCGACATCAAAACAAGGTGAGCTTAAAGGCAAGTTTCAAGACAAGGGCATGGGGGAATATACTTTAAATTAGACCATGTACTTACGACAATTCATGAGTTCCCCAAAAGAATATGGAAGACCACATCCTAACAAGCAAATCTCCATCATGATGCTCAAATGGGACCCTACTACCTTTCAAAGATGGGGTGAACTAGAAGAGGAAGATTTATACCAAATGCTTTTCAGAGACAATGAAGAGAAAACACAAGATCACATCAATCTACCATGTGAGAAATATGGCAAAGGCTTCAAAATTCTACAAAAATTCGGGTATGATGGAAAAAGCCCTCTTGGGTTACGAAAGGAAGGCATCATTGAACCTTTCCAACCTGAATTGACTTTCAAAAAGGAATTCTTGAAAGGACTTGGTTTCTTAACTTCCAAGATCCACACCCAAAGGGCAGAAGAAGCCTTACAAATCAAAGCTACCAAAATTCAACAAGAGGATCGCTAATCCACAGATTCCAACGAATGGGAATGGGGTTCCGACAAGTCTTCCAGTGACTACGAGCTCACCGAGATATTCAGAGAGCCAGATGAACCAACAGAAGAAGAGGAATTTTATAACAAGTTCAGCGTTGGTCAAGAAACAACCCATGAGGAGTCTACACAGTCCTTGTCTCAAGGTTCTTGGTTGAAATCACATAGGATGAGAACACTGGTCCTAGAATGCGCTACTAGTGATGATAATTTGGATTCGCTCACAATCAAGACTGATGAGGAGAGTGCCATCGATGACCTCGATAATTACCTTGACATACCCAAATATAACTGCATCTTCACTCTTAGCCCCGCTAACTTCAAAGACATTAACGGCCTTCCCCTTGTTCACCACCAACTCATTGACTGGGATCATGAAGGACCTACATAGTTTGACACATTCCAAAACGATGAAGCTTTTATTGACTATCTGGGCATATGAGATGATCTTCCTCCTGGAGACCATAAAGTGGGATACACTATAGAACTCAATAGTGTGGCATATTTTGGTGAGGGTGTTGGACCTTCCAGTTGCAAAAATGTGAAAATAAGAACAAATCAAGGGTCTTATGGCGAAAACCATACTGTGGTGTTGTCTGACCCCAAAAAAGTAAAAAGAAAGGATGTATTTGAGGGCGAAAACCTCTCTGAGGCACCCGAGGATGGAAGGCTCGACATTCTCCCAGCATCATATGAGGAAAAGTCATCCATGTTGGTAGAGGAGACTATCAAAACAAACATTGGTACAGAAGAGGTCCCACACAACATATTCCTAGCTCAATCATTGACAGAGTCCGAAAGGTCAAAATTCATAAGTTTCTTCAAAGAACAACAAATCAACTTTGCCTGGCCATATGCTAATATGCCTGGATTAGATCTAGATTTGGTAATGCATCATTTGACAGTTAAACCAAGGGCAAAACCAGTAAAACAGAAATTAAGAAAAATGCATCCACAAGTGGCATTACTAGTCAAAGCAGAACTTGAGAAGTTATTGGATGTCGGATTCATATGCCTAATTGATTATCCTGAATGGATCTCCAACTTAGTGCCTATCAGTAAACCAAATCGCAGCATCAGAATTTGTACAGATTTCAGAGACATCAACAAAGCTTGTCCAAAGGATGACTTCCCATTACCAAATATTGACTTGATTGTTGATCTCACAGCAGGTCATGAAATGTTATCATTGATGGATGGATTCTCTGGTTATAATCAAATAAGAATCGCACCCGAGGATCAACATAAAATAGCATTTACTTGTCCGTGGGGAACTTTCTACTGGAATGTCATGCCTTCCGGGCTAAAGAATGCAGGTGCAAAATATCAAAGAGCCATGACTACTATCTTTCATGATCTCATGCACATAACCATGGAAGATTATGTTGATGACCTCTTGGGCAAATCAATAGACAAAAATACACATTTGGACATACTTTCAGTCGTCTTTGATCGGTTGGAAAAATACAAAGTAAGATTAAACCCCAAGAAATGTGTCTTTGGAGTAACCTCCGGGAAGCTCCTAGGATTCATTGTATCCAAAAGGGGAATTGAAGCTGATCCAGCAAAAGTCAAAGCCATCTTGGAAATGCAACCACCAAGAAATATCAGTCAACTTTGATCCTTACAAGGCAAACTCCAGTCCATCCGAAGATTCATCGCACAACTGGTAGATAAGTGTAATCCTTTTCAGCACCTACTACATAAAAACATCAAATTCAAATGGGATGATAATTGTCAACAGGCTTTCCAGATGCTCAAAGATTATCTTCTAAATCTGCCAGTTCTGATGCCACCAGTTCCAGATCAACCACTGTTATTATACATTTCAGCTACTCCAATAGCATTGGGGGCACTCTTAGCACAACAAATTGCTAAGGGCAAGGAAAAAGCAGTATATTATATCAGTCGCACATTGGTGGGATATGAGCTAAACTACACACCAATTGAGCGTGCATGTCTCGTCGTGGTCTTTGCTTTGCAGAAATTACAACATTACATGCTCACTCATAAGACTAAGTTAGTTGCAAGAATAGACCCATTGAAATACCTTCTCAATAAGGCAACACTTACTAGGTGACTAGCCAAATGGGTAATGATCCTAAGTGAATTTGACATTGAGTATGTGGATAGAAAAGCAATAAAAGGACAAGACATCGCAGATCAATTAGCAGATGCTCCCATGATAGAGGATGTTCCCCTAAGTTCAGAATTTCCAGATGAATCCATTTTGACAATGTCACATGCAAAGCCATGGCAACTGTACTTTGATGGCTCATACACACAGCATGGGGCAGGAGCTGGCATCCTCTTTATAACTCCTCAAGGGGATTCTATACCAAAATCATACCGCTTATCATTTCCTTGCACTAACAATATAGCGGAATATGAGGCATTAACAACAGGATTATGAATTGCAGTTCAATGGAAGATCCAGGAACTTCGTGTTTTTGGGGACTCCCAACTTGTCATCCGTCAAGCAACTGATGATTACCAAACAAAAGATGAGAAATTAATGTCTTATAAACAAATGGTGGATGACCTGAAACAACACTTTACAAAGATAGACTTTGAGCAGATACCAAGAGAGCAGAATCGTGCTGCAGATGCCATGGCTACAATTGCTTCCCTGATTGATTTACCCCAAATGAGACTCGCTATGAGTTCTTGGTGGATAACCTTTTGGTCCCTTCATATGAGATCATGCCTACTGAGACGATATGCATTGTTGGTCCCGAATCCCAGTTATATGATTCCATTTTCACATACCTACATGACAATACTTTACCTCCTGCTCTATCAAATAACCAATGTCGCACTTTCATTCTCCAATCCTCTCGATATGTCATTTTAGCTGATATCCTATACCGGCAAGGTCTAAATGGCACTCTTCTTAGATGTTTAGAAAGCGACGAAGCTTAGATTGTGTTACGGGAAGTGCATGAAGGGATATGTGGTCCACATGCTAGTGGTCCTACCTTGGCCAAGAAACTCATCAGGACTGGATATTATTGGTCCAATATGGAGAAAGACTCATATCAGTTTGTCAAGAAATGTAAGCAATGTCAAATTCATGGAGACCTCATACATGCGCCAGCACAAGAACTTCAACCACTTGCATCTCCTTGGCCCTTTTGTCAGTGGGGACTCAATCTCATAGGCAAGATTCACTCTCCTTCCTCCAATGGTCATAAATTCATTATCACTGCCACAAAGTATTTTACAAAATGGATTGAAGTCATGCCTCTCACAGAAGTCACAGGAAAATAGATTGCTACGTTCATCCTCAACTACATCATTTGCCGATACGGTATTCTTGTTTCTATTATCACTGATAACGGGCGTCCCTTCAAAAATCAGGATGTTCGTGAACTCTGTAACTGCTTCCATATTTCCCATCATTTCTCCACACCATTTACCCCCAAGGTAATGGCCAAGCTCAGGCATCTAACAAAACAATCCTTAAAATCCTAAAGAAGACAGTCGACGATGCTGGTCGTAATTGGCATATCCAACTTAATCCTGCACTTTGGGCCTACCGCACAAGTGTCCGCACACCTATAGGAGCTACACCCTATTCACTTGTCTATGGTGCCAAAGCTATCTTGCCTATTGAGGTTGAGTTACCCTCCTTAGGGGTCTCTTTACAAAACATCATCAGTGATGAAGACTATAGGGTCTCTCGCTTACAAGAGCTGGAACTACTAGATGAACGAAGACAAACTGCTTTTAATCATCTCAAAGCTTACCAACAATGAATCAGTTGTAGCTACAATCACAAAGTCAAGGCTCACACATTTGAGGTAGGGGACTTAGTTCTCAGAGAAAATCCTAAAAATCAACAAGACAGAGAGAAGAAGGGCAAGTTCAAACCAAACTGGCTTGGTCCCTACATTATTACAGTAGCATATGGATCTGGTACATATCAGCTCTCAACTACAGAAGGTGAACCTTTGGAGGGTCCTATCAACAACATGCACCTTCGCAGGTTCTACACATAGCTCTTCGGAATATCCTAATTCAAAAATACAAAAAAATTATAAAATAAAAAATCGTTCCTTGGTGAAAACTAGGCAAACAGGCACCTTGTGACACAAAAAACATTGAAAAATCAAAAAAAAAAGTAAAGAGAAATAATTTCATCCAACGGTGAAAACTACTTCGGTGGCGCCTTGGGCAAGTACCATGGTGAAAACTGGGTCACCAACACCATGCGTAGAGACATTGCTCCTCCCTCCTTCAGGATTCACTTTCATCCCTTCACATTGCACACACTCACAACCTATTCGTTCATAATAAACTTACCCATTCCCATCATGGCTTGTTATTGATCTACCCAAGATTGGTTAGCCATTCATAATAAACCTCCCTTTTCATCCCTTTGATCCTATCTGTGGCTAAGGCAAATCCTACATCTAGTGATGGGTGTGGAACTGAGAACATCACATGTTTCGAGGAGTATAGTTTCTCCAGCTTCCTTCAGTCTATTCGTGCACAATCTGCAATAAAGCAACATTTGCATCACAGATCTGCAATAAAGTTTCATCTTCTCCACAATAAAGTATCGGTTTCATGGATTCAGTCAGTTTCAGATGAGACACAGCAGCAACAATGGGCTTTAACAAATCAAATCTTTCAACAGACTTAGACAACATATGGTTTTGTGCTATCTATCCTTTTTGTGAAAGTAAACATTGTGACCATAATCAAATAAGACTTATACAAGTGACAAGAGACACTAAACTTGAGGGCTATAGTGGATGTTGGTGCTGAGTCTTGGTTTTCTTTTGATTTTATCTTTTGGTGACATGTCTTTTAGCTTTTCCAGGATGTCTCTGACTAGAGATTCTATCTCTAGGATGTCTTTGACTAGAAAGACGAGGATGGGGTATCGTCACCTATTTTTCTTTGCTGTCTGTGGATTGTCTCTTAGTAATGCTATGACTTGTCCAAGGATATGAGGACACTGAGAGTCTAGTGTGAACTAGGGCATTCCTTGTTTGCAACTGTCTTATCTCCATGCAAACAGGTACAATGACTTTCTGGGTCGAACATATGCCTCGATTGTCATAACCTACTTGCCATAATAAAGCTCAATGATGATAACGCACAAGAAGCTCTTTCACTTTCATATCTTTTGTCTTTCATCCCCCTTTCTTGATTGACTTCCATCGTCCTTCTCGAGTCCGCGTAGCCTGCTATCACATGACTGAGTATAATGACACACCAAAAACATTTGCATTTCATGTAGTTGCACCTGCATTACCACATATAAAGATTTCATACATACATATAGATATCACAACTACATCACATCCTTCACACAACACCTGTTAGCACAATTAACATTTGCATTATCATAGTCATTTGCATTACATACATTCATGTTTGCATTGGCATAACATATAAAACATAAAAAAATAAAATATATTGCATTGCATCATATACATATTTGCATCCATAGCATAAAACAAACATCACATAAGAACATCTCATCACATAGGTACACATGCATATAGATGCTGCAAAGATGAATCATCTCATATATATAATCATAAAAGTGTCATGATACAATGATGTCAAAATCCCGCCTATCCCCTCTATCTGGTGGTGGTGGAGGACCCATAACCCCACCACTCGATGCCTGTCACCTCTGGCTCCCTCCCGTGGCTGTTGCTGTACACGACGGTCTCTGGAAGCTCCTCGCCCATTGATCTGCTGGCACTGCACCATAGTAGAGATCTCGCCAGTAGGCAATCTCCTCCCCTGCCCGTAGGACATAAGCATATCCTACCCCTACGTCCTTCGCTGCCTGTCTCCTGGCCCTCAGTGCTGTCTCAGCCTCTGTATAGTGCTGAATAGCTTGATCTCACTCCCGCTCAGTATCTCTGAGCCTCATCCTGAGCCGATCCCTCTCCCTCTCCAGCTCCTGGATCTCATTTGCCTAGCCCTAACAGATCTCCCTCAGCTCTATCAGCTCATCCTCCTCTGGGTCAGCCCCCTCTGCCTCTGCCTATGGCCCCCCCTGTATGGGTGCCTACCCCTGTGCCTACCCCTATACCTGTACCTATCTGGGACCCTGTGCTGCTAGCACCTATAGCAGTAATCCACCGTGACCCCTCACCACCCAAGCCTGTCTCTCCTCACCACCCTCCCTTCGAGGTGCAACCCTCCTCTCTCCAACTGCTCCCCTCCTCCATTGGCCTCTGCCCCCATCACCTCCCCCATCATCATCCTCTCCACCCCCATCTCCATCCAATGGCTCTCCCGGATCCGTCAACCGTGGGAAGGGATGCTCTACCCAGTATGTTGTGTACTCAGCATCCATGTTAGCATCCTCGATCTCTGGCCACATGTCCCAGGGTAGGGGCATCATCTCTACCAGCTGTGTAACTGCCTGATCATATGATAGCAAGGGCCCAAACTGTGCCTGATCTCTGACAGTCCGTACATACATGCCTGAGCCCTGTGGCATCCTCTGAATCCTGCCAAATTGTCGGCCAACCCTATCCACTAGTTGCCTCTCCAGCACATAGGGCATCCGCCCAATTAGATACTTGCTCCGGAAGGTGTACGGGAGCTCAACTGCATCGTCCTCCCACTACTCGCATCCCAGATATGGCCTCCATATGACCACATCAATATCGTCTATCACCCGTCGCCAGTGCTCCAACCTATCAATCCGTGGCTGCGACGTGATCATATCATATAAGTGCACAAAGCTGCGCCCATGTCCCCTGCCTCTGAAGTGTATCGGCCTCGTCACTGGCAGATGCTCGTAAGCCCATACCTGTAGCAATGTCACCCCACAACCCAATCCCACTGATCTATGGTACATGAACTGACGCAGCTCATAATAGAGATGTGCCAGCAAGCACGGTCCCCAAGCATATCTGGTGTGCTGTGTCACCAGTGTCTCCAGTGCTCCTCCCTAACCCACAGCCAACGCTTGTGTCGCCCTATCCAGACACAGGAACCCACTAATCACTCCTCCTACCACTGCTAGCAGCGCTAGCCCTGTGGCTGTCATGGTGTGCCACGCCATGTATCCTACCCTCATCTCCAGTCTTGGGTCCTGGAATACTCATCTCAAGGCCTCCTTGTCTCCATCTCAATCGTATGGGATCAGCTTCCCATTGATCGGTATCCTCAGTATCTTATATACATCCTCAAGGGTGACTGTCATCTCACCCATTAGCAAATGAAAAGTATAGGTCTCGGAGTGCCATCTCTTCGCCAGCACAGTCAACAGTCTCATGTTCACTCGAAACTCAGGCACATACAAAATGTGTCTCAATCCCATCTCCTCAATAGCCGCTCGATCCTTGAAGGACAACTTAGGTCGCAACCTCTGAGTAGACGAGAATCTCTCCCGTGACTCCAACATAGGCAAATACTCTTGCAGTCAAGCAAATCACTCATGTCAGTCATAGTGGCATTCTCTGTTTATCACAAAATGCTACTTTTTATCTAAATGCATATGGCATTCTATCCTAGTGACACTCACTGTTCATCACAAAGTGTTGCTTCTATCCTAGTGACACTCACTGTTCATCACAAAGTGTTGCTATCTATCCTCGTGACACTCATTGTTCATCACAAAGTGTTGCTTCTATCCTAGTGGTACTCCCTGTTCATCACAAAGTACTACGTGTGTGACACTCACTGTTCATGACAAAGTGTTACTTGCATTTGCACTCCCTGTTCATCACAAAGTACTATATCTTGGTACTCACTGTTCATCACAAAGTGCCTTGATCTGTTCTAGTCTTCCCTAGAGGGCCTGCTTGAGTGTATCCTCTCAGCAACTTATCCAATCAACAGTGTATGCTCATCACAAAACTGTCGATTTGACCTCGAAGACGCAATTTCACACTTTCTAAAACACAAACGTGCTTACCTGACATAAACATGCTTGAAGACTACATAGACACGCCTAAAAAACATAGACGCGCTTGAAAAACACAGACGTGCCTATGCTCTACACAGACGCACCTGGGCGACACAGATGTGCCTTCTTGGCACAGATGTGATTGACCATCACAAACGTGGCCGCATTTGACACAGACGCGGGATCAAACGTAGACGCACCTGACACAAACGCAGACGCGCCTTTCGAGCATAGACGCGCCTGACACCAACGCAGACGCGCTTGGACGCTTTTGGACACTTTTTGGACCCTAGTCTAAGCACATTTATTGCTCTATCTAGCATGCATTAATGACAAAATTAAATGCGTCTAAGTACAAGGAGGTTTGGTGGTATTTACCGGCTCTCCTACCTCTGCTGGCCTCTGAAATTGATGAACACGGTTGAATCTATGAATGAAAGCCATCGCTGCTGACTGCTACTACTCTATTTTCGCTCTGTAATCTGCTCTCGTGGATGTGTAGATGACAATGAGGATGTATTTTCCCCCGTGGTCTATCTTATAGACTACCCCTAGCCTTCGTTTCCTGAGTCAGTCTTCTTTATCCCGTGACTTTGTCACTTTATCTGGTCAGTCCATTCTAGCCTTTCTTTCTTATCGAGAGATTGTTTGTGGTCTTTTCACACATTTTCATACAATCTCTCGAGGGGGCATATCATTTCCATCTTGGGGCAACTCTGTATCAGTTCATCTTATCTTCTTTGAAACAACGCAACAAGTCGCATTGTCTCAAAGACGGGCAAAATGTAGACACCCAAAATTGTCATGACTAATTAAATAAATATTTTATTTATTTAATTACTTTAGCCTAATTCTTCTATTAATTAAATAAATCTTTATTTATTTAATTAATTCATTTATCCTCTTCTAGCCTTATTTCTCATTTAAATAAATACATTTATTTATTTAAATTATCCTTTTCCTAAATTAAATAAATATTTTTATTTATTTAATTATCCCACTTCTTCTATTAATTAAATAAATCTTTATTTATTTAATTAAGTCATTAGCCTTTTCTACCCATGACACATGTCATTCATCTCTTAATTCATACACTACCTACCTCTTTCATTATTTTATTATTTTCTTTTACCTACCCTCTAATCATAGCCGACCTCCTTTTACACCTCTCAATCTTATCCCTCCATTTCATATAGTGTCTTCTATATAAGGAGATGCTTCCTTCATTATCAAACCCTAATCATCCTAATGATTCATGTTAATCATCTTTTATGTACTTGACTACACTACGATCCTACTTGCAACCACATTCCATTCTTTGTTGAGCTCTTGTGCACATATAAAATCTAAGAGCAAATATATCAAGTAAGATCAATGGAGATAGGAAGAATGGAGATTCAAACCCTATTGGACATGTGATGGTATAATCTTTGTGATTTCATTTGATTTGCATTGTCTTAGGTAATCTTCATATGTTATGGTGGATCTTTGTTGTTGTTAGGCTAGGGTTTTGTGGTTGAATTCATTTAGCCTTTCAATATCGTTATTATTGTTATCCATTTTCACCATATACACATATATAGATGCATATTGGGTAGGTTATGTTGATGACTAGAAGAGTACTTCTGGTGTGTTGAGCATTGAATTTAAATCAATATAATTATGTGGTTTCAATTGAAGCTACAGAAGTTTTCTTAAAAAAAAATGAATTCAACCATGACCTTAAGAATTTTGATAGAACCCTTGGCATTTTCATCGACATCAGAACCTAAAAAATTATTGCTCAAACCAAGGCCATCAGATATACATACTAATCCTTCATCGAAATATCTAGTTTGACCGAAATGGTACATCTGTTGTATCGAAGAAACCTATTAGTGTTTCATCGACAAGTGACTTATCGAACAGACTTGGGCCTCGATTAGTTCCAAAAGTGGCTCATCAAAAACATTATTTTCATCGACAAATGGTATATCGAGGAAACTATAGGAAGATCTCATTGATAAGACTTTTCATGGAAAGAGCGTATCGAAGAGACACAAAAAATGTTGACTAAAGATAGCTTTTTCATCGAAGAATAAGGGATCGATGAAACACAAGAGATTACCATTGATGACTTGTTATCGGCCTAACATAAAGAGTCAAAGGAGATTATATTTCTTTTACCGAAAGGGGAGATTTGATCGATGCTAGTGAAGATGTAACACGTGAGGTAGAGCCTTTTGATGAAAGTGAAGAGGTCGATGAAGTCACAAAGCTCCTTAATGATGATGGTAGTTTTATCAAAACTAAGGAGACATCGATGAAACATGACATTTCAAGGGAAGATAAAGTTAAGCCACTGAAGTACATAATTCCATCGAAAAGGAGTGTCGCCATAAAACTAATGAGCATCGATGGCCAATATGAAGTGCTACTAGATGAATGATTACTTTCTGTCGTGAGGATCAATACAAATCTTAATAAAGTCACTTCATCATAAATTCAAATAAATGCCTCTGTGACCGTTGTGCAATTGGTAATGGTAATTGATAAAATTGCCATGAATGCTCGATAAATTGGCAAAAGAGGAAACACTTTTGGGCAACACTTGAAGAATTCACAGCAATCCTCAGAGAGTTGAAATGATTCAAGATCAAATTCACGAGTGGTCTACCCCAAATTCAAGTAATTTTTTCACTCTTAGAGCTCTGTAGTGATAATGGAGGGGTCATCTTCTAAATAAAATAGGGCTAGGAAAGTTAAAGAGACCCAGCCCTCGGAAGACAAACCTAAGAGGCAGAAAAAGGAAGGGCGCTCTTTGGCCCACGACCTAATTAACCAATGTCCTGCGTCAAGCCTTAGGTCTAAGAAAATTAAAATAGATGAGGAAGGTTTGGAGGATAGATTTGAAGGCCTAGAAGATACATGGACAAAGATAAGGGCTCATGAATTGTTTATTTTTGGGTATATATGAGGGAGTGCACCTGAGCCCATGAATAACTTGTGGAGGTTGAATTTGGGGAAATTGGTAGTGGCTAATGTCTTTGTGAATGTTGAACTCATGAGATCCCTAGCCAACAACTATGAACCCAAGACCAGGACCATATATGAATATATGGGGAGACTAGTATTGTCAATTACCAAGGAAATTATTGACACTGTGTTTGATTTAGATTGGGGATTCACGGAGCAAATTGATACTAAGAAATTGACACAAGAGTACTTCAACCTAGAGGAAGTCTATAAGAGGTGGAGACTCCCTATCCATAGACCTAGGGTTGCAGGATCGATAGTGCCATTTGATAAAGATAACAAAGATCCATATGATGTCAATTTGTTTCATCCCTACTTCAAGTATACATACTACTACGTTGCTCAAGTTCGAGGAATAGAGGCTCATCCCTTGATGGATATAGTGGCTATGGTCATCTGTGCAGATTTGCAATCTAAAGATCCCAAGTTATTTGTTTTTTCTAACTATCTTATTGATTCCATCAGTCATGGAATGGAGAAGCTAAAAGGAGATGTAATTAATGTGCATTTCAAGTATTACTCTTTTCTTATGCATATTGATGCCCTCCTAAATGGCACAAAATTGTTAGTTTAAGATCAAAGAACACAAAACAAACAAGATGTTAGAGTTAATCAATCAGAAACCAAAACATGAAGGCATTCCAAGAGAGATACTAAAAACACATGCTAATGAATCTAACTAAAGAAGTAAGACAATGAGATATCTCCAACTATCTCTCAGCATGATATTAGTTCCTTCTCCCTTGTTCCTCTCCTCTCCAAGTTCCAAAATAGTGTAGCTCTCAGCAGCTTTTTGCACTATGGATGCTTATGGAGGATTGAGATTGTAGAATAGCTCCAAACATGAAATAAAAAGCTATTTTTATTGCTAACATGATTGATTTTACCAAAAAGACAAGATTTAGTTATGCTATGCTAAATGCTCTCTAAAATGGCTATAGTCTAAATGCTTACAAGTTTTCAGGATCTGGATTATGAAGGAATGGGCTCTATTTATAGGAAAAATGGAGCAATGGATGGCCAGGATTGAAAGGTTTAATCAAGGGTCAAGCTTGAAAGTTGGGGATCCATGTGCACAATTTGCACCAATAAAATAGTGACAAGTGTCAACACAGGATTGGGTTGAGAGAAGAGGTTGGAGGCATTGAATGCCTGAGAAGACTTCATGGTTATCTAAAGGCTAAGGGTCAAGCCTAAATTAGGATTATCCACTGGATTAGGAGTTAATCCAAGGATAAACCTTTGTGCAAATGATTAAGAGATAATCATGGTCAAAGCATTAATGACCTGATGAGACCCTTGGGTTGGATAGAGGTTGAGTCAAAACAAATGTTTTAACCATGTAGGAGGGTTTGGGTTAACCATTAATGGTTATTGGAGACTTTGGGGATTAAGTGGTTGAAAGTTGGAAGCCTTTAATGGTTTTCAAAGACTTTGGGGTTTTTGGTGGTTGAAGGTTGAAAACCTTCAATGGTTATCCAAGACTTTGGGCCATTTGAGAAGTGACTCCATTTTGCTTAGGAATGTGACAATAATTAGGGGATGGATTAGGCTAATTAGGAAGGGGTTAGAAGAATCTAGAAGGGGATTAGATTTTGCAAGTGGATTTGGTGGGTGAGGGAAAATAGGATTTTATTAAAATAAAAATTCATTTATTCCAATAAATGTGTGCAAGTTGCATTTGTAGGAAAATGCAAGTGGGGTGGGGATAATGATTTAAATAAATGTTTTATTTAATTTATTTAAAAAAGGAATAGGGGGATTTAATTAAATAAATTGATTTTATTTATTTAATTGAATGGAATTTGATTTAATGAATTAATTAAAATAAATTGAATAATTTATTTAATTAATAGAAGAATGTTTGGGGATAAATTAATTAAATATTAATTTAATTAATTGATGGCTAGCGGATTTTTAATCAAATAAATACGAAATATTCATTTAATTAAAATGGACAGATTTATGTGACTACATTTGCCCCTCTTTGAGACGATGCAGTTTATCGCATTGTTTCAAAGAAAGAAAAACTGGTGTGAAGAAATGCCCCATAAAATGTAAATTTAATGGGTGGTATGCCCCCTCGAGAGATGGGCCGAATTTTTTTTTAAAAATTGGGCGATCTCTCGAAAAAGAATGAGAAGTGGAGGGGAGGTAGAATAGAAGAAATTAGAACTAATGATGAAAGAATGGGAGAAAATGGAGTGAATATGAAGAAACAACAAGCCAGTGGGTACCCTGAGGTCATGCAAGAGATACATAGTAGATGTAGTGTGGGGTTTGGATTGATGCTATACAATTGATCAAAATTGGTTGGACAATTTGGTGCAATCGGTTTAATTGCCCCGGTCAAGTCAAAACGTGACATTTGATGTCAGTTGGTCGCTTGGACATGATAAAGTCTGAGTAAGTGAATCAAAGTGACCTGATGTGACTTAGACAATTGATGTAATTTCCCGATGAAGTCAAGGTATATGAAGCAAAATACTCATTGAGACGTAGACAATTGATGTAATTGTCTGTTGGATTTGTGTTTGATTGCTTGATCAATTGATAGTGTGTGCATGTGATGGATGGTTGTGGGGAATCATGGCAACCCCGTTGAGACTAGGTCATTATGATAAATGTCTGATGTAGTCTAGGATTACCATAATTGATTACTTGTTGAGACCCGAAGATACTTGATCAGAGTATCTGTTGATAGTCTAGGTGTGTGGGAGTCGATGTATCTGTGTAGACAGAGTAACTGGCTTAATTTTGTGGATGAGTGAGGATGGGAAGCGATAAAGGGATTAGGATGATGTTGATGATCAAGATAGGGAGGGTGAGGGGGGATTTGATGTTAGATAGAAGATATGGAGGACTTATGACTCATTCCTATGGAAGAAGAGGAAAATAGAGTATGCATTATTATGACTATGTATGCATGATATGCAGCTATTATGAATGTATGGATGGTTGGAATGCAATGAAATGCAGTATATATAGATGAGATGGAATGACGATCCATAGTGCTCTATTTTCATCATTGAGCTTTAAAATGTTGGAAGAGAATACAAGCATCTTGACACAATAATTCAAGATGACCTGAGTATTTCTTACATGGATTTTATATAGCAAGTTAATACAAGCAACTTGATATAATGGATCAAGTTGACCAGAGTATTGCTTGCGGAACAGACAAGGATTATCTCCTTTTGTGCATGACTTGGATCATCCTCCTTGATCTTAGGCTAATCATATCCTGAGACAAGTGCATACCGTACTAAGAAATAAAACCTTTATCCAATTTGGAGGAAGAGGAACCAAAGAATGAGCATTGTACCTGTAAACAAACAGTATATATGCATAAAGAATAAAGAATAAGGATCCTTGGTAATGGTTCATGTCCATATGGTCGAGGTATACGCTGTAGTCAGCAAGCCGTAGTGATCTATGACTGCATTTTTGCCTATGATCACGTAGCTTGGTGAACTTCCCACGTAGACACCATTAGTACATGCCCCAGAACTTCATCGGAAATAATGCGCAAACGATATAAAACAATGCTGCAAGATTCTGATACAGATAAACAAACGATTGTACTCACAAATCAACCAAGTATTTGATAGCCTAACATAATTTTCTTGTCAAAGAAAATGTCATCTTGTCTTTGTTTTGGGATAAGGAAGGATGCATCTTTGTTGAAAAGACAGTTTGATTGTTGATGTCGATTGTTTTGGTTTGATTGGTAAATGGTCAGTGTGTGAGTATTTTATCAATGCGTGTTTGGTATCTGCATAGATGGGTATGTACAAGGTGTTGCCATGTTTTTGTTTATTTTCGATGGGTTTTGTCGATGTTTTTGGATTTTGTGAATCATTTTTGAATGTTTTTGATATTTTCGAGAGTCATTTTTGAATGTTTTTGATATTTTCTGATGATTGCGTAAATGAAGAGCGTAATTACACATAAGACAATGTAGAATCCACTTCCATCATGAGGGTAAGGGTATTGCCCCCAGTTTGTAGACCTGACTATGAAAAGGTGGGATGCTAGACGCATGGAGTATTTTCTTAATTGCAGATTAAATAACAAGCCATGGTTGAGATGGATGTGTGTGTGCATGAATGTGATCGCAACGAGCCTAAAAGATACTGAAGCCATTGCCCTTACGAGTGGCACCTGTTTGCCAGGTTTTCACCATCGCACTTACCCAAGGTGCCACCGGAGTGGTTGTTCACCGTTTGGATGCATGATTTTTCTTTACTTTTTTGAATGTTTTTGTATTTTCTTTAGGACAATTTTCTGAATGTTTTTGGTATTTTCTTTAGGACATTTTTCTGAATGTTTTTGGTATTTTCTGATATGCAGGGGAGCCTGATGCCTTGTACACCTTAGGTATAAAACCTTTTGAGGTGCATGCTATTGATTGGATCTGCAAGCGGTTCTCCTTCTGAAGTAGCCAACTGATATGCCCCGGACCCGAATACAGCAGTGACAACATATGGGCCCAGCCAATTTGATTCGAACTTGCCTTGATGTTCTCTATTTGGTTGGTTGCGAGGATTCTCTCGTAGAACAAGATCACCTACCTCAAATGTACGAGATCTAACTCGGTGATTGTAACTTCTGCTCATGCGCTGCTGATAGGCTTTGAGGTGATTGTATGTAGCTTGTCGCTTCTCATCTAGTAACTCCAAGTCCTAAAGATGGGATACTCTGTAGGCTTCATCATCGATGAGATTGTGCAAGGAAACTCGTAATGGTGGTATCTCAACCTCAATAGGTAAGATAGCTTCTGCACCATAGACCAATGAATAAGGAGTTGCACCTGTAGGAGTTCGAATGCTAGTTTGATATGCCCATAATGCTGGATTCAATTGAACATGCCAATCACGACCGACATCATTGACTGTCTTCTTTAGGATTCTCAATATGTTTTTATTGGATGCTTCGGCCTGACCATTGCCTTGTGGGTAATAGGGAGTGGAAAAGCGGTGTTGGATATGAAATTTCTCACAAAGGTCACGGACATCCTGATTTTTGAAAGGAAGACCGTTATCTGTGACGATGGACATGGGTACACCATACCGACAGATGATGTAGTTGAGGATGAATGAGGCGATCTGCTTGCCGGTGACTTGGGTAAGTGGAACAGCTTCGATCCACTTGGTGAAATATTCGGTGGTGGTAATAATGAATTTATGGTTGTTGGATGAAGATGGATGAATCTTACCCACAAGGTCAAGGCCCCATTGACAAAAAGGCCATGGTGTTGTGATTGGTTGCAGTTCTTGTGCGGGTGCATGTATCAGGTCACCATGAATTTGACATTTCTTGCATTTTCTGACAAAGTAGTAGGAATCCTTTTCCATAGATGGCCAATAATATCCATTGCGCAGGAGTTTCTTGGCTAGTGATGGACCACTTGAGTGAGTCCCACAAATTCCTTCATGTACCTCTTCCAAAGCCTTTGTTATCTCACCTTGTTCCAGACATCGAAGGAGAGTACCATCAAGACCGCATCGGTATAGGGTTTCGGCAATAATGGTATATCGAGCAGTTTGGCGAATGAAGGTTTTTCGTTGGTTATTCGATTGGTTGGGAGGAAGGGTGTGATCACGAAGATAGGTGTAGAACTCACCGTACCATGGGGATTCAGAACCGACAAGGCGACATATCACCTCGGATTCAGGGATATCATAAGCGGGGATCCAAAGCTGTTCTACCAAGAACTCATAGCATGTTGAATTCTGTGGAAGATCTAGGAGAGATGCGATGGTAGCCATAGCATCTGCAGCTCGATTCTGATCTCTTGGGATCTGCTCAAAGGTGATAGTAGTAAATGATGACTTTAGATTGTCCACCATTTTCTTATATGGCATGAGTTTATCATCCTTGGTCTGATATTCATCAGTTGCTTGTCGAATGACCAGTTGCGAGTCGCCATATACTTGAAGTTCTGTTAATTTCCATTGTATGGCTAGCCTGAGTCCTGTGATCAAAGCCTCATACTCTGCTATGTTGTTTGTGCATGGAAATGTGAGCCTGTAAGACTTCGGGATGCTGTCACCTTGAGGTGTGATAAACAGAATGCCTGCCCCTGAGCCGTGCCTAGTGTATGAACCATCAAAATATAGTTTCCATGGTTGTACTTCTGTGATCATGAATATCTCTTCATCTGGAAAATTGGAAATAAGAGGATGATCGCCTATGAGTGGTGCATCGGCCAACTGGTCTACAATGACCTGCCCTTTGATAGCTTTACGGTCCACATACTCAATGTCAAATTCACTTAGAATCATTACCCATCTGGCCAAGCGACCTGTCAATGCTGCTTTGCTGAGTAAGTACTTGAGTGGATCAATCTTTGCGATGAGTTGTACCTTGTGTGTCAATAGATAGTGCCGCAATTTAGTGGCTGCTAAGATTACTGCTAGGCAAGCTCGCTCGATAGGTGTGTAACTGAGTTCATAGCCAACCAGTGTGCGAGAGATATAGTAAATAGCACACTCTTTGCCTTCTGCATTATGTTGTGCCAGTAGTACACCCAATGCTGTACTTGTCGCTAAGATATAAAGTAACAACGGTCTACTTGGATCTGGTGGCATCAACAATGGTGGATTCATGAGATAGCCTTTAAGCGTCTAAAATGCTTGTTGGCATCTGGCATCCCACTGAAAGTGGATGTTCTTGTGTAGCAGATGTGTAAATGGGTGACACTTATCAGCCAATTGTGCAATGAATCTGCGGATGGATTGAAGCCATCCTTGTAGTGTCCTTAGCTGACTAATATTCTTTGGAGGTGGCATGTCCATGATTGCTTTAACCTTTGCTGGATCGACCTCAATGCCTTTGCTTGAGACAATGTATCCTAGAAGCTTCCCGGAGGTCACTCCGAAGACACATTTCTTTGGGTTGAGTCGAACATGATATTGTTCCAGTCTATCAAAGATTTGATCTAAGATGTGGAGATGTCCTTCTCTAGTAAGTGATTTTTCTAGTAAGTCATCCACATAATCTTCCATCATAGTATGCATCATGTCATGGAAGATGGTGGTCATTGCTCTTTGATAGGTCGCTCCTGCATTCTTTAGACCAAAAGGCATTACATTCCAGCAGTATGTGCCCCATGGACATGTGAAGGCTGTCTTATGTTGGTCCTCTGGTGCGATCTTTATTTGATTGTATCCCGAAAAGCCATCCATTAGTGAAAGCATGGCATGTCCTACTGTCAAATCTACTATGATGTCGATATTTGGTAGAGGGAAGTCATCCTTAGGACATGCCTTATTCAGATCTCTGAAGTCTATACAAATGCGGATGCCCCCTTTTGGTTTGCCAACTGGTACAATGTTGGAGATCCATTCTGCATAATCAATTGGTCTAATGAAACCAACATCCAGAAGTTTCTTGAGTTCTGTTTTGACTAGCACGGCAATCTGAGGATGCATCTTACGAAGCTTCTGCTTGACAGGTTTGGCTCCTTTTGCTACTGTGAGATGATGCATGACTAAATCAGGATCAAGCCCAGGCATGTCTGCATATGACCATGCAAAGTTGATCTGACGCTGTTGGAAGAACTCTATAAATTGAGGTTGTTCCTCTGGAGTGAGAAGAGATGCCAGATGTATGATATGAGGGTTTTCAGGAGTCCCCACATTGTATTCTTTGGTTTCCTCGATAAGAATCGTTGATCGTTCCTGTTGTGTGCTTGCAGGGAGAATGTCAAACCCTTCATCCTCAGGCGCCTCAGAGAGTTTTTCACCGTTGGATATGCTCTTTCTTTTTACTGTTGTCGGATCAAACAGTGCCACAGTGTGGTTTTCACTGGAAGATCCATGTTTCAATGTTATATTTTTGCAGCTGAAGGGTTTGGCATCCGCCCCGAAGTATGCTGCGCTATTAAGTTGAATGGTGAATCCAGCTTTGTGATCCCCGCTTGGTAGATTATCCCTTAATTCCAAAAAGTCAATGATAGCCTCATCGTTTTGGAAGAGGTCAAGACATGGGGGATTTGGTTGGTTCCATTCGATGAGTTCAGGGTGGATAATGGGCATTACTTCATCGATTAGGTTAAGTTCGTTAGAGGTATTAGTGAGGGTTAAGATAGTGTGATGAAGGTCGTTGATGGTACTCTTCCTGTCAGAATCAGGCGTAGGATGAGACGTAGGGTCTGTGGAAGATGTTTCCGGCTCAGGTACCCAAGTGGTCTTTATCTGTGCTTCTCCGTAAACAGGAATGTCTTTGCGTGGCGGAGGTGGTGATGTGTCTTCCTCATCTGAAGTGTTAAGCTATACAGAATCAAATTCCCACTCATGTGAGTCGGTCTCTGAATCACTCTCCAGCATCCGATTGCTATACCATACTGGGATGTCTTTGGAATTAAACATGGCAGGTGTGATTGGTTTATGTATCTTTGTAGTGATCGGTGCTGCAGGAACCGTGATGGGGTTTAAAGGATTTTTCACTGGAAGTATTGGTAGTGTTGATTTAGTGGCTGCTGTTGGGACGGCTGGTGCCATAGATGTTACTGTGGGTTCCAATGTAGTTGCTGCTACTATTGGTGTTATTGATGGGATCACTGGTTCGTTTGGTGGGATGATTGGTATTGTAGATGATTGCGGTAGAGTCATGAGCCTCGATGGGGCAATGGGGATGGTGCTTGATGGTGCTTTGATTATGAAAGGTGTCCTCTTTGCTGTAGGTGGGCAAAATGGTTTGTTGGGTTTTCCTTTGAATCTGAGTTTAGGAAGGACTTCTTTTTCAAAGCCTAGGCCTGTATTACCTTTGGGCTTGAACTCTGGTAGCAGTGGTTCTTGTCATCCTTGTTTGCAGGATCCCAAAGCACTTTGACCATCATACCCCATTCTTTGCATAATGAGGAGGCCTTTACCATACTGGTCCGTAGGAAGTGTAACTTGCGGTTTATCAGTGGTGATGGGATCCTTATAGATCCAGTCCGCTAGGTCCTCATCTTGTGTTTCTTCCTCTTGACTCTTTCCAAGGACGAAAGGTGTCAAGGCACATGCAGGCGTGATTAGTGGTTGCTGGAGTAACTACTGTGGTTTACCATGTGTTCTAGGAGAAGTGGGCATTTGTCCCACACAAAAAAGCTGACTCAAGTTGTATTCTCCAGGACCTTCCTCTGCGACTTTCATCTTAAGCTTTTCTTGCTTGGGTATAGGGGTGTTTGAACTGGCAAGAGAGGTGGGATTTATATATGATGTGGAGGAAATGGCTTCCCTATTATTAGGAACAGTAATTTCTGGTTGATGGCTGATATTATGGCAAAATGCAAAGGGATTTGCATCGCCCAGGATTGTGATCTCTACACCGTTATGTGGGAACTTGATACATTGATGGTAGGTAGATGGAATGGCTTGCATGGCATGTATCCAAGGTCTTCCTAACAATAGATTATATGGTAGAGGAAGGTCCAGAACCTGACAAATGATGTGCTTTACCACAGGGCCCACTCGGATTGGTAGTACCACAGCTCCTTTGGATGAACGCTCTGCATCATCATAGGCCTTGATGATGATCTTCTTGTGAGGATCCACTGATTCTATTGCATATCCCAATGCTGTGACCAACTATAGTGTGCAAATGTTTAGGCCTGCTCCATTATCGATCAAGACTTGCTTGATCCTGTGTTGGTTGACAAAGCCTTCAATGTGGAGTGAGGCGTTATGAGGTTGTTGGAATGAAGAGTTGTCACTTTCGGAAAAAGTGAGACAAGGTGATGACTTTAGATTTCCAACCATGGCTTGAAACTGGTCCGTATTCAGGTTTGCAGGGACTGACGCCTCTTGGAGTGCTTGATCCAAGATAGTTTTATGAGAGGGTGACAGGCGTAATAGCTCTAAAATGGATATAAGCGCAGGCGTTTTGTCTAATTGTTCCACAAGATTGCACTTCTTTGGGATGGAGGTGGTGCCTTGTGGAGCTGCCTTTATGGTGACCTTGCCGCGACGCGTAACAACATTGCAATTTGAGGTGGGATTTTTGAAGGTTATAGTTGCAATTTGTTCACTGGCATCATACAGGTGATTGACAGTGTAATTATACGCAGCTTGCGTATAATCAGTGGTATCAGGACCTCGTCTGGACGTGGAAGGACCCCTTTGATCTTGCGATGGAAGTGGATTTTTGAACATCTGATGATCATTATTGGTTGTTTTTGGGTCATGCCCTTCAATTTCAATTTCTCCTCGGTCAATAAGATCCTGAATGAGATCTTTCAATCGATGACAATTACTTGTCTTGTGTCCTCTTCCTTGATGGAACTCACAGTGTTCGGTATCTCTCCACCATGCCGGTTTGACTTGAGGCTCATAGTTTGATAGCTTAGGTAGAGTGACCAAATTTTGAGAGAGGAGTTGTCGCAACACTGTTTCAATGGGTTCCCCTAAGGGAGTGTAAGTGCGTTTTTGTTTTTGTGGACGAGGTCTTGGTTCATCCTGAGATGTGATGCGACCTTGATTAGGAGGACCATGTGTATTATTTTGAGGTGGAGGATTTTGTCCTGCAAACCGAACCACAGGTTGTGCATTTTGGACAGTCCTGGCATCCACAACTCCATCATTGATGATATTCTTATTCTTGTTCCAGAAGTTCGGTTTATCGCTATTGAAGTGCAGGCGAGGAGCATCTTTTGGTTCATTAAAGATTTTGATGAGTCCTTTTTTGATGAGTGCCCTTTCACATTTTATACCCTTGGTGATCATATCGTTAAAAGAGTCTGTATCTTTGACATCTAGGTGAAATTCCATTTCTTCATTTAAGTTGGAAATGAAAATTTCCACTAGTTCTCGTTCAGGTAACTGAAGAGAACGTCTGCTAGACATTTGGCGCCATCGTTACAGGAATACTGAGAATAATTCACCTGGTTTTTGTTTGGTGTTGCATAGATCAGCCATGGTGATGTCGCGTTCAATATTATAAGAGTAATGAGATAGGAACTTCTGGATGAGTTCCTCAAATGTTCTAATGCCACTTGGAAGTTGAGAAAACCATGATGTGGTTGTTCCTCCCAAGCTTTGGGGAAAAAGGCGCATTAGGTATGTGTCTTCATATGCGACTTCGAGACAAGCGGAATGAAATTCTCGGACATGATCGCGGGGATCTCCCTTTCCTCTATATTTTTCGAATTTTGGTGTTTCGAACCCGCGTGGAAAGGGTGGCATATAAAGATTCCTATCAAAAGGATAGGGATAGATGTCGTTAAGTGAAAATTGATTGGTCTTAACACCACTATGAAGTTGTTGGGCGAGATTCTCAACTTGTTGCTGCAACATCTCCATTTCATTTGGAGGAGGAGGTGGTGGGTTACCTCGAGGGATGTTATATCTGATGGGATCTCTACGCCTTTCCTCCTCATGGCGACTTTGTCTTTCTGATGCTTGTCTTAATTGGGCAAGATCAAAGTCTGAGGGGAGTTTGGCTCCTTCTTGAGCAAGTCTTAAGAAGTGAGCATCTGCGTTGCTCTTGAGAATTTCATCAAATAATCTGTTAAAGTGAGGGTTATGCTGAACCCTTTCGATTGTTGAAGGAGTGGGAGTACTTGGGTTTTCATCATTTGCATTTCCTCCAAGTGCTTCTTGAAATTCATTGAGGTTGTCCTCTTCTTCCTCAATTTCTATTTCTCGTTGCCTTGATCGTGATCTGGTTTGAGCCATCTTGTTTTGCAAGTTTGGTTTTTGAAGTTGATTGAAGATGATGATGAGTTGGTGATGGAAGATTGATGATTAGTGGATTGTAGATCTCTAGCACTCTAAAGGTAAATGTAACCAGAATTCTTTCTTTGAATTGCTTGTTTGTTTTGATAAGATTTGATGTGATAAGGTGCAGAGAAATCTGAGATGTGTTACAGATTTAACTACCTAGTAATGAGAGGATTCACTCATGAACTAGTTTTAACCTGCGTAGATGTGTCTCTTAGGATGAGCTTATCCTAGATGCAGAAACAATCTAAAAAGTGATGTGATGTGTTTGATTTCAAGCAATATCTAAAAAGGAATCTTGGGACAAGAACCTCTTAATGTTTTGAGAGTTGGGACGGATTGATGATGGAGTGATGATGTATGAGTGAGATGATGGATGTTTTTGTTTTTCAACTTCAATCTTTCAATAAAAACTTTGTGTCACAAATGGAACAAACTCTTCTTCTTCCCTTTCAGGCGTTGGTGGCACTTCTCGAGATGTGTTGTAGGTGATACAAATGTTTGGGAAGAATTTGGGATTAATCTTTCTTCCTTGATTTTTGTGATAACTCAGAGCTCTATATTGTATAAAAGCTCTGTGGTTCAATGATTTGGAATCAAACTCATTTGTTTTACCTTGAAGGTAGAGATGCATGCGATGTAGAAAGACTCTATGGGAGACAAAGATTTGTCGATTGATATAGAAGAATTTCCTCCTTTTGATTAAAGCCTTTGAGCTCAGTGGTCTCCTTTTCAAGGTAATATTCTGATGACACTTCTTCTTTCGCAAGATGTGAAGAATGGTCATAAATTTTGATTCTTTGTTTGTTTGTACCTTGTTTTTGGTATTTTTGGTTGTGTTGACAGATGTTGGATGAATACTTTGTTTTTGGGATTGATTTTCTGATTTTTTTTTTTCTTTGACAAGAAAAACAAAGCAAGCACACAAACACAAGATTGTAGCCTCAAAGGCACAAATGAGTATGGGTCTAGATCAACCCAATCCTTGGACTTGTTTTTGACCCTTCCTTTAGATTTATTTTAAGGTGTATTTCCAAAGCCTGAAGTCGGCTCAATTTGCACTAGGTCTGTAAAACGAACACACTTCAAACACTCTTTATCCCTAAGGTCAAATGGCCAATTGTGATAAATTTAGCCCACATCTTGATATTTCTTCGACTTTGGTACTACATACCTTATGAATCCCGCCGTGGCAGGTAAGGATGTGATATACTAAGTCATGCACAAGCATAACAAATAGATGATCCCTATGATGGGGGAGTCACCACTTTTATCCAGCCACAAGTGACTTTTCAAAAAGCTATGTTTCTACTCAAGGAAATATGTATGGTGAGTATCTTGGGAGCAAAACCTTCTATGCTCTTGCACTAAATTATACCTCAAATATCCTCAATCAATAGAACAGGTGGGCTACTACTTAAAGGTGTTTAGTCATGTTCGATGGCTTTGGACATAAGTTCATTCTGCAGTGACTCACTTAAGAGCCTTGTAACTGGTGGTGGGGCCCATTTGTCCTTTCGGCCAGTTACACTGTAGGAACAGCTATACCCAAGGCTACAGCTTTCGCTCTCACCTGATTTCTATAGCGGCTCGAAGGATTTACCACTTGAGGTCGTTCCCAAGAGTATCGATCCCTTGGCAGGCCTCTCTTAAAAAGATAAAATGTGAGTGTTACTAACACTTTTCTCTTGCACCTAGGACCACGAGAGCCAAGGGAGAGGATAGTGTGTGTTAGAGGCAGGACCACTTGACTGACTTTTGTGCACAAGCGTGCCAAACACGAAATTCACTTGTTCTTTTTAATCCAACATTTGCAAAGATGATCTAACTATTTGGAGATGTTGCTCCAACAGCCATGGTGTTCTTTTTAACTTCAAAGGCAATGTGTTTTGTAATCTAGAATTCGAAAATCCTGGTCAACTTAACAAAAAACACGTTTTGCTTGAAGTAAAATTGCTTGCGAAATTGAGACAAGTTGATTGTGAATTTTATTTGCACCAAAATTTTGAAGTGTGGATTGTAAATTTTAGGTCCGAATTGATGCAAGGAAATCAAATTTGTGTTGTTGATTTTAAGCACCAAAAGAAAATGAGTCCTAACTAGAAAACAATGAAACTTCTCTTTTTTTTGTTTTGTAGTTTTAAGTTCTTTTTAAGCACTAAATGACAAATTTGTGATTTTTATGGTGAGTTGTTAACCTGTATCAACAAAAACAAATTAGTAAAAATCGGTGTTCAAGGGGGGCTTCCACAAGCCTAAGATACTCAATTTTTTGATTACAAATTTTACAAATCCTGATTCTGAAATGCCCTGAAATTTGACTAAGTCTGAAATTTGGAGGATCTTCCAAAAACTAGATTTTGCATTACAACTCCTAGAGGTCTGAAACCCCTCTCAAACATCCTGAAAGTATATATGGAATATAACTTAAAGTATAAGAAAGAGAAAAGAGAAGAGGAAATGTCACTTATATTGATGAACACGGTTGAATCTATGAAAGAAAGCCATCGCTGCTGACTGCTACTACTCTATTTTCGCTCTGTAATCTGCTCTCGTGGATGTGTAGATGACAATGAGGATGTATTTTCCCCTGTGGTCTATCTTATAGACTACCCCTAGCCTTCGTTTCCTGAGTCAGTCTTCTTTATCCCGTGACTTTGTCACTTTATCTGGTCAGTCCATTCTAGCCTTTCTTTCTTATCGAGAGATTGTCTGTGGTCTTTTCACACATTTTCATACAATCTCTCGAGGGGGCATATCATTTCCATCTTGGGGCAACTCTGTATCAGTTCATCTTATCTTCTTTGAAACAACGCAACAAGTCGCATTGTCTCAAAGACGGGCAAAATGTAGACACCCAAAATTGTCATGACTAATTAAATAAATATTTTATTTATTTAATTACTTTAGCCTAATTCTTCTATTAATTAAATAAATCTTTATTTATTTAATTAATTCATTTATCCTCTTCTAGCCTTATTTCTCATTTAAATAAATACATTTATTTATTTAAATTATCCTTTTCCTAAATTAAATAAATATTTTTATTTATTTAATTATCCCACTTCTTCTATTAATTAAATAAATCTTTATTTATTTAATTAAGTCATTAGCCTTTTCTACCCATGACACATGTCATTCATCTCTTAATTCATACACTACCTACCTCTTTCATTATTTTATTATTTTCTTTTACCTACCCTCTAATCATAGCCGACCTCCTTTTACACCTCTCAATCTTATCCCTCCATTTCATATAGTGTCTTCTATATAAGGAGATGCTTCCTTCATTATCAAACCCTAATCATCCTAATGATTCATGTTAATCATCTTTTATGTACTTGACTACACTACGATCCTACTTGCAACCACATTCCATTCTTTGTTGAGCTCTTGTGCACATATAAAATCTAAGAGCAAATATATCAAGTAAGATCAATGGAGATAGGAAGAATGGAGATTCAAACCCTATTGGACATGTGATGGTATAATCTTTGTGATTTCATTTGATTTGCATTGTCTTAGGTAATCTTCATATGTTATGGTGGATCTTTGTTGTTGTTAGGCTAGGGTTTTGTGGTTGAATTCATTTAGCCTTTCAATATCGTTATTATTGTTATCCATTTTCACCATATACACATATATAGATGCATATTGGGTAGGTTATGTTGATGACTAGAAGAGTACTTCTGGTGTGTTGAGCATTGAATTTAAATCAATATAATTATGTGGTTTCAATTGAAGCTACAGAAGTTTTCTTAAAAAAAAATGAATTCAACCATGACCTTAAGAATTTTGATAGAACCCTTGGCATTTTCATCGACATCAGAACCTAAAAAATTATTGCTCAAACCAAGGCCATCAGATATACATACTAATCCTTCATCGAAATATCTAGTTTGACCGAAATGGTACATCTGTTGTATCGAAGAAACCTATTAGTGTTTCATCGACAAGTGACTTATCGAACAGACTTGGGCCTCGATTAGTTCCAAAAGTGGCTCATCAAAAACATTATTTTCATCGACAAATGGTATATCGAGGAAACTATAGGAAGATCTCATTGATAAGAATTTTCATGGAAAGAGCGTATCGAAGAGACACAAAAAATGTTGACTAAAGATAGCTTTTTCATCGAAGAATAAGGGATCGATGAAACACAAGAGATTACCATTGATGACTTGTTATCGGCCTAACATAAAGAGTCAAAGGAGATTATATTTCTTTTACCGAAAGGGGAGATTTGATTGATGCTAGTGAAGATGTAACACGTGAGGTAGAGCCTTTTGATGAAAGTGAAGAGGTCGATGAAGTCACAAAGCTCCTTAATGATGATGGTAGTTTTATCAAAACTAAGGAGACATCGATGAAACATGACATTTCAAGGGAAGATAAAGTTAAGCCACTGAAGTACATAATTCCATCGAAAAGGAGTGTCGCCATAAAACTAATGAGCATCGATGGCCAATATGAAGTGCTACTAGATGAATGATTACTTTCTGTCATGAGGATCAATACAAATCTTAATAAAGTCACTTCATCATAAATTCAAATAAATGCCTCTGTGACCGTTGTGCAATTGGTAATGCTAACTGATAAAATTGCCATGAATGCTCGATAAATTGGCAAAAGAGGAAACACTTTTGGGCAACACTTGAAGAATTCACAGCAATCCTCAGAGAGTTGAAATGATTCAAGATCAAATTCACGAGTGGTCTACCCCAAATTCAAGTAATTTTTTCACTCTTAGAGCTCTGTAGTGATAATGGAGGGGTCATCTTCTAAATAAAATAGGGCTAGGAAAGTTAAAGAGACCCAGCCCTCGGAAGACAAACCTAAGAGGCAGAAAAAGGAAGGGCGCTCTTTGGCCCATGACCTAATTGACCAATGTCCTGCGTCAAGCCTTAGGTCTAAGAAAATTAAAATAGATGAGGAAGGTTTGGAGGATAGATTTGAAGGCCTAGAAGATACATGGACAAAGATAAGGGCTCATGAATTGTTTATTTTTGGGTATATATGAGGGAGTGCACCTGAGCCCATGAATAACTTGTGGAGGTTGAATTTGGGGAAATTGGTAGTGGCTAATGTCTTTGTGAATGTTGAACTCATGAGATCCCTAGCCAACAACTATGAACCCAAGACCAGGACCATATATGAATATATGGGGAGACTAGTATTGTCAATTACCAAGGAAATTATTGACACTGTGTTTGATTTAGATTGGGGATTCACGGAGCAAATTGATACTAAGAAATTGACACAAGAGTACTTCAACCTAGAGGAAGTCTATAAGAGGTGGAGACTCCCTATCCATAGACCTAGGGTTGCAGGATCGATAGTGCCATTTGATAAAGATAACAAAGATCCATATGATGTCAATTTGTTTCATCCCTACTTCAAGTATACATACTACTACGTTGCTCAAGTTCGAGGAATAGAGGCTCATCCCTTGATGGATATAGTGGCTATGGTCATCTGTGTAGATTTGCAAACTAAAGATCCCAAGTTATTTGTTTTTTCTAACTATCTTATTGATTCCATCAGTCATGGAATGGAGAAGCTAAAAGGAGATGTAATTAATGTGCATTTCAAGTATTACTCTTTTCTTATGCATATTGATGCCCTCCTAAATGGCACAAAATTGTTAGTTTAAGATCAAAGAACACAAAACAAACAAGATGTTAGAGTTAATCAATCAGAAACCAAAACATGAAGGCATTCCAAGAGAGATACTAAAAACACATGCTAATGAATCTAACTAAAGAAGTAAGACAATGAGATATCTCCAACTATCTCTCAGCATGATATTAGTTCCTTCTCCCTTGTTCCTCTCCTCTCCAAGTTCCAAAATAGTGTAGCTCTCAGCAGCTTTTTGCACTATGGATGCTTATGGAGGATTGAGATTGTAGAATAGCTCCAAACATGAAATAAAAAGCTATTTTTATTGCTAACATGATTGATTTTACCAAAAAGACAAGATTTAGTTATGCTATGCTAAATGCTCTCTAAAATGGCTATAGTCTAAATGCTTACAAGTTTTCAGGATCTGGATTATGAAGGAATGGGCTCTATTTATAGGAAAAATGGAGCAATGGATGGCCAGGATTGAAAGGTTTAATCAAGGGTCAAGCTTGAAAGTTGGGGATCCATGTGCACAATTTGCACCAATAAAATAGTGACAAATGTCAACATAGGATTGGGTTGAGAGAAGAGGTTGGAGGCATTGAATGCCTGAGAAGACTTCATGGTTATCTAAAGGCTAAGGGTCAAGCCTAAATTAGGATTACCCACTGGATTAGGAGTTAATCCAAGGATAAACCTTTGTGCAAATGATTAAGAGATAATCATGGTCAAAGCATTAATGACCTGATGAGACCCTTGGGTTGGGTAGAGGTTGAGTCAAAACAAATGTTTTAACCATGTAGGAGGGTTTGGGTTAACCATTAATGGTTATTGGAGACTTTGGGGATTAAGTGGTTGAAAGTTGGAAGCCTTTAATGGTTTTCAAAGACTTTGGGGTTTTTGGTGGTTGAAGGTTGAAAACCTTCAATGGTTATCCAAGACTTTGGGCCATTTGAGAAGTGACTCCATTTTGCTTAGGAATGTGACAATAATTAGGGGATGGATTAGGCTAATTAGGAAGGGGTTAGAAGAATCTAGAAGGGGATTAGATTTTGCAAGTGGATTTGGTGGGTGAGGGAAAATAGGATTTTATTAAAATAAAAATTCATTTATTCCAATAAATGTGTGCAAGTTGCATTTGTAGGAAAATGCAAGTGGGGTGGGGATAATGATTTAAATAAATGTTTTATTTAATTTATTTAAAAGAGGAATAGGGGGATTTAATTAAATAAATTGATTTTATTTATTTAATTGAATGGAATTTGATTTAATGAATTAATTAAAATAAATTGAATAATTTATTTAATTAATAGAAGAATGTTTGGGGATAAATTAATTAAATATTAATTTAATTAATTGATGGCTAGCGGATTTTTAATCAAATAAATACGAAATATTCATTTAATTAAAATGGACAGATTTATGTGACTAAACATATGCTATTGTATGTTGGGCAAGACAAAGGGCTATGGCCAGACGAGTTGTGCATTAGGGCGTATGATAAAGCTAGGATAAGGAAGCCTATGCAACTATGGATATCTTCATGGGACCAAAGATACAACAACAACTAGAACTGGAACTTCGAGGAATATTTTGTTAAGACATTACACAAATTATTGGGATACCCGTGTGATCATGCCTTGTCTCCTAAAATTCAAAGATTCTTGAGGCCAAAGGATTATGGTGAAGATACTGAAATTGAGCACAACTGGGGAGATTTTTATTGCTTTTCGGATTGCACTCAGATAAGAGTATATGGATTTGAGGTAAAACCATATGTATTGCCTATCACTATGCCTAACAAAGTGGCATGCCTAGAGATTGTCAGGTAGTTGTCAATAGTAAGCGTCCAACACTTAACTGATCATGGAAAACAATCCATTGTGCCTGGATTACTTGTCTTTTTAGACTTTATTGTCAAAATTTCAAAGAGTTATGGTTTTCTACAAAATAAATTGGATTAGTACAAGATGGTAGAAGGAGACCCTAGGCCAAACTTTGATCCAAAAGGATACATAGGGGTAGTGAAGTCATCCTAGAAACTCAAGGCTAGAGAGCATGTGTCACTCATACCTGATGATTTCATCAGAAATATAAGAAGGGAAGAAGCTAATGAAAAAGGGGCTAAGTATGAGCGAGTGTTCCAAGCCTACAAATGGAAGCTCTTTCGAGGGAGAATAAATGAGGACATGCTTCAAAACATCAAAGATCCCTTTGATCAAACAAATAAACTTATGGAGCATGAGCTAGAGTTGCTTGAGGGAGTGCTTGCTTATGTCTATGGGAAGCACATCAAAACTATCAGGGATACAGAGCCCTTGGCCCAATTGTCTCCTCAATTTGTTTCTAATGTTTTTCCAATTGACTCCCCTAGAGGAGAGTATCCTCCTGAATTTGAGGGTGGTGTGTAGATGGATATGATGACAGGACAGTACAATGTCCAAGATGTTGGAGATATAAGGATGTTTGAACATGAAGGTTTCATTGATGATGATTATTTCATTGTTAGGATTCCCAAAGATACTAAGAGGGGGGGTGAATCAGTATCTAACCAGTATATAAATTTACTCGACTTAAAAAATGAAAAACATATTGAAATTGTGTATTGGTAAACAATAAATAATGTAGTAAAGAAGAATAATAGTAACCACATGAGAAGCACACCACAACACATTATTTTAATGAGGAAACCCGGTGTGGGAAAAACCTCGGTGGGATTTGTGACCCACAATATTCGCTTACTGGCCAATAAGGGAATATTACTCTTACAATAAGGGCCTGCACATGTAGGAAGGCCAAGTGCCTAGAGCTCACTACTCAATTACAAAAGAAGTCATACTGACTTGCAAAAATGGATTATACTAATCCAATTTCTTGTACTACTTTAGATCAGCATCTGCTATGCCAAATTCAATACCGGTTTAAGCTTTTCTACAACATAAATCCTTAACCAATATTTTGCATATTAGGTCTACTTATCTCGCATCCTATTTCATACATATTTCCTATTACAAACTGATCTCATACATATATGAGTCATATTACAACTCACCATGTTGTCTTACAATGATTTTACAATTAATTACAAAATACATTTTAAATAAAATTGAGGTCAGCCAAGGTGTCGATATCCTTCCTTTCACTGTCAGTGTTTTGTGTGCCGATGCAGAGTCTGTCGGTGCTAGTGTTGGTATCTTTGTCTTGCCGGTGTCCTATGATTGCAAGGTTGCCATCAATGACAAAACCTTCAATCACTTACAAATTCTCATTGGAGTGTGCATTTTCCAACAATCTCCCCCTTTGACATTGATGGCAACACTCATGAGAAAAATCAAAAGTGTCCAAAATGATATCCAAAAATAGTCTGACGAAAAAAATTGTCTTTCCAAAATTGTGTGCTCAAAATTGTATGCTCCCCTTGAGCAGATGAAGTCCCTTCCTTCTGACCATTTTTCTCATCCCACTACTCCCCCTTTGACATCAATGACAAAGGTTCTCATTCGCTATCAGTGGAGTCATGCCTGGATTCTTGTAACTGGTGGCTTACAATCTTAATGATATCTGTCAAAACTAAGTTTATACCATTGCTAAAAGTTTTGCTATCTTTTATTGCCTCTTGTGTTCTCTGCATTGTACTGGTGAGTATGTGCATTTGCTCTTCCAGTGTCTTCAGTCCGGGAACCAGAGCTTCAGATATTTCTTTTCTTAAAGAAGTAAGGTATTCAAGTCTTGGACTAAGTCTATGTTACTACTTACTAAGTTGCCATTAGTTTTATGTCCAAAGTCATTCTATATACTCTAGTCAGTTACTACTACCAAAATATTCAGTCAGTAAGCACAAAGCAGTTGGTTATAGAAGAAAGTAGTCACAGACCCTAGTATACACCGAGTTGTCTACCGAGTAACACTCTATGTATACCGAGCAGCAAAAATGATATATTGAGTTAACACACACCGAGTGAAATGTGTTACCAGATTCATTGAACCTAGACACACATGGGAAACGTGTTACAAGATCGAGGAACAAATAACTGTTATCACATTGGAAATTGCACTTAAAGATTTTATATGATCTTTAGCTCATCTATCCAATGAAATGTCTTGTATGGTTATTCATTCAATAAATCATGTTTGTAAGATCGAAGCAATGAACAAATCATTGACATAAGAGATCTATTTATACAACATAAATTAAGGATCAAAAGAGATATATGAAGCAAGACATGTGTGATAGATAAGGAAGCACTAAGTATTGTGACTATTAGAGACACAAAGGTCACCGAGAAGAATTTTAGATAACAGTCAAGAAACAGAGTAAACAGAAGGGTTTACCAAGTTACTTTATGGATTATCAAGGTATGCTATAAGCAAGGTAATCTCATTTTGAGCACATAGAATCTGCTATAACATTTCAGATGTAAAGTTGTAGATATTTATAAAGATTTTATTGTAATATTTTGAGTTGTAAGAGAAACCTTTAATAGGGTAAAAGACTCTAACAAAGTCTATAAATTGTAAAGCCTTTAACCAGGTGCAACATTTAGAATAAGTGTTATAAAATACTTTAGCAAGGTACATCTAATGATCTTGATACTCCTAACAGGGTAAGCTATCAGAAATAGCTAAACATGTAGCTCTAACTAAGCAACCTTTTTTATTGCAGTAGTGAAGTTGTGGGTGCCATCCCCATCGCAGTTTTTCTCTCTAACCAAGAGTTTCTGTGTAACCAAAATATATGTGTTATGGAGTGAATCATGTATGATTGTTATTTATTTGTTTTTAGCTTTATGTTATGTTACACCAGTTTTGGGTTTATGCTTAACAGTAAAGTTATTGTTGAAGAAAAGATTTGAAGTACTGATTCACCCCTCCCCTCTCAATACATTAGCTTTCCATATTGGGCCTATCAATTGGTATCAGAGCTTCAATCTTGGAAAAGGGATTAACAACCTAAAGAAAAATATCTTATCAATGGAAGGCTATAAACAATCTTAGAGAATTGTGTATCTGCAAGAAGAGTTGGATCATGCTAATCAAGTGATTGCAGACATGCAAAGACAAATGCAAAAATCATTGAAAGTCAGAAGAAGATTGTCTGATTATTTGCAGGACTCTCAAGAGTTAGTGGAACAAATTGAGACATCATCTGAGAACAGTATATCTGAAGAAATTGAAGAGATGATTGGAGAACTGAAAGAAAAGAACAAAGCATCGACTGGTCAGCTAAAAGCAATGAAAAGAGAACATGAACATTTCAGCACATAGATGACTGAAAATCTTGATGCATTAACGACAGTTGAGGATAAAGTAAGAGATCTAGAAAGAGAAAAACAATAGCTTGAAGCATTAGTATCTGAAAAGAATGATGAAATCACAAGGTTGACTGGGACTCAACAAAATCTATCAGATCAATTGGGTTATGCACATCATGAAGAAAATCTGAAAGATGATGAGAATCAAGCATTAAAACTTGAACTATCAAGATTGACCGATGAACTTGAAACGGAGAAGAAATCCAAAGAAACACTAAAGAAGAGTTATGAAGCATCAAAGATGTTGGATGAGCAACTTAATACAAAAAGACCCAACAAAGTTGCAGGAGTCGGTTACAAAGGAAAAGACTCTACCGAGAAGGGAAGCCACACTACCGAGAGAGGAGAATCATCAAAGCAAGCTGGAAACAAGAAGAACATCAAAGGAAAGAAACTTATTTGCAGCTACTGTGGAAAACAAGGACATACTGCCAACATGTGCCAAATCAGAAAAAGTAAGCAACTGAATGTCACAAGGTCTAATGGTTATTGTTACAATTGCAATAAATATGGTCACACATCTAACCAATGTAGGACAAAGTCTGCTAGCAATTATTAGAAGGCAAAATTCAAAGGGTTTTGTAAAAACAACAATAGATATGTAAATAGTATCGAGAAGTGTTGTTTTAAGCAAAAAAACTATATGTGGTCTCCACATCGAGCAAATACTAGAAGCTACCTAACTCACATAGATCCTAACCAACAATATGTTGCAGTACCATGGGATTACAATACAAGGATATGGTGTGAATGTTGTGGAAGATATGGACATATAAGTGCCAATTGCTTTATAAGGTTTGGAATGAACAAATGAAGATCATGGAGAAATCCTAGTATGGCATGTTTTCATTATCACAAAGTTGGACACTTGGCTAGAGATTGCAAAGATCAACCTAGAGGAGACACTGAGGAAATAAAAGGCAAATTACAGATGATTTGGAAAAAGAAGGAAATTGTGTCAAATGAAGAAAGCACCTTATCTATTGAGTTAGGTGCACCTATTCCAAATTAATCGGTAAAGGTATGAAGGGACTGCATTCTCTCAAGGTTAAATCTTAACAGTTCCTATTTTATCATGTATTTAATACAAAATCTGCATAACTAAAGATGCATTAGGAAATTGGGAATTCTATCAAGTCTTTTGGAAGCTTGTCTAGTTGGTAAATATAGGAAGTCTGGCTACTCGGTAAAAGCATAAAAAGGAAGTGTTACCAAGTGCATTTAATGTTTTCTGACCTAACTGCACGAAGCTTGATGATGTAGAGCATCATGAAAATCCATAAAACCTTCATTCAAGGGTAAACTTTAAACTTGAATCAAGAGACATATAAAAAGATAAATCACTCTTCTCAACTTCAAAACAATTTCAAAGGTTATATTACATCCTTAAAACCCTTCATTAAATATTTCAGATCATAACATTCACCATAACATGAGAGAACAAACTATTTATTGCCATGGAATACCCTAGTTTAGGGTTTCATCCCTTAACAACTGTTTTCACCAAAATAATCACAAAATATTCAATTCTTAACCAAATAAAGTAAGACCAAAAGAAATGGAAAGAAGATTCAGAGACCTTTCCAACAAATATATCCTTTCTTCAATATTATACCTCATGTGACTACACCAAATTCTACAACCGGGTTGTTGCTGCCTTCACCAATTTGCTTTTCACCGTGAACTGTAACAAACAGTCATCCATAACATTTTACATATTTCTCATAAAGAAAATCTCTTTAGTCAGAATTTATATTACTACATTACACAAGTTATCTCAAAATTTCAGCTAGATCCAACAATTTAATCAAAAGTTATGATCATTTTTCCAAAACTGGGTAACCCTTGGCAAGGTTTTGACAATCATTGAAAAAACAAACATATCTTGCCAAATACTCCACAAAAATGCACAAGAAAGGATTCATCTGAAATATATTTCATCAATATATCATTAAATAACATCTACATATAAAAATTAAATCAAATGTGATCCTCCATGGATCTATGACAGCCATAGATTCCTTAAAACCTCATGACAATTTGAGGGTTTGATGGATAATCTTTGTCAAATCCCCTCCAAACTGATCTCCCTTCTTGATTTCGACCAAAAATGGTTTTAAAAACCATTTCCAACTCCTTTCTAACTAATCCAACCACCTCATAACCAATGGATTTCATTTTTTACACTTTTGTTGCACTTTTTGGCAATATTGCAACTTTGTAATTTTTACAATTTTTGACATAAATGACTCGAACTCTTACATGGACACTTTTAAAACTTCAACATGGACCAAATATGATATATTTGGAAAAAATTGCTCATTTATCCTTACATATTATGATTCAATTGACTCAAATAACCTTAATATATTATGAATGACTCAAATACAATAAATTGTTCATATTATGACTTTTGACCTCCTGCTATGCTTGTGTGCTTAGGTGCCTCTGCACGATACTCCCAACCTTGAAAAGTTTCCAAGTCCATTGGAAACGTGGGTACACTGACCCACAAGAAAAATTTTGAGTGAAAATTTTCACCTTTGTCTTCATCTTTATCTCTTTATGTCTCTTTATGCTACGACTTCCTTCTCAAACAATCTCTTTGTGACTCCTACCAATATAGTTTGTAGTGGCTGCCATCCAAGTGCTTTTACCAGCCATAAGTCCACCTCTCCATGCTGCATCACCTCACCAACAACCTCTATGCCTCACCTAGGAGTTCTCCTCTTTTCCTCTCTCCCTAGTCTTTTGGCAACCAACTGGACCTCCTTCTCAGGCCCCTTGGACCATCTCCTATGACCCCATGACAGACCTTCATGTCTGCCTTCTTGCAACTAGATGGATGAGCACCTTGCAACCAAAAAATCATCAGCAAAAACCAAATAACAAATCCTTCATGGCTAGGTCCTGGTGTGGAATGCCTCCTTCGGCGCTCTACCCACACACTCAAGATCTTCTAGCTCTGATACCAATTTTATGCAGAACATCATGAAAATCCATAAAACCTTCATTCAAGGGTAAACTTTAAACTTGAATCAAGAGACATATAAAAAGATAAATCACTCTTCTAAACTTCAAAACAATTTCAAAGGTTATATTACATCCTTAAAACCCTTCATTCAATATTTTAGATCATAACACTCACCATAACATGAGAGAACAAATTCATTATTGCCATGGAATACCCTAGTTTAGGGTTTCATCCCTTAACAACTATTTTCACCAAAATAATCACAAAATATTCAATTCTTAACGAAATAAAGTAAAACCAAAAGAAATGGAAAGAAGATTAAGAGACCTTTCCAACACATATATCCTTTCTTCAATATTATCCCTCATGTGACCACACCAAATGCTACAACCGGGTTGTTGCTGCCTTCACCAATCTGCTTTTCATCGTGAACTGTAACAAACAGTCATCCATAACATTTTACATATTTATCATAAAGAAAATATCTTCAGGAATAATTTATATTACTGCGTTACACAAGTTATCTCAAAATTTCAGCCAGATCCAATGGTTTAATCAAAAGTTATGATCATTTTTCCAAAACTGGGTAACCCTTGGCAGGGTTTTGACAATCATTGAAAAAAAAAACATATCTTGCCAAATACTCCAGAAAAATGCACAAGAAAGGATTCATATAAAATATATTTGATCAATCTATCATTAAATAACATCTACATATAAAAATTACATCAAATGTGATCCTCCATGGATCTATGACAGCCATAGATTCCTTGAAACCTCATGACAGTTTGAGGGTTTGATGGATAATCTTTGTCAAATCCCCTCCTAACTAATTTCCCTTCTTGATTTCGACCAAACATAGTTTTATAAACCATTTTCAACTCCTTTCTAACTAATCCAACCACCTCATAACCAATGGATTTCATTTTTTACACTTTTGTTGCACTTTTTTGGCAATATTGCAACTTTGTAATTTTTACAATTTTTGACATAAATGACTCGAACTCTTACATGGACACATTTAAAACTTCAATATGGACCAAATATGATATCTTTGGAAAAAATGGCTCATTTAGCCTTACATATTATGATTCAAATGACTCAAATAACCTTAATATATTATGAATGACTCAAATACAATAAACTGTTCATATTATGACTTTTGACCTCCTGCTATGCTTGTGTGCTTAGTTGCCTCTGCACCATACTCCCAACCTTGAAAAGTTTCCAAGTCTGTTGGAAACATGGGTACAATGACCTGCAAGAAAAATTTTGAGTGAAAATTATCACCTTTGTCTTCATCTTTATCTCTTTATGTCTCTTTATGCTACGAATTCCTTCTCAAACAATCTCTTTGTGACTCCTACCAATATAGTTTGTAGTGGCTGCCATCCAAGTGCTTTTACCAGCCATAAGTCCACCTCTCCATGCTGCATCACCTCACCAACAACCTCTATGCCTCACCTAGGAGTTCTCCTCTTTTCCTCTCTCCCTAGTCTTTTGGCAACCAACTGGACCTCCTTCTCAGGCCCCTTGAACCATCTCCTATGGCCCCATGATAGACCTTCATGTCTGCCTTCTTGCAGCTAGATGGACAAGCAACTTGCAACCAAAAACACATCAGCAAAAACCAAATAACAAATCCTTCATGGCTAGGTCCTGGTGTGGATTGCCTCCTTTAGCGCTCTACCCGTACACTTAGGCTCTTCTAGCTCCGATACCAATTTGATGCAGAGCATCATGAAAATCCATAAAACCTTCATTCAAGGGTAAACTTTAAACTTGAATCAAGAGACATATAAAAAGATAAATCACTCTTCTCAACTTCAAAACAATTTCAAAGGTTATATTTTATCCTTAAAACCCTTCATTCAATATTTCAGATCATAATATTCACCATAACATGACAGAAAAAATTCTTTATTGCCATGGAATACCCTAGTTTAGGGTTTCATCCCTTAACAACTGTTTTCACCAAAATAATCACAAAATATTCAATTCTTAACCAACTAAGGTAAGACCAAAAGCACTGGAAAGAAGATTCAGAGACCTTTCCAACACATATATCCTTTCTTCAATATTATCCCTCATGTGACCACACCAAATGCTACAACCGGGTTGTTGCTACCTTCACCAATCTGCTTTTCACCGTGAACTGTAACAAACAGTCATCCATAACATTTTACATATTTCTCATAAAGAAAATCTCTTTAGTCAGAATTTATATTATTGTGTTACACAAATTATCTCAAAATTTCAGCTAGATCCAACGGTTTAATCAAAAGTTATGATCATTTTTCCAAATTGGGTAACCCTTGGCAGGGTTTTGACAATCATTGAAAAACCAAACATATCTTGCCAAATACTCCACAAAAATGCACAAGAAAGGATTCATCTAAAATATATTTGATCAATCTATCATTAAATAACATCTACATATAAAAATTACATCAAATGTGATCCTCCATGGATCTATGACAGCCATAGATTCCTTAAAACCTCATGACAGTTTGAGGGTTTGATGGATAATCTTTGTCAAATCCCCTCCAAACTGATCTCCATTCTTGATTTCGACCAAACATGGTTTTACAAATCATTTCCAACTCCTTTCTAACTAATCCAACCACCTCATAACCAATGGATTTCATTTTTTACACTTTTGTTGCACTTTTTGGCAATATTGCAACTTTGTAATTTTACAATTTTTGACATAAATGATTCGAACTCTTACATGGACACTTTTAAAACTTCAATATGGACCAAATATCATATCTTTGGAAAAAATGGCTCATTTAGCCTTACATATTATGATTCAACTGACTCAAATAACCTAAATATATTATGAATGACTCAAATACAATAAATTGTTCATATTATGACTTTTGACCTCCTGCTATGCTTGTGTGCTTAGGTGCCTCTGCACCATACTCCCAACCTTGAAAAGTTTCCAAGTCCCTTGGAAACGTGGGTACAATGACCCGCAAGAAAAATTTTGAGTCAAAATTTTCACCTTTGTCTTCAGCTTTATCTCTTTATGCCTCTTTATGCTGTTGCTTCCTTCTCAAACAATCTCTTTGCGACTCCTACCAATATAGTTTGTAGTGGCTGCCATCCAAGTGCCTTTACCAGCCATAAGTCCACCTCTCCATGTTGCATCACCTCACCAACAACCTCCATGCCTCACCTAGGAGTTCTCCTCTTTTCCTTTCTCCCTAGTCTTTTGGCAACCAACTGGACCTCCTTCTCAGGCCCCTTGGACCATCTCCTATGGCCCCATGATAGACCTTCATGTCTGCCTTCTTGTACCTAGATGGATGAGCACCTTGTAACCAAAAACTCATCAACAAAAACCAAATAAAAAATCCTTCATGGCTAGGTCCCGGTGTGGATTGCGTCCTTCGGCGCTCTACCCACACACTCAGGCTCTTCTAGCTCTGATACCAATTTGATGCAGAGCATCATGAAAATACATAAAACCTTCATTCAAGGGTAATCTTTAAACTTGAATCAAGAGACATATAAAAAGATAAATCACTCTTCTCACCTTCAAAACAATTTCAAAGGTTATATTACATCCTTAAAACCCTTCATTCAATATTTCAGATCATAATATTCACCATAACATGAGAGAACAAATTCTTTATTGACATGGAGTACCCTAGTTTAGGGTTTCATCCCTTAACAACTATTTTCACCAAAATAATCACAAAATATTCAATTCTTAACCAAATAAAGTAAGACCAAAAGCACTGGAAAGAAGATTCAGAGACCTTTCCAACACATATATCCTTTCTTCAATATTATCCCTCATGTGACCACACCAAATGCTACAACCGGGTTGTTGCTCCCTTCACCAATCTGCTTTTCACCATGAACTGTAACAAACAGTCATCCATAACATTTTACATATTTATCATAAAGAAAATCTCTTCAGGCAGAATTTATATTACTGCGTTACACAAGTTATCTCAAAATTTCAGCCAGATCCAACGGTTTAATCAAAAGTTATGATCATTTTTCCAAAACTGGGTAACCCTTGGTAGGGTTTTAACAATCATTGAAAAAACAAACATATCTTGCCAAATACTCCACAAAAATGCACAAGAAAGGATTCATCTGAAATATATTTCATCAATCTATCATTAAATAACATCTACATATAAAAATTACATCAAATGTGATCCTCCATGGATCTATGACAGCCATAGATTCCTTAAAACCTCATGATAGTTTGAGGGTTTGATGGATAATCTTTGTCAAATCCCCTCCAAACTGATCTCCCTTCTTGATTTTGACCAAAAATGGTTTTATAAACCATTTACAACTCCTTTCTAACTAATCCAACCACCTCATAACCAATGGATTTCATTTTTTACACTTTTGTTGCACTTTTTGGCAATATTGCAACTTTGTAAATTTTACAATTTTTGACATAAATGACTCGAACTCTTACATGGACACTTTTAAAACTTCAATATGGACCAAATATGATATCTTTGGAAAAAATTGCTCATTTATCCTTACATATTATGATTCAATTGACTCAAATAACCTTAATATATTATGAATGACTCAAATACAATAAATTGCTCATATTATGACTTTTGACCTCCTGCTATGCTTGTGTGCTTAGGTGCCTCTGGACCATACTCCCAACCTTGAAAAGTTTCCAAGTCTCTTGGAAACGTGGGTACAATGACCCAAAAGAAAAATTTTGAGTGAAAATTTTCACCTTTGTCTTCATCTTTATCTCTTTATGTCTCTTTATGCTGCTGCTTCCTTCTCAAACAATCTCTTTGTGACTCCTACCAGTATAGTTTGTAGTGGCTGCCATCCAAGTGCTTTTACCAGCCATAAGTCCACCTCTCCATGCTGCATCACCTCACCAACAACCTCCATGCCTCACCTAGGATTTCTCCTCTTTTCCTCTCTCCCTAGTCTTTTGGCAACCAACTGGACCTTCTTCTCAGACCCCTTGGACCATCTCCTATGGCCCCATGACAGACCTTCATATTTGCCTTCTTGTAGCTAGATGGACGAGCACCTTGCAACCAAAAACTCATCAGGAAAAACCAAATAACAAATCCTTCATGGCTAGGTCTTGGTGTGGATTTCCTCCTTCGGCGCTCTACCCACACACTCAGGCTCTTCTAGCTTTGATACCAATTTGATGCAGAGCATCATGAAAATCCATAAAACCTTCATTCAAGGGTAAACATTAAACTTGAATCAAGAGACATATAAAAAGATAAATCACTGTTCTCAAATTCAAAACAATTTCAAAGGTTATATTACATCATTAAAACCCTTCATTCAATATTTCAGATCATAACATTCACCATAACATGAGAGAACAAATTCTTTATTGCCATGGAATACCCTAGTTTAGGGCTTCATCCCTTAACAACTATTTTCACCAAAATAATCACAAGATATTCAATTCTTAACCAAATAAAGTAAGACCAAAAGAACTGGAAAGAAGATTCATAGAACTTTCCAACACATATATAATTTCTTCAATATTATCCCTCATGTGACCACACCAAATGCTACAATCGGGTTGTTGCTGCCTTCACCAATCTGCTTTTCACCGTGAACTGTAGCAAACAGTCATCCATAAATTTTACATATTTCTCACAAAGAAAATATCTTTAGTCAGAAATTATATTACTGAGTTACACAAGTTATCTCAAAATTGCAGCCAGATCCAAAGGTTTAATCAAAAGTTATGATCATTTTTTCAAAACTGGGTAACCCTTGGTAGGGTTTTGACAATCATTGAAAAAACAAACATATCTTGCCAAATACTCCACAAAAATGCACAAGAAAGGATTCATTTGAAATATATTTCATCAATCTATCATTAAATAACATCTAAATATAAAAATTACATCAAATGTGATCCTCCATGGATCTATGACAGCCATAGATTCCTTAAAACCTCATGACAGTTTGAGGGTTTGATGAATAATCTTTGTCAAATCCCCTCCAAACTGATCTCCCTTCTTTATTTCGACCACACATGGTTTTATAAACTATTTCCAACTCCTTTCTAACTAATCCAACCACCTCATAACCAATGGATTTCATTTTTTGCACTTTTTGGCAATATTGCAACTTTGCAATTTTTACAATTTTTGACATAAATTACTCGAACTCTTACATGGACACTTTTAAAACTTCAATATGGACCAAATATGATATATTTGGATAGAATGGCTCATTTAGCCTTACATATTATTATTCAATTGACTCAAATAACCTTAATATATTATGAATGACTCAAATACAATAAATTGTTCATATTATGACTTTTGACCTCCTGCTATGCTTGTGTGTTTAGGTGCCTCTGCACCACTCGATAAGGTATATTGTGTACTTAAAGATTTTGCACAGTCATTTTACACTTACCAAGTTTTCAATAAAGTAGAGCAAAGTGATTCAAAGGTGATCTAACCTCCTCCGAAGTGAAATTCAAGGTATTTACATCAATCACAATGCATTGTAAAGCTAGTTTACCGATCATATCAGTTGTGAATATCTGTTTTACATTTGTTAAGTGGAAAGCGTCTATCGTTTAAAAGTTTTCAAACCCTAAGGATCTTTTGTTAAGTGATTATCCAAAATTTGAAATGGCACCTAAGATCCAGAAGCCCATTGTTGTTGAGAACATTGAAAAGCCCTCACTAAAATATTCTCTAACTCCCAAAGTAGCATCTGAACTGGATGATAAAACTACATTTTCACTCATTCCAGATAGGGTTTTACTAGTTGAGGATGTCAGATTTTTCACTAAGTGTTGTGTTGAGGAACTAGGTCATGTTGAGATCAAGGACACATATGATGAATTGTGTACTGATGGGAAATTGGATAGCAAGTATGAACACATTAAAATCAAGGGATTGACCGAAGCCCTAACCTATCCCCGTGTCTTCAAACCCCAATGGGTCAAGTTTATTCTAAGCAAATTTCATGATGATTTCATGTGGTTAGAGGAGAAACCATTTAAAATCACCAAGTAAATCATTCATTTGATCATCTGTTACCCTATTTTTGATCATGCCCGAGCTCAGAAAATGATATCACAAAAGGAATTGATCACTTTAACCGGAGTTGAATCTGATTGCAGAGGACTGAAATTGAACAATGTGACAAATATAGAGCTGAAGTTTGCCATTAGAGTCATAGGTTATTGTTTCTTTCAATCGGCAAGGGAAAACAATGTACCCTGTGCAGTAGTTGATTTAGCATATAAAATTGTGAAGAAAGGAATGAAAATTGATCTATGCGAAGCATTGTTGAAAAACTTGTTTGAGAATCTCAACACCATAAGGAAGCCAAAGAAGAACAACTCAGCAAACACACTGAAGTTTGGATCACTTTTGGTATGCATGTTTTTCTATTTTGAGAAATTATTTCCATCAGTCGGTAATGTAGTTTGGGAGCTACACCGACCAATCACCCATCAAATGACTAGGTGATAACTTCAATGATATTATGGATGATTACTTTAGAAAGTTTCAAGAAAAGATGCATAACAGGTATAGAATTCCACCCAAGTTAGTAGAGAAATACAAGGATGATATATGCTTTGAAGTGGACACTGACTACTGCTATGTCAATGTTGTGGAACCGAGAACTCAATATTTGCCACCTATGGGTTATGAGATTGATTTTGACATCACACAACAGCAGATAGATTCTTTTCTTACATTACCAAGGCATGCTACCAAGCTGAGATACAGTACATATGAAGAAGTTAAAGAGAAAGTTAAGATGAGCATTGTAGTACCAAAGGCTACAAGGAAAGCAACAAAAATGATCAAGGCATTAATGGAGAAATTTGGAGAAGGTTCTTCCTCCACAACTGTCAAGGGCACTCTAGTCATCACCGAGGAGGAATCTAAAGCCCAAGAGGTAGCTATTACATTGAGCACCAAGTTGCCTAAAGGGAAAATTTTGAAAAGGAAGAATCAGGATACATCAAAGGTATCACCGACTCCTTCAGTAAAGCGCCCAAACACAAGATCATCTGCAGCGTTACCGAGTAAGAAACCAAAGAATGTTGCCGCACCAAAGGTAACAAAAACGTATAAGAATCTACTTGGAGACTCATTTTGACTAAAGAGTCCAGTGACATCGAATTTGAAGACAAAAGTAAATTTCAGATTGTCAGGAGTAAAAAGGAAGATGTACATGGTGTTGATAATTTTTGTGCTAATCTGAAGCAATATGGTGGATTTGGAGCATTAAGATATGCAAATATGACTTCAGATCTGATGCAGAAAAGAGACAAATTGAAGAAGCTGTAATTTGCACTCTTCTGAAATTTTGATTGGTCCCATTGGAAGTAACTAATTTTCTTCCAAAAGAATTGTATTTGCATATTGATAACAGGTGGAAATATGCCATGGACTCGAAAAAGAAGATGAGAGAAAGAAGTCTAGTACATCTCTTTCCAGACATGTCAGTAGATGAGATCAATGAACATCTGAAAAACCAACAGACAAACTTCCTAGTCAAGGAAAGAGCCTTGAAATTGATGAATGGCCTTTATCTGGATGTAGAGAATGAGACCAAGGAAAAATGGTAGGAAATATTTTGAATCAAGAATGATGGTGAGCAAGTTGAAGTTGAAATAGTTGATGTCACCAAGAAAGATCCTGATATCATCGAGCAAGACCCTGCTGACACTATACAAATTGATGAGGATATCATGGACATTGAGGAAAAAGAATAGGAAATGATAGAAGGGAATGCATATGCCAAATTGGTATCTAGTGAGTCAGTTTTGGAACAAGTTCAGCCCTATCCTCCGGTCACTCAACCTGTTTCAATCGAGGCCCCTCAGGATACTGAACAAGGAATAGAGGATCACAAGTCTACAGAAGGAGAAGCTACTTCTCAGGCCACCGGGGAACAGACTTCTCAAGCTCCTTCTAGCATTGAAAATGTTACAATTGAGACCCTGAGCAAGGATTCACCGAAGGCTACATCAAAGGTTCAAGAAATTGACAAAAGTGTTGCCTCTACGGAGCAACCTACCGAGGGTCAACAAGCCTCCCAAGCCATTGTATTAGTTCAACCAGTGAAAACTAAGAAAAGAAAATGAAAAAGCATAGTTTCAAATTAGATTTGTCAAAACCAATAGTGTTGCCAAATGTAGACATATCCAAATTAAAAGGGCAAGAACTCATTAAGTTTGGTGAACTACGCAAAGCCAAAGCAGAATAGGAAAAACAAATGTCTATTCAAAAGAAAAACAAAGTACTTCAGAAGGTGAAAGCACTATTAACAAATATGCTACCTAAAGCTACAGTGTCAAAAGATGCAGCCATCCATATTCAACTGGATGAACTCCTCAATCAGATCAAGACATCTGGAGTAGACGCATCTGAATATTTAAGCAAATTGAAGGACAAAGAGCTCATTGCAAAAATGATTGAAGAGGTACAAAAAGCCATTGCTATTGGCAAAGTAAAACTTGTCAAATTTATTACTGAGTTGTCCTCTCAACTCAAGCACATTCTTTATTTATTTAAGAAACTCTGTACATTCTCTTTATTCATTAAAGATATCAAAAATAAAATAGAAGTGATTGAGAAAGAGATCACTGATCTCTCAAATAAGTTGACCACTGAGTCAAATTTTATTCAACATTTCTATACAAAGTTACAAAAGCTCATGGCTCAACAATTGGAACTTAGGAATGAAGAGCATAAAATAAGGATGGACATTATGACTCTTCAAACCTTATTCATTCCATACTTGTCCTCTGTCCAAGAGCAGATCAACAAGGCCACCTCCCTATCCACTCAACCAGAGGGAAGCACCTTAGATGGACTAATTTCACTATTAGCTGACATTACAACTCAAAATTCACTCATGGATAGTGTCAAGGATGCCCTCTCTGCCGCTCTTACCGATGCAAGGACAAAGTACAAATCCATTTTTGACCAGTTGCCTCCATCGAATGGTAACTAAGTTTTGGTGTTTGTCAAAAAGGGGGAGTATAGTATCAAAGTATCAAAGGGGGAGTGTAGTATATAGGGGGAGTATACCGAGTAGAATAGAGTATCCAAATGTACAGTTAATTTTGACAGGGGGAGTAGTGAACCGAGCAATGACAACCGAGCAATTAATACAGAATATTGATCACAGCGCATGCATAATCAAAGTTTTGTATAGTATATTGATAAGGGGAGTATATCTGAATATACTATTTTATTGACAAATGTATATACTATCTGATTAGTCAAATTTTGTAAGTATATAGGTTTTTTGAGTTATGAATTTGAAAGGAGTTTTGTCAAACATTTCAAAACTAATGTCAAAAGGGGAGATTGTTACTACTTACTAAGTTGCCATTAGTTTTATGTCCAAAGTCATTCTATATACTCTAGTCGGTTACTACTACTGAAATATTCAGTCGGTAAGCACAGAGTAGTCGGTTATAGAAGAAAGTAGTCACAGGGCCTAGTATACACCAAGCTGTCTATCGAGTAACACTCTATGTCTACCGAGCAACAAAAATGATATACCGAGTTAACACACACTGAGTGAAACATGTTACCAGATTCATTGAACCTAGACACACATGGGAAACATGTTACAAGATCGAGGAACAAAGAACCGTTGTCACATTAGAAATTGCACTTAAAAGATTTTGTATGATCTTGAGGTCATCTATCCAATGAAATATCTTGTATGGTTATTCATTCGATAAATCATGTTTGTAAGATCAAAGCAATGAACAGATCACTGACATAAGAGATCTATTTATACAACATGAATTAAGGATCAAAAGAGATATATGAAGTGAGACATGTGTGATAGATAAGGAAGCACTGAGTATTGTGACTATCAGAGACACAAAGGTTACCGAGAAGGATTTCAAAGAATAGTCAAGGAACAAAGTAAACAGAAGGGTTTATCGAGTTACTTTATGGATTACCGAGGTATGCTATAAGCAAGGTAATCTCATTTTGAGTACATAGAATCTGCTATAACATTTCAGATGTAAAGTTGCAGATATTTGTAAAGATTTTATTGTAATATTTTGAGTTGTAAGAGAAACCTTTAACAGGGTAAAAGACTCTAACAAATTCTATAAATTGTAAAGCCTTTAACCAGGTGTAGAATTTAGAATAAGTGTTGTAAAATCCTTTAGCAAGGTAGATCTAACGATCTTGATACTCCTAACAGGGTAAGCTATCAGAAATAGCTAAACATGTAGCTCTAACCGACCAACCTTTATTATTGCAGTAGTGAAGTTGTGGGTTCCATCCCCACCGCAGTTTTTCTCTCTAACCAAGAGTTTCTGCGCAACCAAAATATATGTGTTATGGAGTGAATCATGTATGATTGTTATTTATTTGTTTTAGCTTTATGTTATGTTATAGCAATTTTTGGTTTATGCTTAACAGTAAAGTTATTGTTGAAGAAAAGATTTGAAGTACTAATTCAACCCTCCCCTCTCAGTACATTAGCTTTCCATATTGGGCCTAACAGTCTGCATTTCAAGTTCTTTGCCTTATCCTTTATTCCCTGTTTGTCACTTTCTAACTTCTTGATTTTCTCTTCCTGTTCTGCAATCTTCTTTTCTAACTCCAAAAATGAATCTGATGTTCCAATCAAATTGTTAGCAATGTTATTTATCTTTTCTTGAGCTTTGTTGATCTCCTTGTCAAGATCTTCTATTAATACATTCATTTTGCAAGTGTCCCTGTACAGTTTCTTGATGTCATAGATTATTTCTCCAAGTTCTAGTAAAAGGGTGTCCATTTCTTCCTTGTTTTTCTTTACAATATCCTCAAAGAATTTATCTTTTTCTTTTATTATTCTTTCCTTAAATGTATCCTCATTTATTTTATCAATAGTCAATTAGTTGCCGGTAATGAACTTAGACAATGTATGTAGTTGACCTAAAGAATCTTTATTCTCAACACTGCACTTTGGTGCTATCAATTTAAGAATTGGTATTGTATCATCAATAGCCTTATAGGCTTGTGCATTGCATTCGGTGATCTTCTTTATTGAATCTAACAGGAACTCTGTTACATTAGTAGGTCTGAATTTTGTCATAGTAGTACCAGATATTTGTCCAATAGTATTTATAATAGCCATGCTATCAGTTGTGGTTATTACCTTGTTTGATTTGACCTCTGGTAGGTTTGTTTGTGTTTGCATTTCTACAAACAAAGGTTTATGTTTTTCAGTTTGGGCCGGTGGCAGTGTCTCTATCTGAACCCGTGCTTCAACCTGTACCAGTTTTGATTTCTCTATCTGTATCTCAGAGGGTTTCTTTGAGCTTTTAACTACTGCTTTCTCAGATGTAATCTCAGTTTGTACCTCTGAACTCTCTTTAGCCGGTTCTTCAGATGGTTTATCTGTTGTTTCTACCAGTTTCTCAGTGGTATCCTCTATCGGTTGCTCTGTTTGTGTTGGTTTTTCTATGTTCATCTCAACCTCTGCAACCGATGGCTCAGTAGTCACATTTTTCTCCTTATCCTCAGTGGTTTCTCTATCAACCACAATGTTAACTTCCTGAGTGTCTACATTTACTGTATACAAAATTTCTGATTTAGGGTTTGTATCTTCTATCAGAGTCTCCATACTCTCAGTGGCCAGTTGATTTTCAGTAGTGTCTACTGGTGGAGTATCGAAAAGAGGTGGGGGCACATTGTCAGTTATTTTCAGGCTTGGTGGTCCACCTACCTTACCTTTCCCCTTATCTCTGTCCTTTTGACATACTTTGATAGTTTTTGGCCTAGTAATTCTTCCTCTTTTTCTTTTTCCACAAAGAATATATCCCATCCATCTATTGTTTCCTTAGATACTTTAGTTACTCTACCAACCATTAGTGCTACATGTCAGTGAGCAATAGAAAATACTGTCCGGTTAGCCTCACTGATTAATTTGTCTATTTCAACAGGTGAGTTAACTGGATGCACTGCCAGTAATTTTTCAATCTTAATCTTTTTATCCAATTCAACAATGGCTAATCTTCTAGCTTCTAATCTCCTATACAAACAATTTGCATAAAAAATTTCTTGTATATATCTAAGTGTAGAATTACACTATTTTTTATGCTTTCCTTATCATCAACTGATAGTGTATTGTACATTTTATTGATGTTCTTCAGCTTACCATCCTCTGTAATTTCGCTAAGAAGTTTGTCTAGAGGAGCAATAGTTTGTTTCACCTTCTTCTTCTTAGGAGTCATTTTCTTTGCCAAAGGCCTTACTACTTGTTGCTTCTATCTTGTTCTTTTAGGTGTAGGAGAGGGTGCCGGTGAGGGTTTTCTTTTTCTTTCAACCCTTTTAAATACATCAGGTATATCACTTTCAGAAGAAGTACCAACCAATGAAAGATGGGTTTCCGGTTGAGGTGCTTCCAACTCACTTTCACTTATAGCAGTTTGTCTCAAAACACCTTCCTTGATTGCCTTTGCCTATCACATTCCTTTCCTTATAGTTGCTTCAACCGTCTTAACCCTTTTTCTAGATTGAATTCCACTTTCTATTGTTTCAGCATTTCCAAAAACTTTCTCTTTCAGTTCCTTTGGAGCTTCAAGGAGGGCTTTTGCATAAGTTTCTATGATGTTGTCATCTATTTCATAGCCCATTTCAATTACCCAAATAGTTTGAGGGACAACTGCTTCCATCCAAATTTCATCTTTCTTGATCATAAAACAAATTTCCTTTTGATACCTATCCACAATAGCTTGTGATAGTCTTACTCTAGTCTTCATTCGAGCCTTCAATGCTTGAAAATGCTCATTTATGTTTTTCTCCCTGTTCTCTCCCATATTATTCAACAGATCTGATAGTTGTTTTCCTACCAGTATGTCAAATCCAAAATCTCTAGCACCAATACTAGGTACTTGTTTGGTTATGTACATCATCAGACAAACAAGTAAGTTTCCGAATCTAAATGTTCCTTTCTTATCTCCTTTAATCTTTCCCAAATTTTCTATTAGCTCATCTTTAAGCCATTCACATATATCTATTCTTGCATTATCATTGACCATATCATAGGCACTCTTGATACATAGGCTAGAAACTAAATTTAACCTATTTGCATGTGTAGCCTTATAACCTAAGATCATACTAATAAATCTGATATTTATATCCTTCACATCGTTTACCCTTAGATATCTCTTATCAAATGTTGCACCGGTTAGGTTTATCACTGTGTCATTTGAGACCTTCTTTGTTTTGTCCGGTCTATTACCGATGGAGGGTAACCCTATTACAACTTTTACTACTTCTTTTGTGATTTTATGAATAGAGTCTAACCAGAAAAATTCACCATGTACTCTGCTTAACACAATCCTTATGATATCTTTGGGAAAATCTGGGATACTAAGAACTTCAATGAAACCTGAGGTTTCTACTATCTTATGTTCAGGTTTGACATTTCCAAATTCATCACAAATCATAGTTTTAAACATGTTCTTAATCTCATCATCACCTAATTCATCAATATGACAATGTATATACATCCTAGGGTCTTCAACATATACTACTCCTTTAGGGATTTGAGAAAATGCACCTATGCTATCATCTTTCTTTGCAATTTCAGGAACCAGTTTGAAAATGGGTCTAGGGCACTTAATAACTTCAAAAATAGTAGGTTTTACAATAAATTTAGGAGTGGATGAAGATGCCATATCTATAAATACCTCAATCTACCTTAGGGATGAATGCTTTGATGGATTGCTTCACTTCTTTGCTTAGAATACCTTCGCTCAGGAATTTTCGCGCTCTCGAGGATTTGAATGCTTGGTGAATGAAAAAGGAGCCAAAACACTTGCTTTATAATGTTATTTTTACCAACTACCACATTTAATGCTTGCCGGTTAAGTCACAACTTAAGTCATTTGCCGATATAGAAGCAATTTCAACTTCTCACCATTAACCGAGGGAATAATAGCAATTTTTTCATTTTGTTGCTAAACTCCCAAAGGATTTTTCTTTAGTTAGATGAAGACTCTCCTATCAGTGGAGTGTTACTCTGTTCTACCAGTGGAGGAGTATTCCCATCAATATTCAAATCTGACTTTCTGATCCATTATTTTGAGAATTCTTGCTTTACCTCTTCAACCTTTTCTTTACCTTTCAAACTAGGACTTTTGTTATTTGTTAGTGATGCCTTACTTCTACAAAATTTTGCAGTATGTCCAATTTTGTTACAGGCATAACAAGTCACATTGTTCTTCTGAATAGCTTTCCCATATCCTATGCCAGTATGTGTTCTGCATTGATTAGATAAGTGTCCAAATCTTCCACAAATATAATATCTTACATTCATTCTACAATTCTCTGAATTATGACCAGCTTTGTTGCATTTAGAACATTGACCAATGGGTGTATTAGTATTCTGATAATTTCTAGATCTGCACTGATTTTCTCTATGACCATACTTGTTACAGTTAAAGCATTTTCCATTAAACTTGTATGCAGTAGGTTGTCTGACCGGTTTCCTATGATCATGATTGTTTGCAATACCGGAGCTTTCACCAAATTCAAAGCCAAGGCCATTTGTATCACCATTAGGTTTCTGATTCTTCAGCATGTGACCAAGTTCTTTTGAACTTTTCTCGAATTTTTCCTTGTGATGATTTGCAGCAATCAGTTCACTCTCCAAGATTACTTTCTGTCTTATGAGTTCAGTTCTATCATTTTGTGTGTGCATAAGATCTATCTTCAACATATCATTTTCATGACCGAGTCTTGTGTTTTAATTTCTAGCATCATTTAGTCTTCTAACCAAGTCTTCTTCATTCTTCTTTCTATCTTCAATTTCTTTACAAAGTCTCATAGTCATATCCTGCATCTCTTTCTTTGTTGTACTGATTTCTTGTCTTAGCTTATTTATCAAATCATTAAGAGTTTCCTTTTCATTTTCCTCATTCTACATCTTTTCACAAAGTTCTCTCCTCTTGTTCCTTGCAATAGTAAAATTCTCTTGAAGTGCTTGAATAATATCCTGAGTAGCCTTAAGATCATCTTCAAGTTTGCTATTCTTTACTTTTTCTACATCATAGTCTATAAGAGTTGTTTCCAATTGTTTTCTCAAGTTTTCCATCTCTACCGGTGACAAGATCTTCCTCAAGCTTTTAGGCTTCTGAAAATAGAGGTTCAAGCTCTGATACCAATTGTTAGGATTCCCAAAGATACTGAGAGGGGGGGGGTGAGTCAGTATCTAACCGGTATATAGATTTACTTGACTTAAAACATGAAAAACATACTAAAACTGTGTATTGGTAAACCAAAAATAATGTAGTAAATAAGAATAACAGTAACCACATGAGAAGCACACCATAACACGGTATTTTAATGAGGAAACCCAGTGTGGGAAAAACCTCGGTGGGATTTGTGACCCATAATATTCGCTTAATGGCCAATAAGGGAATATTACTCTTACAATAGGGGCCTGCACATGCAGGAAGGCCAAGTGCCTAGAGCTCATTGCTCAATTACAAAAGAAGTCACACTAACTTACAAAAATGGATTATACTAATCCAATGTCTTATACTGCTTTAGATCAGCATCTGCTATGCCAAATTTAGTACCGGTTTAAGCTCTGCTACAACATAAATCCTTAACCAATATTTTGCATATTAGGTCTACTTATCTCGCATCCTATTTCACACATATTTCCTATTATAAAATGATCTCATACATATATGAGCCATATTACAACTCGCCATGTTGGCTTACAATGATTTTACAATTAACTACAAAATATATTTTAAACAAAATTGAGGTCGGCCAAGGTGTCAATATCCTTCCTTTCACTGTCGGTGTTCTGTGTGCTGGTGTAGAGTCTGTCGGTGTCGATGCCAGTATCTTTGTCTTGCTGGTGTCCTATGATTGCAAGGTTTCCATCAATGACAAAACCTTCAATCACTTACAATTTCTCATTGGAGTGTGCATTTGCCAACATTCATTTCTTCCAAAGAATTTTATATATTTCTATACCAACATAAAGGAATATAGGTTAGGACTGCTATGAAAGAGAAAACATAGGAGGAACAAGCCCAAAGGTTACAAGAGGAGGTGGACCTTGCTAAGAAAGAAATGACACTTGAGAAAGGAAGGTAACTACTTAGGATGGGACATGAGGTCTGCATTACTGTTTGACGGTTTCCTCAAGAAGCAAGACCCCAACAAGAAGATCATACCAGAGGAGATAGAAAAGATCTTTATGGGCTTAGTATATGATCCAAATCAAAAGACTCTCATAATATGGGCCTTGCATCTGAAGGAAAAGAGACCCATACTGGTTTATATGGATCAATTTTTTGGCCACTTGATGATCCAGCAGGTTGGGAAAACTGATCCCAGAATCATAGCCAAGCTGAACGTGGATGTAGCAAAATTGAATCAGGAACAAACAAAGTTTTTGGTCAAAGAGAACAACATTTATAGAGGCTTGTATGAGAAGTCTACTGAAGAAATCCAGAGGCTACAAGGATAGTTGTCACAAAAGACTCCTATTATGGGGGTACATGAACTAGATATGGGTTATCAACCTGACCTAAGGGTCTTAGTTGCTATATCTAATGCTACCTATAGGAGGATAAAGGCTAAAAAGTTAGCCAAGCAGTTAACCAGTGCCCAACAAAAGATGAACAAGTTGGCAAATGATTTCATTGAGCATAGGTTCAAAGCTATGTTGCCACATGCTAACCAATATTGGAAAGAATACACACGGACTATGAAAGATATAAAAGAGTATGAGAGATTAAAGGAGAGATTACAAGATGTATTGAAGGATAATGAGGCCATGACTACAAAAGAAAGAGCTCAAGGGGGCCAATACCTGATGGAGCATGACAAATACACAGACACATTGAATAAAGACCTCCAAATATTGGACGAAGACTGTGTTGCAATGATACTGGTTATCTACCAGGATGGTGAAATGACTCCATTAGAGAAATGGCAAAAGGAATTTATATAGATTAAGAAGAAAGTCATGGCTAGATTTAACCAAAATGAAGATATGGCCCCACATGTCAACTAGGCGGTGTTTGATCTCTTTTCACTGGAAACAGATATGAAAAGAAAGATCGCGGCTGTTAGATGCTATAAGAGTGGCAGTTATATTAATTATCTTGGCATGCTTAATCTATTTATCTTTCACTTTGTTAAGCAATTGTAATCAGGTTGTTAATGATGAAGGGACATAACTTTTCACAGAATAGGTGTTGCTCACTTATTTATATGAGCAAGTTTTGTAAAATGAAAAGGGGGATTAGAAGAAGATACTAGATAGATACTATAGCCTCTAGCATAATATTATACCATTTTGAAGCTTTAATAGAATTAGTTGTTTTCCTCTGCATATGTGTTGTGGATCATCTCATTTTCTATAGGTAGTTGTTTGTGATATTATCTAAAGTAGATAAGGTTATTCGTATTCTTACAACAAAGTTTATGTTTCTATGTTATAAACTTGGATTACAAGGATCTACTTGTGAATTGTAATTGTTCCTTGTAGTTCTTCCTTGGATGGTCCTTTAAGGTTAAGGTTAAATTCATTCAGGTGGTTTATGATATAAACATTTAGCAGATCTCATAAGAAATAGTAACTAATAGATTTACCAAAGGGGGTAGGTTTAAAAACCGTCTCACAAATCATACATTAATTCCTAGGGAAATATAAGACTTTGAAGCCCAAATAACAGGAAAGAAATTGGTCATTCATAAATCACAACCTTTACCATATTAAATACCTTTACATTAAAGCAATAGGACTACTTGAGTAGGACACATAAAACCAATTAGCAATAGTGTACATACTTATAAATTTCAAGTACAAAGATCGAATAGCTTTCACAACAACAATCTTGAACTCAATTAAAAGCCACCTATCCTAGGAACCTATGTCATTTTGAGGTAGGGAATAATTTAGATCAAGATTCTCAATCTTCTATAAAAGTATTAGTCATCAAAAGCCACTAGTGAATAGGTATAACCGCCTAGGTCTTGCAAAGCCTAAAGTGAGGGAGTTAGTAACCAAATAGGTTCACTCTATAAGTTGGCCAAGTCAAATTGGAGGGTTTGATCATATGAGTTGGTATTCCTTAGAATATATCCAATCTATTGATTTGAGATCCATCAAAGTTGATGAGTGCATAATGGAGGCGGTTGAGCCTAGACCGGAAGAAGTGGAACCCATGGGATATGAGGTTATGTATGACATGCTAGATGGGTATGCCTCTACCCTACTCACCTCACCCCTTGATCCAAAGGAAAAGAGAACCGACCCCTATTTGGAAAGGGTTACACCAATTGAAGAACCGTCAGTAAAGAAGAGAAAGGAAGGGCCTTCAGTATCTACACTTGTTACCGCAACAAGTCCCAAAGTGACCAAGCGATCACTAGCAAAGCAAAAACTGGAAGTTGCACCTACCAAAGTCTTTGAGAGAAAGCGAAAGACAAAAGACAACACACTAGACTCAGAGGACACTATGTCTGAAGAACAACCTAAGAAGACTAGGCAAATGAGGAAAAAGACAAAGAATGAACCGACAACATCTGCACCAGTAAATATTGATATTTCCTCCTACAAACCTTTGACACATTGTCAAAGAACAATTAAGAATATTAGAAGAAAAGTGCTTGGTGATTTGAAAGAGTGCTTTGATGATTTTAATGATAATGAAAAGGAAGAAGTTGAATAGGAAGTCATTAATTATTTATGTATTAATGACCGGTGGCCATCAAAAATTAAATCCGAGACACCTGATTCTTTATATAATTCTTTAGATAACAAGTGGCACATTGCCATAGAGAAGGAACAGGAAATAAGAGAGGAAGTATTTGCACAATACTTTCCTGATGTACCTAAATCATAACTTTATGAAGTGATGGAAAGATATAAGGGCCTCTTCTTCATGAGAAGAAGGAGACTCCTATTGCTAGAAGGAAAAGTCCCAGAAGTGGTAAAAGATACCCACTCCCTTGCTCAATCCACTCTGAAGTTGCACCAAGTGGTAGAAGCCAACAAGAAAGTTGAGCAAGAACCAGAAATCAATCAACTGAATGAGGCCTATGATAGTGAAGGAGTATCGGTCATTGATTAAATGGAACCCATTGATGTTGATGCCTTGAATGGTGAAGATGTTACTCTGAGTACACCAACTGAACTGGCAGGACACAAAAAATAGGCAGAGGAAGAGAAGAAGCAACAAGAAGAAAGAAATAAGAAACATGCAGATGAAGAGGAAAAGAGAAAAGAAGAAGAAAAGAGGAAACAAGAAGAGGATAGGAGAAAAGAAGAGGAGAACAAGAGACAAGAGAAGGAAGCAGAAAAGAAACAGAAGGAAGAAGAAAAGAAATAAGAAGAGGAGAAGAGAAAGGAAGAGGAGAAGAAAAAAGAAGAGGAGAAGAGAAAGGAAGAGGAGAAAAGGAAGCGGGAAGAGGAAAAGAAGAAGAAGGATGAAGATGAAGAGAAGTGGAAAGAAGAGGAGAAGAAGAAAGAAGAGAAAAGGCAGACAGAGGAAGAGGAGAAAAAGAAGGCAGAAGAAGACAAGCCAAGAGCGAAAGAGAAGGAGGAACAGAGAACTCAAATGGAGACCCCAAAGGCAACTGGTAGTCAAGCCAAACCGGTTGACATTACCAGTCCCATTGACCTCCAATCTGCAAATGAATCAGAGTTGCTGCAAAGCATTAAGCTTGTTCAAGAATGCCTAGAGGTGATAAGGAGGAAGAAGGAGCAAGACGTGATCCAAGTTGCAGTGGACACTCTTACCAGTCTGATACCTGGTACCAACCTCCCTAGTACCGATTCCTCTATGGCTCAATTGAAACTCTTATGCATAGTTGTGGAGGACCGGGTCCAAATCCTGGAAGAGGTTGCTGAAGCAAATGGCAAGAAGGAGCATCAAAAGGCTTTGAACACTGCCTTGGTGAAAAAGTTACATGAGCTCTGGTCCGATCTGCAGAAGGCACAAAAGGACATCAGAGATGTAATGGATGAGGGGAAATTATTGCTCAGTAAGATATGTCAACCCCATCTATTCTATGATGATGTTCTTGCTCAAAAAGAGAAACTAGAAATTGATTTGCAGACATTCATAAACACCTTCAAGATGCCATATGATTCCTTTACCGCTTATGGGAAAACCATTCACCGGTTTCAACTTCAGGCTGCAAGAATTGATTTGGAGATTAGAAACCGGACTAGGGATTTGCAGGAACTACAACTAGTTCTACTACCACAACTGCAAATACTTCAGAAGTGCTATCTCAATCTGGATGCCTTGACAGTTACTCAAGAGATGAGTACCTTGGATGCCATGGAGGAACAGGTATCCCAAATACAAACAGAGAGTGAGGTTGCAAACTCATTTCTTGAGTCATGGTCCTTATCCATGAAGCAATTTATGCAGGACTTTAAATCTATTTTTGACAAGTTTTACTCTTTATTGTCATAAACATTTATTCAGCTAATAGAAACAGGGGAGTATTCAGCTGTATTTTGTCATTGTTGGCAAAGGGGGAGAAGTATTATGGTATTTAAAATTTTGATGCATGCTATGTATACTCTCATGTTTATCTTTGTAAGGAAGTAGTGTACATTATATTTTCTATAAAGGGATAGTGTATATGCTTAGGGGGAGTATTTTTTATTATGGCATATTTTTTGTAAAACACTTAGATGACAAATTTTTTCGTAAGTGTTGCCATCAATGCCAAAGGGGGAGATTGTTGGCATTTTTGATGATTATGTTGTGATTGTCATTGATGGAAACACACTTGCTATGAGCTCACTTTTTGTATGTATGAGTTATGCTCAACCGGTATTTGTTTCAAACTGGTATTATGTTGTAGTCTTTAGACTATCGATGTTTTGCAGAAAGTGTTTATCGATCTCAAGCGGAATGAGGACCTCAAGCGGTTCAAGGATCTCAAGTGGAATGAAACAAAGGAACTAAAAGTGGTAGTTATCATTTTCCCAGTCTTCATTTTTGTCAAACTAGTAATTTTTGGCAATATTGCATTATAACAGACAATGAAAGATTGTTGGCATTTCTTAAGGATATTGAGAAGGTTGTTGATGATTATGGATATAACTGATTAAAGATGTTTTACTATCTTGATATTATTATTTTGTCATTGATGTCAAGAAATTGATTTTCTAATTCAGTATGATGTTGCCATATCTTGAGAAGTATGATATGAAGATTATAAAGATGTCGGTAAAAGACACAGGAAAGAATATGATGAATAAGGTATTCAATGGGCAACTACTACCGAGTCAGACAATGATGAGATCATGATGTTTTAGATTGTCTTAACATCATACATATGTTGTAAATTGTAAAGGTTAATACTATACTATGTTATCATGCAAGGAACCTAGTCGGCAAACCCTAAGGAACCTAGTCGGTAAACCCTAAGGTTATCGCTATCGGTTAATGAAGGCTGAATGTCTACTGAGTGGAGTTTAGTATTCACTGAGTTGTTACCGAGTTGTAACTGAGCTATAACAAAATGCATTAAATATTTACATGCGGTATTTAATTAAGTTGATGAGCTGGAGTGGATTAAATGATTGGTGAGCCATGGAAGAAGTTTGTTAACGAATCTAAGGTAATGGAAAGTCGACATGAAGATCTACAGCTCAGATTGAACCACAATACCTTGGCACAAGTTCCAAGACTATTATGCAAGTTCCAAGGTGGGGTAAAACATTTTCAGATCAAAAGATGCATTGAACCTGGACAAGATCGAAGATCTGATGGCTATCATTGATCATGGGAGTTATGATCAAGGAGATTATGTGGTTACCTAATTGTTTATAAATAGGAAATTGATGATAAACAATGTATGTGGGCAAGTGTATGCATAGGGATGCTACATGGTGATTACCAAGCATAGAAGCTTGAAGACTTGTTAGAATAACAGAGTATAGAAGCCCAGCAGATAGACAAGATTAGTTCTATGTCTAGATTGTATTGAACAAATAGAAATCTGCTTTAGCATTTTAGATGTAAAGTTGCAGATAATTTTTATTACTGTTATTTTGTGAAAGTGACAAAAAATATCTTAACCGAGTGGACTTAACAGTTTTATATGTAAATACTCTAGCAAGGTGACATTTTGATTGAGTGTTTGAAATCCTTTAACAAGGTCACTTCTAACAAAGTGAAGATCCTAATAGATCTGAGGGAAATCCCTTAACCGGGTCACATCTAGCAATGTGTTTGTAATCTTTAACAGGATTTGCTTTTAACCGAGCATACTCTAGAAGAGTATATTTCTTAGTGGGTCCAAAATCCCACAGTGGTTTTTCCCTATTTGAGTTTCCACGTTAAATCTGGTGTTATGAGGTTTATATTGTTCATATGCTTTTGAGTTAGCATGTTTAACAATTTTGGTTATATTACTGATATATGTTACTAAGGTTGAATCTGATGTTTTTATGGATGATTAAGTTTGTATGATTCACCCCCCCTCTCATCTTGTTGGCTATTGGATCTGTACTTATATTAAGTATCAGAACTATCAATTGGTATTAGAGCTTTGGACTCCAAAAGGAAAGTTTAAAGGCACTTGAGTTAAAGATCCAAAAATGTATAAGAGGGATGCACTGAAGCTGAACAAGTCAAGTTTCTCTACATGGTAGAAAAGGATGAAGCTGCATCTATTAGGAGTTGGATAATATGTTGTATACTATCTGGAGAATGATTTTTTTACACTGAGCACCTATCCATTGACTATGGAAGAGATAAAGGCGAAGCAAGAACATATTCAAGCAATGATTGAAATAATATCTGCATTGACCGATTTAGAGTTTAATGATCTAGAAGGCTACAATGATGCAAAGGCAATGTGGGATAAGCTCATATCAGTATATGGAGGAGATGAACATGTTCAAAGAGCAAAAGTAGACAGTCTGAGAGGACAACTTGAATCTATGAGGATGAATGAAGGTGAGAACATAACTCAATATAGTACAAGACTAAAAGAGATTGTCAATCAAATCAAAGGAGCAGGTGGAACTATTGAAGAAAAGGATATAACAAGTAAGTTGTTAAGAACCTTTCTGCTAGCTTATGCAATTTGAGTCTCTGTAATCAATGAATTGAGGTCTGTACCTAATATGCCAGTTTCTTTGGATGCTACTATTGGTAAGCTACATGCATTTGAGTTAAGTAATTTTGATAACAATGGATCTTCGGTAAATAAAGTTGAATATGCATTTAGTTCTTTTCATCTTGATGAATCTAATGATTACAATGAAAGAAAGTACAAGTACTCTAAAGGAGATCATAGTGGAGCAAGTGAAAGATTTTGTAAGAATAGGAAGAAGTACACAAACTGTATGAGGAAATCAGAAAGCAGGAAGAGTTTGAAACACTATTAGCTAGAAGGTTACCAAGAGGCAAAGGTAAGTATAAAGGAAAATTACCTCTGAAATGTTTCAATTGTGATAAGATAGGACATATGACTTCTAGCTATCCTGACAAAGACTCTATTGAAAAGAGAGATTACTGAGATGATAGACAGAAAGACAATCATTACAGAGGACACTGAGACTTCAGAAGAAGAGATAGAAAGACATGCTTAATAGCTGATGAGGAATCCAATGATGATAAATTAGATGAAACTCATATAGAGGAAGTAGTTTATGTGGCTATCAAAGATGGTTCAGATGAAGAAAGGTATGAAGAAAAAGCCCTAATATCTCACATAAACACTAATGATTCTTGGATCATAGATAGTGGATGCTCACATCATATGACAGGTGATAAACACAAGTTTGTTATGTTAGAAGATTATGATGGAGGCTATGTTAGATTTGCTAATGATGCACCATTTCTGGTGAAAGGTAAAGGATCTATAACACTTCTTGACAATGCAAGATGCAATAATGTTTATTGGGTTGAAGGTTTGAAATACAATTTGCTGAGTGTAGCACAGCTAAACAATACAGGTTGCCGAATAGAATTTTAGAAAGGAATTGTCAAAGTTCATGACAAGAATGAAAAGTTAGCTGCTACTGGGACACGAACAAAAGGTAACACATTTCACCTTGACTCAACTCGGAATAAATGTCTGTATGCAAAAATAGATGATACTTGGTTATGGCATAAAAGGTTTTGTCATGTAAATTTTGATAATCTGATCAAAATAAGTAAGAAGCATCGAGTAAGAGGTCTACTGAATCTTGAAAAACCTGAGAATGATATGTGCCGAGGATACCAGATGGGTAAGATGACAAGATCAAGCTTTACAAGTAAGTCTTACACTTCTAAGGGAATTTTAGATCTAGTGCACATTGATCTCTGTGGTCCTATGAAAGTTCAAAGTTATTATGGTGATAAGTATTTCATATTATTTGTGGATGACTATTCAAGGATGATGTCAGTAATGTTTTTAAAGGAAAAATCAGAAGCTTTTCAAATGTTTAAATGGTACAAGGCAAGAGTTGAAAATGAAACAGGAAGACAACTGAAATGTCTTAGATTAGATAGAGGAGGAGAGTTCACATCTGGTGAATTTAACTTATTCTGCAATGATCATGGTATTAAAGGACAAGTCTTTGCACTGAGAACTCCACAACATAATGGAATAGCTGAAAGAAGAAATAGATCTATTGTGGATTGTGCTAGAACACTGATGATTGAAAAGAAGGTGCCACAAACATTTTGGAGAGAAGCAATAAGCACAATTGTTTACACCTTGAGCTGAGTTCAATTGAAGAAAGGTACTTTGAAGACACCATATGAAATCTGATATGATAAGAAACCTAATGTTAGTTATTTTAAAATCTTTGGAAGTAGATGCTATGTTCACAAAGATGATAGAAATGGCAAGTTTGATCAGAAAAGTGAAGAAGGAACATTTCTAGGTTATTCTTCCAGAAGCAAAGCATTTAAATGTCTGATCAAATCATCTAACAAAATAGTAGAAAGTGCAAATGTGAAAATTGATGAATTTGCAGAAATAAATGATGAAGGAAATTCCAAGGAACCAGAAGACTATGATGAATTTGTCTATGTTCAACCGAGAAGTCCTACCAAGAAAACTATTGAAGAAAATGAAGAGAATATCCAGTTACTGAGTGATGAAGAAGATCATACAGAGCCTACCAAGACTGTATTAGCCATGTATGTCAGAAGACATCATGCACCAAGTTAGATTATAGGAGATAAGGATGATCCAGTGATGACAAGGAATACACTGAGATAGAACACATTTTTGATATCTGAATTTGAACCGATAATAGTGAAAGAGGCATTTAACAGTGAAGATTGGGTAAATGCTATGATAGAAGAGATTGACCAAATCAAGAAGAATGACACATGGACACTAATCCCAAGACCGAAGGACAAAAATGTAATCGGTATAAAGTGGATTTTCAAAAACAAGCTAAATGAAAAATGAGAAGTCATTCAAAACAAAGCAAGATTAGTTTGCAAAGGTTATGCTCAAGAAGAAGGAATTGATTATGGTGAAACTTTTGCACCTGTTGCTAGACTTGAAGGAGTAAGAACATTGTTGGCCTATGCTGCTTTCAAGAACTTCAAGGTATATCAAATGGATGTCAAATCTGCATTTCTGAATGGAATATTAGAAGAAGAAGCTTTCATTGAACAACCTGAAGGATTTGTTGAAGAAAATAATAAAGATCAGGTATGTAAATTGAACAAATCTTTATATGGTTTGAAACAAGCACCAAGAGCATGGTATGAAAGATTGCACTCTTATTTGATTAAGATTGGTTTTATAAGGACAAGTGAGAACAACAACATGTACATGAAGAATGATGAAAATGGAATACTGATCTCAGCCATATTTGTTGATGATATTATATTTTGTGGAAATGACTCTTTATGAAAGAACTTTGGAAATGAAATGAGTAAAGAATTTGAGATGTCATTAATCGGTGAGATAAAATATTTTATAGGTTTACAGATACTGCAAATGAAAAATGAGATTTTCATTACTCAATCCAAGTACATAAAGGAAATCTTGAAGAAATTTGGAATGGATGATTCAAAACCAGTAAGTACTCCTATGACTACCAACTGTAAATTATCTAAGAATGATGAATCTGCATCTATTGATGAGACACTCTACCGATCCATGATTGGAAAACTACAATATGTTGTTCATAGCAGACCAGACATAGCACATACAGTAGGTATAGTTGCAAGATTCTCTGCAGATCCTAAGGAAACACACATGACAGCAATCAAAAGAATTTTTAGATACTTGAAAGGCACAGAGGATTATCGCTTAGTATATAAGAAAGGAAATGATTTTGATTTAAAAGTTTATACTGATGCTAATTGGGCAGGCAACATTGATGACAAAAAAAGAACAAGTGGAGGAGCTTTCTTTTTAGGAGAAAGACTAGTGAGTTGGCTTAGCAAGAAACAAGGATGTGTTTCATAGTCAATAGCAGAAGCTGAATATGTTGTTGTAGCATTGAATTGTACCAACATTGCATGGATCAAACAACTATTGGAAGGTATAAATGAGAAAGTTACCATGCCTGTAAGTATATTCTGTGACAATACTAGTGCCATTAATATTTCAAAGAATCTTGTTATGCACTCTAAGACAAAGCACATATCTATCAAATATCATTATCTTAGAGAAGAAGCTCAAGAGAAGAAAGTCGTGTTGGAATATGTTAGCACAAAGGAGAAAATATAAGATATCTTCACCAAGCCACTACCAAATGACACTTTTGAATATCTTAGAAGCAAGTTAGGGGTCCTACCCCTATCTTCTACTCACTGACTGAGTTCGGTGAAAGCATCAATCTGATGACTCTAATGAATATCTTTTGGGAGTTGATGCTAAGTTATACACTTTAGGATGTTTTCTAAAAGTGTACTGGAATTAATACAAGAAATATTATAGGGAACAGGAATTGAAGACAAATGCTCTGACCGAGACTCATTTGATACACAACAGCAGGAAATCACTTCTTACAGAAAGAAATTATGTTTTAGTTCTTTATTTTCTTTTTGGCATTGTTGTCAAAGGGGGAGAAGACCTACAAAGGGGGAGAAGACTACTATAAAGGAGAGAAGACTAAGAGAAAACTGAGCAGACTACAGATTGGGAAGAAGACTGAAGAAATGAGAAGAAGTCTAATGTATGGGGGAGAGCATTTCAGCATTTCAAAATCACATCAATCCAAATCTATTAAGGTCAAATCAATTGGTTTTGCCATCAATGCCAAAGGGGGAGATTGTTGGCAATATTGCATTATAATAGACAATGAAAGATTGTTGGCATTTCTTAAGGATATTGAGAAGGTTGTTGATGATTATGGATATAACTGATTAAAGATGTTTTACTGTCTTGATATTATTATTTTGTCATTGATGTCAAGAAATTGATTTTCTAATTCAGTATGATGTTGCCATATCTTGAGAAGTATGATATGAAGATTATAAAGATGTCAGTAAAAGACATAGGAAAAAATATGATGAATAAGGTATTCAATGGGCAACTACTACCAAGTCAGACAATGATGAGATCATGATGTTTTAGATTGTTTTAACATCATACATATGTTGTAAATTGTAAAGGTTAATACTATACTATGTTATCAAGCAAAGAACCTAGTCGTTAAACCCTAAGGAGCCTAGTTGGTAAACCCTAAGGTTATCACTATCGGTTAATGAAGGCCGAATGTCTACCGAGTGGAGTTTAGTATTCACCAAGTTGTTACTAAGTTGTAACCAAGCTATAACAGAATGCATTAAATGTTTACATGCGGTATTTAATGAAGGAAGCTAATGAGCTAGAGCAGATTAAATGATTGGTGAGACGTGGAAGAAGTTTGTTAATGAATCTAAGGCAATGGAAAGTCGGCATGAAGATCTACAACTCAGATTGAACCGCAATACCCTGGCACAAGTTCCAAGACTATTATGCAAGTTCCAAGGTGGGGTAAAATGTTTTCAGATTGAAAGATGCATTGAACCTAGACAAGATCGAAGATCTGAAGGCTATCATTGGTCATGGGAAATGTGATCAAAGAGATTATGCGGTTACCTAATTGTTTATAAATAGGAAACCGATGATAAACAATATATGCAGGCAAGTGTATGCACAGGGATGCTACATGGTGATTACCGAGCACAAAAGCTTGAAGACCTGTTAGAATAACAAAGTATAGAAGCCCAACAGATAGACAAGATTAGTTCTATGTCTAGATTGTATTGAACAAATAGGAATCTGCTTTAGCTTTTTAGATGTGAAGTTGCAGATAGATTTTTATTACTGTTATTTTGTGAAAGTGATAGAAAATCTCTTAACTGAGTGGACTTAATAGTCTTATATGTAAATCCTCTAGCAAGGTGACATTCTGATTGAGTGTTTGAAATCCTTTAACAAGGTCAGTTCTAACAAAGTGAAGATCCTAACAGATCTGAGGGAAATCCCTTAACCAGGTCACATCTAGCAATGTGTTTGTAATCTTTAACAAGATTTGCTTTTAACTGAGCATACTCTAGAAGAGTATAATTCATAGTGGGTCCGAAATCCCATAGTGGTTTTTCGCTATTTGAGTTTCCACTTTAAATCTAGTGTTATGAGGTTTATATTGTTCACATGCTTTTGAGTTAGCATGTTTAACAGTTTTGGTTATATTACTGATATATGTTACTGAGGTTGAATCTGATGTTTTTATGGATGATTAAGTTTGTATGATTCACTCCCCCTCTCATCTTGTTGGCTATTGGATCTGTACTTATATTAAGTATCAGAACTATCAGTAATCTGTTTAATAGTTAAACTAGTATTACTCTGAGTTACCAACTGGTAATTGGTAAAGTTGTATAAACTGGTAATACTCTGTGATGAGTTACCAACCGGTATATTTTTCTAATGAGTTACCAACTAGTATATTTTTGTGATGAGTTACCATCTACTAACACTTTCATTGTGATATTGTGTCATGTTACCAAATGTGTCTAGATACACTAAACCTAGGAACTTGCAATGTAATCCTATTGGACCGACATGAAATCAGATTCCTTTTTAAGGACATCATGTCTAGGGTTTTAGTGTGTGTAGTTGTTAAGGTTTTTAGGTGGTTGATGAGTTCTTATATGTGCGATCTTAATAGAGAAGACCAGGTCTATGTGTTGTAATAGAGTGTGGATTTATTGAAGACTAAAGTAATACTGAAATGCATTAGCAATGAGCTACCATGGATCTAACCAAGCAGATTGTGCCATTTGCTAGATCATTCACTTGTTGATTACTCACATCTTTGACAAGGCAGAAACCCTTAATCGAGTAGGCCCAGAAAAGCCTTTGTAAATCCTCTAACAAGGTGATTCATAGCTGTGGGTCTGAAATCCTCTCACAAGGTAGTCCTTAATCAGACTTATCTCCTAATAGAGATTGAGATTCCTAATAGGATATGTTCTGGTGAAGAACATTGTATGACTTTAACCGATCTGACCCTAACCAGTCTGGTTACTATTCTACAGATAGTTACTTGTGAGTTTCATCCCACCGTGGTTTTTCCCATTTGGGTTTCCACGTCAAAATCTCTTATGTTATGGTGATTGTGCTTCTATGGGTGAATGCCTTGTTGTTTGGTTTGCATTTGTGTTAACCAGTTTGTTAGTTAAACTGTTATATCAGTTTGCTGCTAGACTGATAAAGTGTGTGAGTTCAATATTTTTTGGTATACTAATTCACCCCCCCCTCTTAGTATTCATCAGGATGTTTTTCACATCTAGTGTTGTCATCAATACCAAAGGGGGAGATTGTTGGCAATTTGGAGGAATTGATTATGTGTTGCATTGATGTTTTGTCATTGATGTCAACACTAGCTGCTTTAGTTATTTACCGGTATCTAGTTGGTCTCGGTAGGATGACTGGTTTTTGGTTGGTAAGATCATGTTGATCTGGTATGCTTTGGCTTATGGAATTGGCTTAGATCTGCTATTCATGCTATTCAGATATATGTTCAGTCAATTGGTATTCATTTGGTGATTAGATGCTATCTTATATGCTAGTAAGCCTAGTTTATTGATCTAGTGAGGGTTTAACTAGTAGAGTTTTATTGAAGATATTTTGATATTATGCATAAGTGGTGTTGATGTGGCTTCTAGTAGGGATTCATTATTTTGATGGTGATTGTGTTCAATCTATTACTACTTATCAAGTTGCCATTAGTTTTATGTCAAATTTATACTATATACTCTAGTCGGTTATCTCTACCAAGACATTCAGTCGGTATGAACAGTCTAGTCGGTTATAGAAGAAAGTAAGTCTCAAAACATAGTATACACCGAGCTGTCTACCGAGTATCATCTCATGTCTACCGAGCAACAAAGATGACACACTGAGTTGATATACACCGAGTGAAACATGTTACCAGATTCATTGAACCTAGACATGCATATGAAAACGTGTTACAAGATCGAGGCACATCTAACCATTATCACATTGGAAATTGCACTTAAAGATTGTGTATGATTTTGAGGTCATCTAACCAATGAAATAATTTGCATGGTTATTCATTCGATAAATAATATTTGTAAGATCGAAGCAATGAATGGATCACCATCATGAGAGATCTATTTATACAACATGAGTGAAGAATTAGAACAGTGAGTGAGAGTGTGTATACATGAGTGTAAGAAGACTATTACAGAGACACAAAGGTCACCGAGAAGGTTTTCAAAGAACAGTCAAAGAACAGAGTAAGCAGAAGGGTTTATCGAGTTACTATATGGGTTACCGAGGTATGCTATAAGCAAGGTAACTTATTTTGAGCACATAGAATCTGCTATAACATTCTAGATGTAAAGTTGCAGATATTTGTAATGATTTTATTGTAATATTTTGAAGTTGTAAGAGAAACCTTCAACAAGGTAAAAGACTCTAATCAAATCTATAAATTGGGAAGCCTCTAACTAGGTGCAACATTTTAGTTCAATTGTGAAATCTTTTAGCAAGTTAGATCTAACAGATCTTGATACTCCTAACAGGGTAAGCTATCAGAAATAGCTAAACATGTAGCTCTAACTGAGCACTGTTTATTATTGCAGTAGTGAAGTTGTGGGTGCCATCCCCACTGCAATTTTTCTCTCTAACCAAGAGTTTCTGTGTAACCAAAATATATGTGTTAGGGAGTGAATCATGTATGATTGTTATCTATTTGTTTTAGCTTTATATTATGTTACTGCACTATTCAGTTTATGCATAACAGTAAAGTTATTATTGAAGAAAAGTTTTGGAGTACTGATTCACCCCTCCCCTCTCAATACATTATCTTTCCATATTGGGCCTAACAATTGGTATCATAGCTTGAATCTTGGAAAAGGGTTTAACTGCCTAAAGAGAAAGATCTTATCAATGGAAGGCTATAAACAATCTCGAAGGAATGTGTATCTGCAAGAAGAACTGGATCATGCTAATCAAGTGATTGCAGACATGCAAATACAAATGCAAAAATCTCTAAAAGTAAGAAGAAGATTATTTGATGATTTGCAAGACTCTCAAGAGTTAGTGGAACAAATTGAGACATCATCTGAGAATAGTATATCTAAAGAAATTGAAGAAATGATTGGAATATATAAAGAAAAGAACAAAGCACTGGTTGATCAACTGAAAGCAATGAAAAGAGAACATGAACATTTCAACACGCAGATGACTGAAAATCTTGATGCATTGAGGACAACTGAGGATAAAGTAAGAGATCTAGAAAGAGAGAAACATCAACTTGAAGTCTTAGTATCTGATAAGAATGAAAATCATAAGGTTGACTGGAATTCAACAAAACCTGTCAGATCAACTAGGTTATGAACATCATGAAGCAATTCTAAAAAATGATGAGAATTAAACATTGAAACTTGAAGTATCAAGGTTGACTGATGAACTTGAATCAAAGAAGAAATTCAAAGAAACACTTAAGAAGAGTTATGAAGCATCAAAGATGTTGCATGAGCAACTGAATACAAAAAGACCCAACAAAGATGCAGGACTCGGTTACAAAGGAAAAGACTCTACCAAGAAGGGAATTCATACTACCGAGAGAGGAGAATTATCGAAGCAAGCTAGAAACAAGAATAACATCAAAAGAAAGAAGCATATTTGCAACTACTGTGTAAATCAAGGTCACACTACCAACATGTGTCAAATCAGAAAAGGTAAGCAACCGAATGTCACTAAGTCCAAAGGTTATTGTTACAACTGCAATAAATATGGTCACACATCTAATCAATGTAGGACAAATTCTATTAACAATTATTAGAAAGCAACATTCAAAGGGTTTTGTAAAAACTGCAATAGATATGGACATAGTACCGAGAAGTGCTGGCTTAAGCAAAAGAACTATATGTGGTCTACACACTGAGAAAATGCTAGAGGTTACCAAACTCACACACATCCTTACCGACAGTATTCTGTAGTACCATGGGATTACAATACAAGGATATGGTGTGAATGTTGTGGAAGATATGGACATATAATTGCCAACTGCTTTATATGGTTTGGGATGTACAACCGAAGATCATGGAGAAATCTTGGTATGACATGTTTTCATTGTCACAAAGTTGGACACTTAGCTGGAGATTGCAGAGATCAACCTAGAAAAGACATTGAAGAAATAAAAGAAAAATTGAAGACGATTTGGAAAAAGAAGGAAATTGTGTCAAATGAAGAAAGCACCTTACCTACCGAGTTAGGTGCACCTATTCCAAATTAATCGATAAAGGTATGAAGGGACTGCATTCTCTCAAGGTTAAATCTTAATAGTTCCTATTTTATCATGTACTTAATTCAAATCTACATAATTAAGATGTATTAGTAAGTTTGAAATTCTATCAAAGTCTTTTGAAGCACTATACAGGAAACCTGTCAAGTCAGTGAATACAGGAAGCCTGTCTAGTCGGTGAATGAAGGAAGTTTGGTTACTCGGTTAAAATGGAAAAAGGAGAGTAAATCGGTTAAAGAGGAACCAAGTGCATTTAATGTTTTTGACCTAACCCACACAAAGTCTAATAAGGCATAGTGTGTACTTAAAAGCATTTTTGCAGTCATTTTCAACTTACCAAGTTTTCGAGAGAGAAGAGCAAAGTGAACCCAAGGTGATCAAACCTGCTAGAAAGAAATTCAAGGTATTTACATCAATCTCAACGCATTGTTAAGCTAGTTTACCGATCTTATCTAGTTGCCATTATCTGCTAAGTATAAAGCATCAATCATTTAAAAATCCTGAAACCCTAAGGATTCTTTGTTAGCTTTTATCTGAAGTCTACAATGGTGCCCAAGATCCAAGATCCCATAGTTGTCAAGAATGTAGAGAAGCCCTCACTAAAATACTCTTTGACTCCCAAAGTTGCATCAGACCCGGATGACAAAACCGCCTTTTCACTCATCCCAAATAGAGTGTTGTTAGTCAAGGATGTGATATTCTTCACCAAATGTCATGTTGAAGAACTCGGTCATGTTGAAATTAAAGACACCTATGATGAGTTGTACACTGATGGTAAATTGAATAGAAAGTACGAGCACATCAAGGTCAAGGGATTAACTGAAGCCCTAACCTATCCCCATGTGTTCAAACCCTAGTGGGTGAAGTTTGTTCTAAGCAAAGTTCACAATGATTTCATGTGGTTAGAAGAGAAACCATTTAAGATTACCAAGGAAATCATTCATCTGATTACCGGTTACCCCATTTATGATCATGTCCGAGCCCAAAAGATGATATCTCAGAAGGAATTGATTAGTTTAACCAGAGTAGAATCTAATTGTAGAGGATTGAAACTGAATAATGTCACAGATGAAGAACTAAAATTTTCCATTAGGGTAATGGGTTACTGCTTCTTCTAATCGGCAAGGGAAAATAGTGTACCCTGTGCAGCAGTAGACCTGGCCTACAAAACTGTGAAAAAGGGAATGAAAATTGATCTATGTGAGGTGTTGCTAAAGAACCTATTTGAAAATCTGAACACCATTAGGAAGCCGAAGAAGAACAACTCGGCTAATACTTTAAAGTTTGGATCATTACTAGTATGCATGTTTTTCTATTTTGAAAATTTCTTTCCATCAGTCGGTAAAGTTGTTTGGGAACTACACCAACTGATCACCCATCAGGTTAATGACTTCATCAAGGAGTTAGGAGATAATTTCAATGATATCATGGATGATTACTTTAGTAAACTTCAAGAGAAAATGCATAACAGATATAGGATTCCACCCCAGCTAGTGGAGAAAAACAAAAATGATAAAGGCATTGTTAGAGAAATTCGGAGAAGAATCTTCCTCTACACCTGTCAAAGGCACCATTACTATTACCAAAGAGGAATCTGAAGCCCAAGAGGCAGCAATAACACTAAGCACTGAATTGCCTAAGGGAAAAGTGTTGAAGAGAAAGAAACAGGACACATCAAAGGTCTCACCGACTCCACCTCCAGTAAAGTGACCTAACACAAGAGCATCTGTAGCCTCACCGAGTAAGAAAACAAAAAGTGTTACTACTCCCAAGGTAACAAAGACCTACAAGAAATCTACTAGGAGACTCATTTTTGTAAAAGAGTCTAGTGATACCGAATCAGAGGATGCAAGCAAATTCCAGATTGTCAAGAGCAAGAAGGTAAATATACAGTGTTGAAAACTTCTGTGCTAATTTGAAAGAATATGGAGGATTTGGATCATTTAGATATGTCAAGTATGAAACCCAGAATAATGATGAGAAGAGACAAATTGAAGAAGCTGTCATCTGCACACTTCTAAAATTCCGGTTAGCTCCATTGGAACTAGCTAAGTCACTTTCGAATGAACTTTACTTGCACATTGATAATAGGTGGAAGTATGCAATGGACTCAGAGAAACAGACCAGAGAGAGAAGTCTGGTTCATCTATTTCTTGACATGTTAGTAGCTAAAATAAAGGAACATTTGACAACCTACAACTCAAAGTTTCTTGTCAAATAGAGAGCCTTAAAACTGATGAATGAGCTATATATTGAAGTGGAAAATGAGACAAAATCCAAGTGGCAGGAAATCTTTAAAGTCAAGGATGCTAGTGAGCAAGCTACAGTTGAAATTGTTGATGTCACCGAGCAAGATCCTGATGTTACTGAGAAAGACCCTACTGACACAATTCAAATAGATGAAGATGTCATGGATACAGAGGCACCAGAACAAGAAATGATAGAAGGCAATGCATATGCAAAACTTGTATCTAGTGAATCAGTCTTGGAACAAGTTTAGCCTTATCCACCGGTCAAGTAACCTGTCTCAACTAAAACCCCTCATGACATGGAGCAAGACACCGAAGGTCACAAGTCTACAATAGGAGAAGGTACTACTCAAAAACAGACATCTCAAGCAACTTCTAGCACTACAAATGTTGAAACTGAGACACCGAGTACCGAGACACCAAAGGACTCTACAGAGGCTAAAGAAACCAATCAAAGTGTTGCCTCTACCGAGCAACCTACCAAGGGTCATCAAGCCTCACAAGCCCTTGTCTTAGTTCCATTGGTGAAAGGTAAAGAAAAGAAGATGAAAAAGCATAGTTTTAAAGTTGATTTGTCAAAACCAATAGTGTTGCCCAATGTAAACATATCAAAATTAAAGGGGCAAGCACTCATTGATTTTGGTGAACTATGCAAAGCAAAGGCCAAACAAGAGAAGCAAATGGCCATTCAAAAGAAAAATAAGGTACTTCAAAAGGTGAAAGCACTCTTAATAGATATGCTACCTGAAGCTACAGTATCAATAGATGCATCCATCCACATTCAACTGGATGAACTCCTAACAAAGATAAAAACATCTAGAGTAGATGCATCGAAGTATTTGAGCAAGCTAAAAGACAAAGAGCTCACTACAAAATGATAGAAGAGGTACAGAAAGCTATAGCTATTGGCAAAGTTAAACTTATCAAATTTATTGCTGAGTTGACTCCTCAACTCAAGCACATTCTTTATTTATTTTAGAAACTCTGCACATTTTCTTTATTCATTAAAGAAATTAAGAATAAAATAGAGGCAATTGAGAAATAGATTACAGATCTCTCAAGCAAGTTGACCACAAAGCCAAATTCAGCTCAGAATTTTTACTCAAAGCTACAACAGCTCATGGCTCAACAATTGGACCTACGAAATGAAGAACACAAGATTTGGATGGACATAATGACACTTTAGACATTATTCCTTCCTCATCCTTCATCCATCCAAGAACAGATCAACTGAGCCACCTCCTTATCTACTACACAAGAGGGAAGCACTCTAGATGGCATAATATCATTATTGGCTTATATTCAAGCACATAATTCTTTAATGGATAGTGTAAAGAATGCACTCTCTGTCGCTCTCACCGACGCCCAAACCAAGTACAAATCCATTTTTGATCAGTTACCACCACCGAATGGTAATTAAGTTTTTGATGTTTGTCAAAAAGGGGGAGTGATACCATATATTAGAGGAGTAATATGTTACAATACTAAGGGAGTGATGTTTCAAATCAAACAACAGGAGTATAGTATATAGGGGGAGTATACCGAGTAGAGCAAGTAGAGTATCCAAGAGCAGTGAACTGAGCAATAAACAAAACAATAAGCAAAGCACACAAAATAGATCATCAAGCATGCAAATTCAGAAGTTTTGTATAGTATATCGATAAGGGGAGTATATCTGGATATATTATATTATTGACTATTGTATATACTGTCAGCATAGTCAAATTTTGCAAGTATATAGATTATTGAGTTATAACTTTGAAAGTGGTTTTTGTCAAACATCTCAACTAATGTCTGTTAGGGTTCCCACAGATACTGAGAGGGGGGGGTGAATCAGTATCTGACCGGTAATGAAATTTTCTTAAAACTGAATATGCAGAATATAAAGTAACAGTATACTGGTATGCAAGCATTAATGCAAATAACATAATCAAAAGCATCCACATGAAAAGAACACCATAACACAAGATTTTTAATGAGGAAACCCGGTGTGGGAAAAACCTCAGTGGGATTTGTGACCCACAATATTCACTTACTAGCCAATAAAAGAATATTACTTATAATAGGGGCCTGCACATGCAAGAAGGCCAACTGCCTAGAGCTCACTGCTCAATAAGAAGTCACACTGACTTACAATGAGGATTTACACAAATGCAATATTCTGTACTACTTTACAATAGCATCTTCAATGCCAAATTCAGTACCGATTCTTGCTTTGTTCTTTACATATACCCTTGACCTACAATTCGCACTTTAGGTCTACCTTATAATTTATTTATTGCTTTCTATGCATATCCTACAAATGCCTACAATGATCTCTTTTATATACAAGAGTCATTTTACAATTTGCCAAGTCGGCTTACAATGATAAACAAAATATTACATATCAGAAATCCTGTCGGCCTCTGCGTCGGTATACATATTTCCTTTTGTGCCGGTGCCAGTGTAGATTGATTTTGTTAATGCCGGAGCACTGTTTTGTTTGAGTATGCTTTGCCAGTATAATGTCTTGCCGGTGCCATAGGATTGCAAGGTTGCGTGAGTAATGCTTTGCCAGTATAATGTCTTGCCGGTGCCATAGAATTGCAAGGTTGCCTGAGTAATGTTTTGCCGGTATAATGTCTTGCCGGTGCCACAGGATTGCATGGTTGCCATCAATGACAAAACCTTCAATCACACACAATGTCTCATTAGAGTGTCCATATACCAACAATCTCCCCCTTTGGCATTGATGGCAACACTCATGAGAAATTTCAAAAAGATATCCAAAAATGTGTAGACCAAAAAATGTTACCAAAAATGTGACAGCTCCCCCTGAGCATGTGATCCCTGTGTTTTGAATTTTCTCATCTACTACTCCCCCTTTGACATCAATGACAAAGGTTAGTAGATTTTGTGTTGTACCAATTCATAACCTCAACCTTATAGTTGGGTAGTTATTATCTGAAGAATATCTCCCAAAATTAAGTTTATGCCATCCATAAACTTCTTGCTCTCCTTTATTGCTGTCTTAGTTCTGTATACTGTATCGGTGAGATGCTGCAAGTGCTCTATCGGTGTTTTGCTACCCTGTGTTAGTGCCTCTGAGATTTCCTTACGCAGAGATGCTAAATAGTCCAATCTTGGACTTAGTTTAGATCTCAAAAAATTTTCCTTGTTTATTATTTTCTCTTTTTCTCTTTCTAATTTGAGCAATTCTTCCTCAAAATTTGTTATCTTTTCCTCAAAAACTGGTAATGTATCGGGTGAGTTAACAAAATTATCAGCAAGTTTATTGATCTCTTCCTGTACCTTGCTCATCTTTTTGTCTACATCCGTGGTCAAAAAGTTTATCTTACAGGTGTCTTTGTACAGAGTTTTGTATTCTTTCAATAAATTGCACAGTTCCGATAGAAGTGTGTCAAATTCCCTGTTACACTTCTTTATTCCTTCCTCAAAGAATTTCTGTTTCTCTTTTTCTACACTTTCCTTTACAGTTTCTACCTTTGTTTGCTCAAAATTTCCAGAAATATATTTACAAAGTGTATACAACTGACCTAAAGAATCTTTGTTGGCTATATTACATTTGGGAGCTATTGAATTCAAAACTGGAATTGAATCATCTATCGCTTTATAGGCTTGTGAGCTATAATTAGTTATTTTCTTGATAGATTCAAGCAATACCTCTATTACATTTGATGGTGACCCAGTAAACTGAGTGCCAGTGGAAGTGACCATGCTGGTATTGACCTCTGCTAGGTCTGTTTGTGTCTCCATCTCTTTAAGCATAGTTTTTCCTTCATCATTTCTTACCGGTGACATCTGTTCTGGAGCCTTTAGATCTATTGGTTGCTCTTTTTGTGTTCCAGATTCTATCTTTTTCTCTGAATCTGCTGTCGGTTGCTCTTTGTTTCCTATTGCCGGTTGCTCTTTGATATCAGATTTATCTATGGTATCCTTATCTACCACTATGTTGATTTTTTGAGTATCAACATTCACAGTATATAGGACTTCAGGATTAGGATTATTATCCTCTGTGTCCATGCTCTCAGCTGTCGGTTGATCTCCTGCAGTTGTTGTTTTTACTGATGGAGTATTTAAAGGAGGTGGGGGTAAGTTGTCTCTAACTTTGATACTTGGTGGTTCACCAACTTTACCTTTCCCTTTGTCCTTTTGATATACTAGAATGGGCTTGGGATTCCTAAATTCTTCTTGTTTTTCTTTTTCAACCAAGAATGTATCCCAACCATCTTCTGTTTCATTTGAAACTTCAGTAACTCTATCTGCCATTAGTGATATTTGCCGGTGTGCAGTGGAAAAAACTGTCCGGTTGGCCTGAGCTATCAAATCATCAATTTCCTTAGGTGAGTTGACCGGGTATACAGCAAGTAATTTTTCTATTTTAATTTTCTTATCCAACTCAACTATTCCTTGCCTTTTGGCCTCAAGTCTTTTATATAATTCATTAGTAATTTCATTTAGGACTTGCATCAAAAACTTTTATACATGTCCATGTGTAATATAACACTTTCCTCGATTTGTCCTTTCTCATCATCTGATAGGGTGTCATAGATTTTCCCTATGTTTTTCAATTTACCTTCCTATGTGATCTCATCCAGTAATATGTCAAAAGGGACCAAGTCAGTGTTTGTCTTCTTCTTCTTTTTGGGGGTCAGCTTTTTCTTAGGTGTGGCTTTCTTGACTGGAGACCTCACAGCTTGTTGCTTCTGTCTTGTCCTTCTAGGTGAAGGAGTGGATACCGGTGAGGGGTCTCTTTTCCTAACAACTCTTTTGAAAGTTTCTAGCATATCTCATTCTGAGGAGGTATCTACCGGTGATAGATGAGTTTCAGGCTATTGGGCTGCCAATTCTTCTTCTGTTATGCCGGTTTTCTTTAATACATCATCTTTTATGGCTTTTGCTTGCTTGGTTCCTTTCTTCACAGATGCCTCAACTTTCTTTACTCTCTTTAGATTGAATTTTACTTTTGATGGTCTCAACACTACCAAATACTTCTTCCTTTGGTTCATTGGGGGCCTCCAGAAGTGCTTTGGCATAAGTTTCCACTATGTGGTCATCTGTTTCATACCCCATCTCTGTAACCCAGATTGTTCTTGGGATGACTTCTTCCATCCAGATCTCATCCTTTTTTATTACAAAGCATATATCATCCTTGTATTTGTTGACAATTTCTTGTGATAGTCTGATTCTTTTATTCATTCTGGCCTTTAGTGCTTGAAAATACTCATTGATATTCTTTTCTTTGTTTTCACCCATGTTGTTGAATAAGTCAGACAATTGTTTTCCTACCAGTATGTCGAATCCAAAATCCTTATAGCCTATATCGAGAACCTGTTTGGTTATATGTAACATTAGGCATACAAGCAAATTTCCAAATCTAAAGGTTCCTTTCTTATCCTTCTTGATTTTTGCCAAATTGTCAATTAACTCATCTTTTAACCATTCACAGATATCAATTTTTACATTGTCCTTAACCATGTCATAAGCACTTTTTATGCATAAATTGGAAATAGAGTTAAGCCTATTTGCATGAGTTGCTTTGTAACCTAGAATCATGCTAATGAATCTCACACTTGTATCGGTCACATCATTAAACCTCAATGATCTTTTGTCAGATGTTGCACCAGTTAATTTCATTACTAGGTCATTGGAGACCTTCTTGGTTTTGTCGGGTCTGGTACCGATGGAAGGTAACCCTGTTACTACTTTCACAACTACCTTTGTAATTTTATGCACTGAGTCAAGCCAAAAGAATGAGCCATGTACCCTACTAAGAACTATCCTAACCACTTCCTTGGGAAATTCAGGAATGCAGAGGATTTCAGTGAATCCTAGGGTTTCAACAATTTTATGTTTAGGTTTCACATTTCTGGCATTGTCACATATAATAGATTTATACATGTTTTTGATTTCTTCATCACCTAATTCCTCTATGTTGCAATGAATATACATTCTAGGGTCTTCTGCATAAACAACACCCTTTGGAATTTGGGAAAAAGCACCTGTGTTGTCATCTTTTTTAGCTACCTCGGGAACTAGCTCACACACGGGCCTAAGTCATTTTATAATCTCGACTACTATAGGGTTTGCTATGAATTCAGGTGTAGAGGGGGATGCCATGATGATAAATACCTTTTTCTGCCTTTGGATGGATTGATTGTTGAAGTGGTTTGCCTCTTTTCTCGGAATGCCTTAGCTCAGAAATCTTCGCGCTCTTTGAAAGTTTGAATTCACGGTGAAATGAAATGGAGCCAAAAACCTTATAAAGTCTTTTCTGCTACCTACCACATTAAATGTATTAACTCAACTTTATTTGCCAGTAATGAAGGATTTTCAACTTCTTTTCTCTAACTGAGGGAATAATAGCACATGTGTCATTAAATTGCCAAACCCTCAAGATAATTTTCTTCGATTTGATGAAGAACATCCTGCTAGTGGAGCATTGCTCTGTCCTGCCGATGGAGCATCATATTGTCCTATCGGTGAAGCATTTGTTGGTTCTACTGGTGGAGGAGTAACCCCAATATTTAGATCACCTTTTTTAATCCATTGCTTATAAAATTCTTGCTTAACCTCTTCAACCTTTTCTTTACCTTTCAAGCTAGTACTTTGGTTATCTATCGGTGTACCTTTACTTCTACAAAATTTAGCAACATGACCACTCTTGTTACATGCATAACAAGTTACATTATTTTTCTGAATAGCTTTCCCATAACCTATGCCGGTTTGTGTTCTACATTTATTTGATAAATGACCAAATCTTCCACAAACATAACATCTTACTTTCATTCTACAATTTTCAGAGTTATGACCAATTTTGTTGCATTTGGTGCATTGACCGGTGGGAGGATTGATGTTCTGATAATTCCTAGATCTACATTCATTTGCCCTATGACCATATTTATTATAGTTAAGGCATTTTCCATTGAATTTGTAAGTATTAGAGGGTCTTACTGGTTTGCTTTGATCCTGGGTATTTGCAGTACCAGAGCTTTCTCCAACTTCAAATCCAACTCCAGAAGTGTCACCTTTGGGTTTTTGATTCTTCAATAAGGTACCAAGTTCTTCTGAGCTTTTCTTGAATTTTTCTTTGTGTTGATTTGTAGTTTCCAATTCCCTTTCCAGGATCTCTTTTTCTCTCATTAGTTCATTTGAGTCATTTTGAGTATGCCTCAGATCTGTCTTCAACATGTCATTTTCATAGCTAAGTCTTGTGTTCTCATTTGCTGCATCACTTAGTCTTCTGGTCAATTCTTCTTCATTCTTCTTTCTATCCTCAATCTCTTTGCAGAATCTCATAGTCATATCCTGCATTTCATTTTTTGTTGTCATGATCTCTTGTTTCAATTTGCTTATCATATCATTTAGTGAGTCCTTTTCATCATTTTCATTTTGCAATTTTTCACAAAGTTCTCTTCTCTTGTTTCTTGTAATAGTAAGATATTCTTGAAGTGCCTGAATAATGTCCTGAGCTGCTTTTAAATCATCTTCTAATTTGATATTTTTCAACTTCTCTGCATCATAGTCAGTAAGAGCTCCTTCAAGTTGCTTCATCAGTTTTTCCATCTTTACCGGTGTCAAGATCTTCCTCAAGCTGTTAGGCTTATGAAAATAGAGGACCAGGCTCTGATACCAATTGTTAGGGTTCCCATAGATATTGAGAGGGGGGGGTGAATCAGTGTCTGACCGGTAATGAAATTTTCTTAAAACTAAATATGCAGAATATAAAGTAACAGTATACCGGTATGCAAGAATTAATGCAAATAACAAAATCAAAAGCATCCACATGAAAAGAACACCATAACACAAGATGTTTAATGCGGAAACCCAGTGTGGGAAAAACCTCAGTGGGATTTGTGACCCACAATATTCACTTATCGGCCAATAAGAGAATATTACTTACAATAGGGGCCTGCACATGCAGGAAGGCCAACTGCCTAGAGCTCACTGCTCAATAAGAAGTCACACTGATTTACAATGAGGATTTACACAAATCCAATATTCTGTACTGCTTTACAATAGTATCTTCAATGCTAGATTCAGTACTGGTTCTTGCTCTGTTCTTTACATATACCCTTGACCTACAATTCACACATTTGGTCTGCCTTATAATTTATTTATTTCTTTCTATGCATATCCTACAAATGCCTACAATGATCTCTTTTATATACAAGAGTCATTTTACAATTTTCCAAGTTGGCTTACAATGATAAACAAAATATTACATATCAGAAATCCTGTCGGCCTCTGTGCCGGTATACATATTTCCTTCTGTGCCGATGTACATCTTCTGTGCTGGTGCTAGTGTAGATTGATTTTGTTAATGCCGGAGCACTGTTTTGTTTGAGTAATGCTTTGCCAGTAATAATGTCTTGCTGGTGCCATAGGATTGCAAGGTTACCTGAGTAATGCTTTGCCGGTATAATGTCTTGCCGGTGCCATAGGATTGCAAGGTTGCCATCAATGACAAAACCTTCAATCACACACAATGTCTCATTGGAGTGTCCATATGCCAACAATGTCAAAAGGGGAGATTGTTACTAATTATCAAGTTGCCATTAGTTTTATGTCAAAGTTATACTATATACTCTAGTCGGTTATCTCTACCAAGACATTCAGTCAGTATGAACAGTCTAGTCGATTACAGAAGAAAGTAAGTCTCAAAACGTAGTATACACCGAGCTGTCTACCGAGTATCATCTCATGTCTACCAAGCAGCAAAGATGACACACCGAGTTGATATACATCGAGTGAAACGTGTTACCAAATTCATTGAACCTAGACATGCATATGAAAATGTGTTACAAGATCGAGGCACATCTAACCGTTATCACATTGGAAATTGCACTTAAAGATTATGTATGATTTTGAGGTCATCTAACCAATGAAATAATTTGCATGGTTATTCATTCAATAAATCATATTTGTAAGATCAAAGCAATGAATGGATCACCATCATAAGAGATCTATTTATACAGCATGAGTGAAGAATTAGAACAATGAGTGAGAGTGTGTATGCATGAGTGTAAGAAGACTGTTACAGAGACACAGAGGTCACCGAGAAGGTTTTCAAAGAACAATCGAAGAACAGAGTAAACAGAAGGGTTTACCGAGTTACTATATGGGTTACTGAGGTATTCTATAAGCAAGGTAACTTATTATGAGAACATAGAATCTACTATAACATACCAGATGTAAAGTTGCAGATATTTGTAATGATTTTATTGTAATATTTTGAAGTTGTAAAAGAAACCTTTAACAGGGTAAAAGACTCTAATCAAATGTATAAATTGGGAAGCCTCTAACCAAGTGCAGCATTTTAGTTTAAGTGTTGTGAAATCCTTTAGCAAGGTAGATCTAACAGATCTTGATACTCCTAACAGGGTAAGCTATCATAAATAGCTAAACATGTAGCTCTAACCGAGCACTCTTTATTATTTCAGTAGTGAAGTTGTGGGTGCCATCCCCATCGTAGTTTTTCTCGCTAACCAAGAGTTTCTACATAACCAAAATATATGTGTTATGGAGTGAATCATGTATGATTATTATCTATTTGTTTTAGCTTTATATTATGTTACCGCACTATTTAGTTTATGCATAACAGTAAAGTTATTATTGAAGAAAAGTTTTGGAGTACTGATTCACCCCTCCCCTCTCAGTACATTAGCTTTCCATATTGGGCCTAACACAATCCTTGACTGATTGGAACCATTTCTTTAGCATGTGTGGACCTAAATTGGGTCCAATGCTATCTAGGTTATGGACTGGCTTAATGTAATGTGTTGTTGGGAATTATCAATGTGTTTCTAGGATGACTTATGGGTTGGATGATATTTATTTTTCCTCAGTCTGACATGTTTTATAATTATGTAATAGGTTTTATTGTCTGGGCAGCTGACCTAATTGTTTAAGGTCTAGGGTTTGTATATATATGTGTATGATCTCATTGTAGATTATGGTATGCAAGCAAATAATGTAATAATCATTCATGCATAGGATTTGGTCGATCATAGGTGATCGAGTTGGTTTTATGCAAGATGTTTAAAACCTCTAGTATTGAGCTTAACCAAAACTATATTTAGGCATAGAAGGTGTTATTATTGCAGTTCATTCTTCCTTTTAGATTGTAGTCTGGATTTCTTATGTAGTTAGTGAGGCTCCTTTTGTAATGAGCAATGTGATCTAGGTTGTTGGACTTCCTGCAAGTGCAAACCCCTCAATTTATAATCACATACTTACTACAAAAGTATTATTTGACTATGGGTAGGCTTCCCACCATGATTTTTCCCTTCACTGAGTTTTCCATGTACAAATCTTGGTGTCATGTGGATGGTAACTATTCTCTAATTGTTGGTTGTGCTTAATTGGTATATCTGTTATTTCGGTAATTGGTTTATGTATTCCAGTATTGATCTTATGTGTTATGGTAATAAAGTTTTAAATGCTTAATGTTCTGGTAATCTGGTGACAACTGATTCACCCCCCCTCTTAGTTGTCCTCTAGTTATTTGAATTGTCTAACAATGATTTCTCCATTGTGAGGAAATTTTAAACACTTATGAATAGGAGAAGCAATAGCCTTCATGGAAGATATCCAAGGTAGCCCAACTTCACATGGAATTGTTCAGAAAAGGGAATGATAACAAAGTTGACATCCATAGATTTAGTGTGAACTTCAATAGGAAGGGTGATAGAACCAATGGTAGAACAAGAGAATCCATCAAATAACTTCACAACCACATTAGAGTCATCATAGATTGGTTTATGCAATCGTAAAGTGAAAAGATATTCTTTAGTGATAACATTAACCATGCAAGAGGGATCAACAAGAGCACCATGACAAGGTATGTTTTTTAACCTTCACAACTATGTATAAGGACCCATTGGGTGCCCTAATGGTCTCACTAGGGTTGAATCTTGTAGACATTTAAAAATAATTATTTTAATTTTTTTTAATTCCTCACATAATTAATTAATTAATTAGGTCAATTCAAATTCTCCTCAATATTAATTAAATATAATTAATAATGTCACTATAGCATGTGATTTTAATAAATCAATCCCTTTCTTTATTCTTCTAAAAAATCAAATCCTCATAAATCTTCCTCTTAGCTAATTAATTTCAATTAATTAGTTAACCTACATGATTCCTACAAATCATCTTCTTAATTCATCATTAACCTAATAAATTCTTCTAGAAACTCCCTAAACTCACTTAACATTATTCTTCTAATTTTTTTTATTATTCCCTCCACTCATTCTCTCTCCTAGTCAAATTATCCTAATCCCACCTAACATTTCCTCTAATCCCCCTCTTAATGAATTGTTAATGGCTAATCAACATGATTAGCCACAAAGTCAACTCTCTTTTAAATACTCTTTTCCTAGGTGAATGTAAGATTTTTGAAATCTCACATTCCTCCAAGCATCCCCTCTCCCAAGGAATTTTTAATTCTTTTTATTCCTCCAATCCCCATGATATCCTTTTTTGGAGAATTTTTAATTCCTCCAATGCACCTTGTGGAGTGTGGAGATACGAAATGCCTTTAAGGCATATTTCTTGGTCTCCACACCCTCTCTTGGACCTTGTGTGAGCTCACAAGTAAATCCTAGCCCTTCATCTCGAATCCATCCTAGCCACCCATTTTTTTCTCCTCTTCCTATAAATAAAGGGCTCCATCCCTTCATTCAAAAAAGATCTCAAAATCCAGTAAGCTTATGCTGCCCTTTTGAACCTAGGAAATCATCTTGGCAACTTGATCATCTCATCCTTATCATTTTCCAAATCCATTCCATTTGTGCACAACATTGGAGAGCCATCCACATCTAGCAATCAAAGGAGCACATCAAGTGGAACATTATCAAGGGGCACCTTCACTTCATCAAGCTCAATTCAAAGAAGAAGATAAAATAGCAAGGTGAAATGGTCTTTTCATGATATTTTAGCATTTTGCATGTTTATTTCGTTATGTTTTTTATCATTTGACCTTATAATCTATTTTCCCCTCTTCATTTTGGCATGCCTAGTGGGACTCACATCCCTAAGAACTAATATTTTTTTAAAGTTTTTGTGAGTTGTGAGATGCAGGTTCCAGAATAGCGCGATTGCGATATATATATATATTTGCAGGTTCCAGAATAGAGGCTCTGTATTTCTACGTGACAGCTCCTCCTCATTCTGTTTCTTTTCTATTTCTGTTTCTATTTCTATTTCTATTTCAGCATGATAACTCTGTTATCTGATCTATTATCTACTCTATTTTATTATAATCTATGTGAAAGTAGGAGAGTATTCTCTTTTCTATATAGATAATTAGAAATCTAGACCTTTGGCATTTTTTTAAAAAATTCTGTTTAGCGCGACTGTATGCTCTGACCGCAGGAAAGTGTGAAAATAGGAGAGTATACTCTTGTCTATCTAGACAACCAGAAATCCAGACCTTTGGCACTTTTCCATCTGATTAGTGTGACTGTCTGCTCTGTTATCTGCTCTGTTAATCTGTCTGAAATTTTTAGGTGCTAACTGTAGTCTGCATTTTCTTTTCATTTCCTGTTATCTGCTTTGTTTAATCATAATTTGTCTGACTGCAGGAAAGTGTGAAAGTAGGAGTATGCTCTTATCTATCTAGACAATCAGAAATCCAGACCTTTGACATTTTTTTTATTCTATTTAGTGCGACTGTCTGCTCTGTTAAATCTAGGGTTTTTGTCTGCTCTGTTAAATCTAGGGTGTCCACTGTTAAATCTAGGGTTTCTATTTTTTCACCATATCTTCTTTATCTTGACTCCATTTTCTTTCAGACTTCACCAGATTCTCTGCATTTCCATTTTCCACATTTCCTTCCTTGGGGGCCTTATCCCAAAAATCCACTTTTTGAAGCCCAAAATCCCACATTCCTCTATTTTTAGGGTTGCCATAACTCCTTCCCCTTTTATCCAATCACCTCCAAATTTTTCCCATATTATCCATCTTCAACTTTTGCTTCTTTGTCCCTCTTTGACAAATTTTCCCATTCCTTCATCTCTCCTCTAAAATCCCCATTTTTTGCTTGCTTATCCCTTAGAAAGTGGCAAAAACCTAGTCAAACCTCATTTACCCATCAAAGATTCCTCCAAATCCACATTTGTTATTAGTAAAAAAGTTTTTATTCATGTTTTTCTACTTATTCCCAAAAAATAAAATAAAAATTAATATTTTTGTCATTTTGTTGTCTTTTGCAGGATGCTTGTTGAAGACTCTATTTTTCAAACTACTAATCTAGTTGTTTTGCAAGACGCTTTTTGAAGACTCCATTTTTCAAACTACTAATCAAGTTGTTTTGCAGGTTGCCTAGCTGATTCAACCAAATATTGTGCATTTATTTAAATTAGGCGCCTAGATATTAATTAAAATGGAATGAACCATTGTCTTATGTGTCTTTAAGAAAAGCATAAAGGTAGGAGAGTATGCTCTCGTCTTGCTAGACGATCAAAAATCCAGACCCTCCAACCTTTCCTTGTTTGATTGTATGTTTACCTCTAGCGGGCCTGCCCTCCCAGCTTGCGCTTTGAGAAGGTAAGAGGGGAACGACCCAAGTGAGTACACCCGGACCTGGGGTTCCCAACTCACTATAATAAATAGGCCATTGAATACGAAAGGGTTAATGGTTGGGGCTATATGAGAGTTCACTCTCACATTGGGTGCTTAGTAGGGTCTTAGAGATCTTAATCATGCTTGCGTGACTACTAAGTTCTTGGTGCTTCGTTGGGCTATAGGCCTCAATTGCGCTTGCACAACTTCGAAGGGTAGCTCCTAATGGGAAGACTTACTAAACACCTTGTTCATAGTGGCCAAAAAACCTTCTAGTCATTGGTGCAGGAGGTCGGACCTCTGAAGCCGCCCATATTTTTACAGCCCTTAGTAGAGACACAAAGTTCACCATGAGGAGTTTTCATGGGAATTGATGCTTGGCTGCCTCAAGAAGTGAGTGTTGTGGAGGGGAGCCAGTGGGGTCAAGCATCTAAGTGTCCACTCTGGGTAAGCATAGCTAGGAAACCAATTGGGATTCAATAACTATTGTCCTTCCCAGCGTTAAGAATGTTGTATATGAGCATGAGTGTCTTTGAGATAATATGCATTTGATCATTGTGTTTGCTTTGTTTGATACATACTTGCCAAGAGAAGACTAAAAACACATCACTATCCCCAAACACTTTGCAAAAACACTTGTCAAGACACAAACAATTGTCCAAGTCATTACCCACACCAAGTCCAAAAATTGCGTCAAAGCTCTATCCATCCCATATTTCATAAGCCTAAGAGAGAAGCTAAGAGTCTGTCCTCTCCATCAACATTCAATTTTGTCCTTTGAAACACCAATTATCGTCCAAATCGTGGTGGTCGTATCCCTTCATACAACTTGTCATTTGAATCGATCCTTCATGTTCATGCCAAAGACAACCTAGTCATCAAATTTCTTCTAAACCATCACTACCATACCTCCTCCATCAATCATCCTCAAATTTACTAAGTCCTTTCATCCTCAAATTTCTTAAGTCCTTTCATCACAAATATCGTGTATGGTCGCAACTCGATCCCAAAAGAAAAAGATGGCTGAACAACAATATGGCATGCTAGACATTGGTGTCCTCTATGAAGATCCCACGCAAGATCATACACAAAGTGGGCAACCTAGCAATCAAGATCAAAGCCAAAATTCTGACATGGTTAGCCAAGATGAACTTTGTCCAGCAGTGCAAACTTTCCTAGCAGATTCTTATAACCAAGAGATGATGGACAAGTTTATTAAATACAATCCTACTGGACTTCTAAAAGCTCTTCTTGAAAATGGAGCTCAACTTCTGCTTGAGTTTAATAGATCCGCTTTCTCCCAACAACCACAAGGAGACTTGGCTCCCACACAAAGTGTTGCACCTACTATTCAAACTCAATCAATTGCAGCCCCATCAATCATCCAAGCTCAATCAATGCCACCCGCGGTACCTCCCACTGTGGTTTCCATCCCACCTTCCTCCTCCTTACCATCCATACCACTATCAAATCCAATCTCATATATTCTCCAACAAACTTCTATACCACCTCCTTCTATTCAACCACATATTTCTATTCCACAAACTTCCCTTCCTCCCAACAATGTTGCAAATTTTATCTGGGCCGTATTCAATCTCATCACAACCATTTGCAGACCACAACCAACTGTCACTCAAACCCTAGCGACATCGGTCATCACATCCCACGTTCCCACCTCCTCATCATATCAATATATTGGTGGTGGTGCACCTTCTTTGGCTCATCCAATTCTTGGGGCAAATACAATTCATCATTATCAAAGCCCATAACAAGACCGCATCAAGGAAATTCAAAACATGAAAAATATCATCAAGGACATGAAACAAAGGACTAATAAAAGAAAAAACTTACTCATTCAAAGAGTTTTTCCCTTGTCTTTATGACCCATCTATATTAGTTGCACCATATCCCCTAGGATTTGAGATCCCTAAATTCACCAAGTATGAAGGCAAAGGAGACCCCCGCAATCATGTTCAAGAATTCCACATCTTATGCCAAGAAATCTCCTATAGTGACCTTTATCTTCATAGAATCTTTCCCAAGAGTCTCATAGGAGATGCCCTAGCATGGTTCTCATCTTTACCATGAGGTTCCATTGTCTCTTTTCCAGGCTTGGCAGAAAAATTTGTGGCCCACTATGCATACAACATGGGTAATGATGTTTCTATGATGGACCTATGTAATACAAAACAAAGGCCCAGAGAAACCTTCACCAATTTCCTACAAAGATGGCGACATCTTATCAAGAAATTCCAGTGGGACATGCCAGAGCAACATCAAATTGAACTATTCCAAAAGAACTTAGTGCCTGAACTTTCAAGACCCTTAATATCCCAATGTATCAAATCCTTCCAAAAATTGACCGATAAGGGCCTCACCCTCGAATGTGTCTTGTTGGAGGAAGGAACCTTGAAACATTACCAGAAGTCAACAAAAATTTCTTCCTCTTATCATAACAACAAGCAAAAATTCTGGTCCAAGAACAAAAACGTGGTCAATGATGGTGTAACTGATGCAAAGCAGGTCCAAACCGTGGCCGCTCCCCCAAAATTCACCACCAATAATCATCAATTCAACAATCAAAATAATCAAAATCAATCCCAAAAACCTCACAACAATGTCTCAATCCAGGGATGACCACCCCGATCGAATAACAGGATTCCAAGAGATTTCACTCCTTTGGCTGAGCCTATTGAAATGGTGTTTCAAAAACTTGTCCAAGCAGGTGCAGTGGTTTTTCCAATCACTCACTTGTTTGACCCCAATCAACCTAAATCAAGATGGTATAATGAAAATGAGTATTGTGAATACCATCGTATCAAGGGACATGATACATGTGTTAGGGTTCCCACAGATACTGAGAGGGGGGGGGGTGAATCAGTATCTGACCGGTTATGAAATTTTCTTAAAACTGAATATGCAAAATATAAAGTAATAGTATACCGGTATGCAAGAATTAATGCAAATAACAGAATCAAAAGCATCCACATGAAAATAACACCATAACACAAGATGTTTTACTAGGAAACCCAGTGTGGGAAAAACCTCGGTGGGAATTGTGACCCACAATATTCACTTACAAGCCAATAAGAGAATATTACTTACAATAGGGGCCTGCACATGCAGGAAGGCCAACTGCCTAGAGCTCACTACTCAACAAGAAGTCACATTGACTTACAATGAGGATTTACATAAATCCAATATTCTGTACTACTTTACAATAGCATCTTCAATGCCAGATTCAGTACCAGTTCTTGCTCTGTTCTTTACATATACCCTTGACCTACAATTCGTACATTAGGTCTGCCTTATAATTTATTTATTTTATCCATGTCCTACAAATGCCTACAATGATCTCTTTTATATACAAGAGTCATTTTACAATTTGCCAAGTCGGCTTACAATGATAAACAAAATATTACATGTCAAAAATCCTATCGGCCTCTGTGCTGGTATACATATTTCCTTCTGTGTCCGTGCCGGTGTAGATTGATTTTGTTGATGTCGGAGCACTGTTGTTTGAGTAATGCTTTGCCAGTATAATGTCTTGCTAGTGCCATAGGATTGCAAGGTTGCCATCAATGACAAAACCTTCAATCACACACAATGTCTCATTGGAGTGTCCATATGCTAACTATCTCCCTCTTTGGTATTGATGGCAACACTCATGAGAAATTTCAAAAAGATATCCAAAAATGTGTATACCAAAAAAATGTTACCAAAAATATGAGGGCTCCCCCTGAGCATGTGATCCCTGTGTTTTGAATTTTCTCATCTACTACTCCCCCTTTGGCATCAATGACAAAGGTTAGTAGATTTGTAGTTGTACCAATTCATAACCTCAACCTTGTAGTTGGGTAGTTATTATCTGAAGAATATCTCCCAAAATTAAGTTTATACCATCCATAAACTTCTTGCTCTCCTTTATTGCTATCTCAGTTCTGTGTACTGTATCGGTGAGATACTGCAAGTGCTCTACCAGTGTTTTGCTACCCTGCGTTAGTGCCTTTGAGATTTCCTTACGCAAAGATGCTAAATAGTCCAATCTTGGACTTAGTTTAGATCTCAAAAATTTTGCCTTGTTTATTATTTTCTCTTTTTCTCTTTCTAATTTGAGAAATTCTTCCTCAAAATTTGTTATCTTTTCCTCAAAAACTGATAATGTATCGGGTGAGTTAACAAAATTATCAGCAAGTTTATTGATCTCTTCCTGTACCTTGCTCATCTTTTTGTCTACATTCGTGGTCAAAAAGTTTATCTTACAGGTGTCTTTATACAAACTTTTGTACTCTTTCAATAAATTGCACAGTTCCGGTAGAAGTGTGTCAAATTCCCTGTTACACTTCTTTATTCCTTCCTCAAAGAATTTTTGTTTCTCTTTTTCTACACTTTCCTTTACAGTTTCTACCTTTGTTTGCTCAAAATTTCCAGAAATATATTTACAAAGTGTATCCAACTAACCTAAAGAATCTTTGTTGGCTATATTACAATTTGGAGCTATTAATTTCAAAACTGGAATTGAATCATCTATTGCTTTATAGGCTTGTGAGCTATAATCAGTTATTTTAGATTCAAGCAATACCTCTGTTACATTTGATGGTGACCCAGTAAACTGAGTGCCGGTGGAAGGGACCATGGTGGTATTGACCTCTGGTAGGTCTATTTGTGTCTCCATCTCTTTAAGCATAGTTTTTCCTGCATCATTTCTTACTGGTGGCATATGTTCTGGAGCGTTTAGCTCTGTTGGTTGCTCTATTTGTGTTCCAGATTCCATCTTTTTCTCCGAATCTGCTGCCCGTTGCTCTTGGTTTCCTGTTGCCGGTTGCTCTTTATTATCAGATTTATCTATGGTATCCTTATCTACCACTATGTTGATTTTTTGAGTATCAACATTCACAGTATATAGGACTTCAGGATTAGGATTGTTATCCTCTGTGTCCATGCTCTCAGCTGCCGGTTGATCTTCTGCAGTTGTTTTTACCGGTGGAGTATTTAAAGGAGGTGGGGGTAAGTTGTCTCTAATCTTGATACTTGGTGGTCCACCAACTTTACCTTTCCCTTTGTCCTTTTGATATACCAGAATGGGCTTGGGATTCATATATTCTTCTTGTTTTTTTTTTCAACCAAGAATCTTTCCCAACCATCTTTTGTTTCAGTTGAAACTTCAGTAACTCTACCTGCCATTAATGATATTTGCTGATGTGTAGTGGAAAAGACTGTCTGGTTGGCCTGAGCTATCAAATCATCAATTTCCTTAGGTGAGTTGATCGAGTATACTGCAAGTAATTTTTCTATTTTAATTTTCTTATCCAACTCAATTATTCCTTGCCTTCTAGCCTCAAGTCTTTTATATAATTCATCAGGAATTTCATTTAGGACTTGCATCAAAAGCTTTTTATACATGTCCATGTGTAGTATAACACTTTCCTCAACTTGTCCTTTCTCATCTTCTGATAGGGTGTCATAGATTTTCCTTATTTTTTTCAATTTACCTTCCTCTGTGATTTCATTCAGTAATATGTCAAAAGGGGCCAAGTCAGTGTCTGTCTTCTTCTTCCTTTTGGGGGTCAGCTTTTTCTAAGGTGTGGCTTTCTTGACTAGAGACCTTACAGCTTGTTGCTTTTGTCTTGTCCTTCTAGGTGAAGGAGTGGATACCGGTGAGGGGTCTCTTTTCCTAACAACTCTTTTGAAAGTTGCTAGCATATCTCCTTCTGAGGAGGTATCTACCGGTGATAGATGAGTTTCAGGCTGTTGGGCTGCCAACTCTTCTTCTGTTATGCCAGTTTTCTTTAATACATCATCTTTTAAGGCTTTTGCTTGCCTGCTTCCTTTCCTCACAGATGCCTCAACTTTCTTTCTCTCTTTTTAGATTTAATTTGACTTTCAATGTGCTCAGCATTATTAAATACTTCTTCCTTTGGTTCATTGGGGGCTTCCAGAAGTGCTTTGGCATAAGTTTCCACTATGTGGTCATCAATTTCATACCCCATTTCTATAACCCAGATTGTTCTTGGGATGACTGCTTCCATCTAGATCTCCTCCTTTTTTATTACAAAGCATATATCATCCTTGTATTTGTTGACGATTTCCTATGATAGTTTGATCCTCTTATTCATTTTGACCTTTAGTGCTTGAAAATACTCATGGATATTCTTTTCTTTGTTTTCACCCATGTTGTTGAATAAGTCAGACAATTGTTTTCCTACTGGTATGTCAAATCCAAAATCCTTGTTGCCTATACCGGGAGCCTATTTGGTTATATGTAGGATTAAGCATACAAGTAAATTTCCAAATCTAAAGGATCCTTTCTTATCCTTCTTGATTTTTGCCAAATTGTCAATTAACTCATCTTTTAACCATTCACAGATATCAATTTTTACATTGTCCTTAACCATGTCATAAGCACTCTTTATGCATAAACTGGAAACAGAGTTAAGCCTATTTGCATGAGTTGCTTTGTAACCTAGAATCATGCTAATGAATCTCACATTTGTATCGGTCACATCAATAACCCTCAATGATCTTTTGTCGAATGTTGCACCAGTTAGTTTCATTACTAGGTCATTGGAGACCTTCTTGGTTTTGTTAGGTCTGGTATCGGTGGAAGGTAACCATGTTACTGCTTTCACAACTACCTTTGTAATTTTATGCACTGAGTCAAGCCAAAAGAATGAGCCATGTACCCTGCTAAGAACTATCCTAGCTACATCCTTGGGAAATTCAAGAATGCAGAGGATTTCAGTGAATCCTAGGGTTTCAACAATTTTATGTTCAGGTTTCACATTTCTGGCATTGTCACATATAACAGATTTATACATGTTTTTGATTTCTTCATCACCTAATTCTTCTATGTTGCAATGAATATACATTCTAGGGTCTTCTGCATAAACAACACCCTTTGGAATTTGGGAAAAAGCACTTGTGTTGTCATCTTTCTTAGCTACCTCGAGAACTAGCTGAAACATGGGCCTAGGTCCTTTTATAACCTCGACTACTGTAGGGTTTGCTATGAGTTCAGGTGCAGAGGAGGATGCCATGCTGATAAATACCTTTTTCTGCCTTTGGATGGATTGATTGCTGAAGTGCTTTGCCTCTTTGCTCAGAATGCCTTAGCTCAGAAATCTTCGCGCTCTCTGAAGGTTTGAATTCACGGTGAAAAGAAATGGAGCCAAAAACCTTATTTTATAAAGTCTTTTCTGCCACCTACCACATTAATTGTTTGTCGGCAATGTATTAACTCAACTTTATTTGCCAGTAATGAAGGATTTTCAACTTCTTTTCTCTAACCGAGGGAATAATAGCACATGTGTCATTAAATTGCCAAACCCTCAAGATAAGTTTCTTCAATTTGATGAAGAACATCCTGCCAGTGGAGCATTGCTCTGTCCTACCAGTGGAGCATCATATTGTCCTACTGGTGAAGCATTTGTTGGTTCTACCGGTGGAGGAGTAACCCCAATATTTAGATCACCTTTTCTAATCCATTGCTTTGAAAATTCTTACTTAACCTCTTCAACCTTTTCTTTACCTTTCAAGCTAGTACTTTTGTTATCTACCGGTGTACCTTTACTTCTACAGAATTTAGCAAAATGACCAATCTTGTTACATGCATAACAAGTTACATTATTTTTCTGAATAGCTTTCCCATAACCTATGCCAGTTTGTGTTCTGCATTTATTTGACAAATGGCCAAATCTTCCACAAACATAACATCTTACATTTATTATGCAATTTTCAGAGTTATGACTAATTTTGTTGCATTTGGTGCATTGACCGGTGGGAGGATTGATGTTCTGATAATTCCTAGATCTACATTCATTTGCCCTATGACCATATTTATTATAGTTGAAGCATTTTCCATTGAATTTGTAAGTATTAGAGCGTCTTATCAGTTTGCTTTGATCCTGGGTATTTGTAGTACCGAAGCTTTCTCCAACTTCAAATCCAACTCCAGAAATGTCACCTTTGGGTTTTTGATTCTTCAATAAGGTACCAAGTTCTTCTGAGCTTTTCTTGAATTTTTCTTTGTGTTGATTTGCAGTTTCCAATTCCCTTTCCAAGATCTCTTTTTGTCTCATTAGTTCATTCGAGTCATTTTGAGTATGCATCAAATCTGTCTTCAACATATCATTTTCATAGCTAAGTCTTGTGTTCTCATTTGCTGCATCACTTAGTCTTCTGGTCAATTCTTCTTCATTCTTCTTTCTGTCCTCAATCTCTTTGTAGAATCTCATAGTCATATCCTGCATTTCATTTTTTGTTGTCATGATCTCTTGTTTCAATTTGCTTATCATATCATTTAGTGATTCCTTTTCATCATTTTCATTTTGCAATTTTTCACAAAGTTCTCTTCTCTTGTTTCTTGTAATAGTAAGATTTTCTTGAAGTGCCTGAATAATGTCCTGAGCTGCTTTTAAATCATCTTCTAATTTGATATTTTTCAACTTCTCTGCATCATAGTCAGTGAGAGCTCCTTCAAGTTGCTTCATCAAATTTTCCATCTTTACCGGTGTCAAGGTCTTCCTCAAGCTATTAGGCTTTTGAAAATAGAGGACCAAGCTCTGATACCAATTGTTAGAGTTCCCACAGATACTAAGAGGGGGGGGGGGTTGAATCAGTATCTGACCGGTTATGAAATTTTCTTAAAACTGAATATGCAGAATATAAAGTAACATTATATAGGTATGCAAGAATTAATACAAATAACAGAATCAAAAGCATCCACATGAAAAGAACACCATAACACAAGATGTTTTATGAGGAAACCTGGTGTGGGAAAAACCTCGGTGGGATTTGTGACCCACAATATTCACTTACTGGCCAATAAGAGAATATTACTTACAATAGGGGCCTGCACATGCAGGAAGGCCAACTGACTAGAGCTCACTGCTCAACAAGAAGTCACATTGACTTACAACAAGGATTTACATAAATCCAATATTCTGTACTGCTTTACAATAGCATCTTCAATGCTAGATTCAGTACCGGTTCTTGCTCCGTTCTTTACATATACCCTTGACCTACAATTCGCACATTAGGTCTGCCTTATAATTTATTTATTTTATCCATGTTCTACAAATGCCTACAATGATCTCTTTTATATACAAGAGTCATTTTACAATTTGCCAAGTTGGCTTACAATGATAAACAAAATATTACATATCAAAAATCCTATCGGCCTCTGTGTCGGTATACATATTTCCTTCTGTGCCGGTGCTAATGTAGATTGATTTTGTTGATGCCGGAGCACTGTTGTTTGAGTAATGCTTTGCCGGTACCATAGGATTGCAAGGTTGCCATCAATGACAAAACCTTCAATCACACAGAATGTCTCATTGGAGTGTCCATATGCCAACAACACACAAGTGTATGAAACTAAAGATCTACATACAAGATCTCATTGATAGAGGTGAGATTGAAGTAGCAAATGCAAAACCTAGTAATAACAATGACAAACTCAAAATGTACCAGGAACCCTTCCCGAATCATGATAAATGAAAAGGCTCATCATCTAACATAATGGGTTATGACTACGCTAATCACATAACTGGCTTTGATTTTTTAGTAGGTCGCATTGAACTTGCAGACAATCATGTCAATGTCATAACCATCCAAGGAGTCAATTCTCCTTCTTCCCAAAGTAGACCAAATCCTGCTAGGATAGTCATTCAAGGCGCCATGCCTTCCACCTCCCATTTCCAGAATACCTGCAATGCAACTACATGCTGAGGTAAAGTCACCATCCAAGGAGTCCCTCCCCCACCAAACCCCCTACCCATGTCTTCCACCTGCCGATATGACCTCTTTGATCAACTTGGGAAGACACCTGCACAGATCTCCATTTTGGAACTTCTCAAGACTTCCCCATTCCATAAAGAAATTTTGGAACAAACCCTTCTCCAATCACGCATTCTTGATAACATCAACACCACCCAATTCCAAGCCCTCATTGGAAACCTTGCTGCCCAGCAACACATTGTATTTAACTCCAAAGATGCCCCCCCAGATGAAGACCATAATAAACCTTTGCACACCAAAGCTCTCATCCACAAGCACAAGGTCAAACATATCCTCATAGATGGTGGATCTAGGCTTAATTTGTGCACATGCAAATTAATAAAACAATTGGGACTTTCTAAGGATCTGATAGACACATCAGGAAGGATCACAATAAAGGCATATGATGATGCAGAAAGAATTTCAAAGGGCATGATCACCTTACCTCTTCAAGTGGGCCCCATTACAATTGAAACCCCTTGCCAAGTACTAGATCTTGATCTCCCCTACAAAATTCTCCTTGGGAGGCCATGGATTCACTCCTTGTAGGCCGTACCCTCCACCTATCACCAATGTATCAAATTCCCCTATAATGGAAGAGTGATCACTATCAAAGGTGATCCCCAACCTTTTCAATATTGCAAACTATTAGAGGGGAAGCATCTGTATCATTGCCCACTAAATAGACCCTCGCCAACACCTCCATCTGACACATCAAATGTTGCCTCCAAATAATCCCAACCAAACAATCAAATCAAGATCTTAGACAATGGTTGTGGAGAATACAAATTGGAGGATGTATTATTGATAGGCAACCTCCCTCTCTCTCCTAAGTCATTTGGCAAACCAAAAGAGCTCAAAAAGGACCCGAAACTAGTCATGCAATACCAAAACACCACCTTCCAATAATGGGGCCCACTTGATAATGAGAGCCTCGAAGCAGATATCTCTTCATGGCTGAATAGGGAAGAGGATGAAGATCCGACAAGAATATCCAAAAAAATGTACCCAAAAGCATCTGCCATAGTTAAAAAAATGGGTTACAAAGGACACAGCCTAGGACCAGAGGAGAAAGGAAGAAAAACACCCATAAATCCTATCTCCTATAGATACAACAAAGACTTGGGGTACACCCCGATGCTTAAGATTACTATTGTTGGTGCCCCTTCTAGTCCTTCTTTGGATATCGAAAGCGCTGATGAAGAGAAATTCCATGAAATGCCTTATGAATACAAGAAAGATATGTTCTTGGATGCTTACATCAATACCATCACCCCCGTAACCCTTCCCACTTCACATGAGCTACATCTTGTCCATCCTGAACTCATTGAATGGGGCCAACGAGAGAAACCCACTTTAGATATCTACGCCGACGATAATGCTCTCATTGCTCTCCTGACAGCGCAAAATCTGGAAGATTGTAACAGAATCGAGGGTATTCAACTACATGAAAAGGGATACTTTGGTAGTTAGGTCAATGCCCTTGGCCACAAAAAAGATAATAAAAGGAAAAGACATGATTCCCTAGGTGAAAACCTCCTTGAGGCACCTTTGGATGAGAAAAAAAAAAAACAAAGGGCGTATCCGAAAGTGAAAACTTGGAAAAGGCACTTAACGATGAGGGATTTGACCTCCCTACCATTGGTTACCTTCCATAGGACAAATCAAATTTGCTGATAGAAGAAAAAGACAACATCAACATGGGCACCAAAGTCATTCTAAAAAATGTGCTCATTGCCAAATCCCTCATAGAAATAGAGAAACAAGACTTTATCAACTTCCTTACAGAGGTAAAAATCAATTTTGCATGGTCCTATTCTGATATGCCAGGGTTGGATCCTACCTTGGTGGTTCACAATCTTGCCATTCGCCTAGATGCGAAACCTGTAAAACAAAAATTACGCAAAATGCACCCACATAATGCACTCCTGGTCAAGCGGAACTCTAAAAGATGTTAGATGCAGAATTTATCAAACCAATAGATTATGCTGAATGGGTCTCCAACATTGTACTTGTCGGAAAACCTATTGGGGGCATCCACATCTGCACAGATTTCTAAGATCTAAATATAGCTTGTCCTAAAGATGATTTCCTACTCCCAAAGATAGATATGATTGTGGACCTTACAATAGGACATGAGATATTGTGAAAACCATCTATGCATGAGTTATCTCTGGGTATATCAAAACCATTTGCACATGAATCATCTCCGGGTATATCAAAACCGTCTGTGCATGAGTTATCATAAAAAATTCAGAACCCGAGAATTCCAAGTTGGTGGTCTTGTCCTTATGGAGAATCAGAAAAATCTACAAGAAAGAGAAAAGAAAGGCAAGTTCGAGCCTAATTGGCTTGGACCATATGTAATCATAGCAAAATATGGATCAGGAGCTTATCAGTTGGCTACTCCTGAAGGCGATCCTATGGACGATCCAATGAATATCATGCACCTCAAAATATTTTATGCTTAGTCCTCAGAAAGTCTTAAATTGTCAAAAAAAAAAATCAATAAAAATAATAAAATGAGAAAAAGATCCTGAAAAAAAAAAATCGTCACTTTGCTGAAAAACCTGGCAAATAGGTGCCTTATGACACACAAAAAAAATTAAAAAAATAGAAAAAGAAAGAAAACCAATTCATCCATTAGTGAAAACCACTTGGTGGCACTATGGACAAGTACCTTGGTGAAAACCTGTGTGTAGGTGCCAAGGTAAATAACCGGATCCACTATCTATCATGTCAATACTACAAATCATCTGCCATCTAGCCCACCCATGCGCAACATTCCTTCTTTTCTGCCTCCCAATAAAACATGTGTATTATTATGAGTCTTCACTTGAGTCATGAACAAGGAATGTCCCATTGAAACTAAGCTTTTATGCCTCTGTGTAAGCTTCAAGAAGTCTTGAGAAACAATCCCAAGTCCATAGGTCACTCTCCAAAACTATTAAATTGCTTGCCTAACCCAAAAGCCCACTTTTCCCTAAGGATGACTCCTTCCCTCACCTAGCAACCTAATCCTCCATCCTAGTTCTACTCTTGGCAAGAGGTATCATTTGGTCACAAGGAAGAGACTTGTTAGATTTTGTTAGATCTTTTCATATAGACTTGCATCTTTTGCCCTACGACAGCCACTATTTACGACTGCCTGGATTCTTTCATATCCAGGTACGTTATGATAGGCGCATACTAGGGCATATTTCATAGTATGGCATGTTTTGGATCCTTCTTGTATAAACTGATGACCTGGTACTAGAGTTTATCAACACTTACCTTCTCATGTACAAGAGGTATTAATGTGTTTGAGGGTTTCCTTGCACGAACCCACAACTTTGTATTAGTGTGTCTTAACACTTGCATTATTGTGTGCAAGAAATTCCTATTTGTCTACAGAGTCAGTCCACACCCTGGGTTTCTCATGGCATCCTGATTTCTATAATCAGTGGTGCAAGTCACTCAGGGCAACATCAAACTAGGTTGGCTCTCCACATTTGTTGTGCACAAAATCTCACCATCATTCCATCAAAACCCTAAACTCAATAATCCCATGGAGTTCTCAATTGCCCCCATTTTCCTCCATGGTCTTGCATCTCGTATTCTTCTTTCTAAATACCTCACGACTGCTTCATATTTATTCCTCATTTATCCCTTCCACCCTAATTTTTCTTCCTCTATTTCTTCCTCACATAATCAATTCTGATTCTGATTCATGTCTTATATAGGATGTATCCTTCCTAAAACCAGATGCTCTGATCATGTCTTATACAGGATGAATCCTTCCTGAAACTAGACGTTGTGATTGATCATGTCTTATACAGGATGAATCCTTCCTGAAACTAGACGTTGTGATCGATCATGTCTTATACAGGATGAATCCTTCCTGAAACTAGACGTTGTGATCGATCATGTCTTATATAGGATGTATTCTTCTTGAAACCTGATGCTATGATCATGTCTTATACATGATGAATACTTCCTAAAACCAGACGTTGTGATCGATCATGTCTTATACAGGATGTAACCTTCCTAAAACCAGATGCTCTGATCATGTCTTATACAGGATGAATCCTTCCTGAAACCAGACATTGTGATCAATCATGTCTTATACAGGATGAATCCTTCCTGAAACCAGACATTGTGATCGATCATATCTTATATAGGATGAATCCTTCCTAAAACTAGATGTTGTGATCAATCATGTCTTATACAGGATGAATCCTTCTTGAAACCAGACGTTGTGATTGATCATGTCTTATACAAGATGAATCCTTCCTGAAACCAGATGTTGTGATCAATCATGTCTTATATAGGATGAATCCTTCCTGAAACTAGACATTGTGATCGATCATGTCTTATATAGGATGAATCCTTACTAAAACCAAACTTTGTGATCAATTATGTCTTATACAAGATGAATCCTTCCTGAAACCAGACTCTTTGATCATGTTTGTCTTATACATGATGAATCCTTCCTAAAACTAGACTGAATCTAGATCTTATCAATCAAATCAAATCAAATCTATCAGGAAATCAATCTCACAAAACTCCAAAGATCAATTACCTCAATTGATCTCCCGAGGGGGCATCACCATACTGTAATCTATCAATTAAGAGCTGAGGCATCCTATCAAACCAATATCAGCACCAAAACAAGACTATTCTTTGAATCAATGCGTCATCACACCTTGCTTCAAAGAGTGGCAAAATGTAGACACTTAAAAATAATTATTTTAATTATTTTAAATTCCTCACATAATTAATTAATTAATTAGGTTAATTCAAATTCTCCTCAATATTAATTAAATATAATTAATATTATCACTATAGCATGTGATTGATTTATTTAATAAATCAATCCCTTTCTTTATTCTTCTAAAAAATCAAATCCTCACAAATCTTCCTCTTAGCTAATTAATTTCAATTAATTAGCTAACCTACATGATTCCTACAAATCATCTTCTTAATTCATCATTAACCTAATAAATTCTTCTAGAAACTCCCTAAACTCACTTAACATTATTCTTCTAATTTTTTTAATTATTCCCTCCACTCATTCTCTCTCCTAGTCAAATTATCCTAATCCCATCTAACATTTCCTCCAATCCCCCTCTTAATGAATCGTTAATGGCTAATCAGCATGATTAGCCACAAAGTCAACTTCTTGCTTTTAAATACTCTTTTCCTAGGTGATTGTAAGATTTTCAAAATCTCACATTCCTCCAAGCATCCCCTCTCCCAAGAAATTTTTAATTCTTTTTTATTCCTCCAATCCCCATGATATCCTTTTTTGGAGAATTTTTAATTCCTCCAATGCACCTTGTGGAGTGTGGAGATACGAAATGCCTTTAAGGCATATTTCTTGGTCTCCACACCCTCTCTTGGACCTTGTGTGATCTCACAAGTAAATCCTAGCCCTTCATCTTGAATCCATCCTAGCCAACCATTTTTCTCTCCTCTTCCTATAAATAAAGGGCTCCATCCCTTCATTCAAAAAAGATCTCAAAATCCAGTAAGCTTATGCTGCCCTTTTCAGCCCAGGAAATCATCTTGGCAACTTGATCATCTCATCCTTATCATTTTCCAAATCCATTCCATTTGTGCACAACATTGGAGAGCCATCCACATCCAGCAATCAAAGGAGCACATCAAGTGGAGCATTATCAAGGGGCACCTTCACTTCATCAAGCTCAATCCAAAGGAGAAGGTAAAATAGCAAGGTGAAATGGTCTTTTCATGATATTTTAGCATTTTGCATTTTTATTTCATTATGTTTTTGATCATTTGACCTTCTAATCTATTTTCCCCTCTTCAAATCTAATACAAGGATCCTTAGGTGTCTTTTATTTCTCTACCATGTTCACCAAATTCGGAGTTGTGGTAGTAAGATTAGAAGGAGAGAAAGAGGTATGTTCAGTCTCAATCACGTTAAAGGTATGAGAAGGAAGAGGATTAGTGAAAATCTTAAGATTTTGATTAGGAGGAGCTACTTATTTATTTCCCTTATCATTCACACCTACCACAGATATAGTATTATTATCAATCAAATCTTGAATCTTACTTTTCAATTCAAAACATTTCTCAGTATTGTGACTAGGCTGACGATAAAATTGACAAAAGGAATTGCTATCAAAATAAGGGGATGCAATATTAGATGGGTCAACTGGTCTGATAGGAGGAAGTTTGATAACATTTCTTTGTAATAGCTGAGACATAATACTATGTAAAGATTCATTCAAAGGAGTAAATTGTCTTTCTCTTTTAAAGAATTTAGAAATAGGAGGTACACCTATTGTAGAATTCACATTGTTATTGTTGATTGTATCATTGAACTTGATGAATCTTTTTGTTGGTTTTAACTTCACAAACGGTTGTTGAAGACTCTCCCCCTTATCAGTCAGAACCAAAGGAGTAGATTTCTCCATTTGACTCACAACCAATTGATAATTGTGGATTGTTGTGCACAACTGCGGAAAGGAAGTAAACTCAGACAAAAGAAGCTTTTCCCTAATATATTTTTGCAAATTAGAAATGAAAATTATTTGAATATAATTATCAGGTATAGTAAAAGAAATTTTAGCATACAAATGCTTATATCTACCAATGAAATCAGTCACTTTTTCTTTAACACCTTGTTTACAATGCATTAAATCAGTCAAAGTGATTGTAGGACCAATGTTGTTTTGAAATTGTTGAATGAAAGAATTTGCTAATTGTTGAAAAGAAGTGATAGAATAAGAAGGCAAAGAGAAATACCATTGTAAAGCCTCATCTCTTAGTGTTCTTGTAAACAATTTTGCAAGTAATCTTTGATCATAAGAAAAATTAGTACACAAGGTTTGAAATGTTTTAACATGTGTGAGAGGATCACCTTTTCCATTATAGATTTTCAATTGAGGGACCTCAACATGCTTAGGTTGGATGGATTTAACAATATCAAGGGAAAGTGGGCTCTCGACATCAAATGTGGGCACACTAAACTTGGATTGATTCATGGAAGCAATTGGTTGTTGTAAGGAAGACACAGTTTGAGCAAGATTGTTAATGGTTTCTTCGATAGAAGAATTGATATTGGACATGGTTGATTGAGAAGGTGGTGTGATATTATTGAAGGAAGGCATGGATTAAGAATATGGTGGTGAGACATTATGATAAGTAGGCATAGGTGATGATTGAGTAGGAAATGGGACACTTAAAGGAGGAATAAAATTATTGATTGAATTACCCCCTTGTGTCACACTGATTGGTTGAGGGATAATAGGAATACTCACGGAAGAAATAGGTAAAGATGGAGGATTAAATGAAGAAGAGGGATTTCCCCCATGACCAATTGTTGTAGAAATGACATTTTGAGTTGATGTAGCCATGATGTTTGAAGTGAAGGTAGGAATACTAGCCATTGGAGTAGATAAAGGAATCGAAGAATTGATTCGATTTGAAGGTTGTGAATAACCTAAGTTCTCAACACAACTCATTTTAGGCATGGCATTAGAATCAACAAAATGGGAAATGTCACACAATATATCAATTCCATTCTTATCACTTTGAATCATGCATTTAAGGCCTTCAATTAATAAAAGAGCTTCACTATTAGGGTATTCTTGGGACATCCATTGTTGAAAGTTGTCAAATTGATTATCCAATTTTGAAAGTTGATCTATGGAAACTCTAGTCAAATCTTCTTCTTGTTCATCATGGGATTCATCAATTGGATAGATAGGGACATGATTAGGATGGGAAGAATTAGCATTATCCTCATTAAAGAAGTCACCCAAATTATGCTCCATCTGCTCAGTAATTAAACCTTGGGAAGCCTTAATTCTAATGCTTCATCTAATGGGGATAGTGTAGGTAGGACTAATAGTGGTGAAACTCATGCACTAGAGGGAAAATTTGAATTTTGAATAATAGGAACAAAGTGCCCAAAATTTGAATAATGCAAAATTTGAGAAAATAATGATTAAATAATTTGACTCTATTGGAAGAAGAAAATGACACAATTTCCAAAAATAATTGTGATGATAAATGAAAGGAAATTGGAATTTTAAATTTAGGGCCCAGGGGATACCACTTAATTCTAAAATTAAGAAAAGCAAAATTTTTAAAATCCGGGCAAATTTTAATTAACCACTTAATTTTAAAAAATTTCTTCAAATTTGAAATGTTGAAATTTGAAGGTATTTTTGATTTTAGAGGGATCAAAAATCGACAAAATCAGCCAATTTTCAAGATTTAAGCTATTAAATATGGTCATAACCATCTCCCGAAATTTCAAGAAAAAAGCAAGGGACCGTGTTGAAAGTGCACACAGTCTGACCAACTTTTTTCAAAATTTGTATGGATGAAAGTTATGATGATTTTAAAGTGAACCCCAAAAAATTGGTGAATTTTACGATCTCTAGATAGGCGAAATGAAGGTTTGAATGGGAAAATAGGACCCAATTAGGGTTTTGAAAAAAAATGAGAAATTGGATTGAAAATTTGTAAAGGGCCAAACCTAATGGATAGAGACACCTTGAAAAATGTTTAGAAAACTGAAATTTGATTGAAATTGATTTGAATTTGCACAAAATCCAATTAAATTATAAAATTAGGGTTTGAGGACCTAACCACTTAATTTTTGAAATTTTAAATTTTGAAAAAGGAGGGAAATTAAAATTTTGAATTTTAGGACAGAAGATAAGTTTGAAAATAGTCACAAATCTGAAAATAAAATGGAAATTCAATTTTTGCACAATTTCAAGATGATTTTTAAAAATTAGGGTTTTGACAATTAACCTCTTAATTTTGTGAATTTGATTTCCAAATTGAACAAGACAATGAAGAAATTGAATTTGACAAACAAAGCAATTTTTAGATCTAACACAATAAGAAGATTTTTTTTGCAAACACAAGTTAAATTTCAATTTTAAAAACTAGGATTTTGAATGAATTAACCACTAAGTTTGCAGAAAAATTAAACTTGTAAATTAAAAATATGCAATGATTTTCAGAATAAAGCATGTAAGACGTCAGCTTCACCAAAATGTAATGGTGAAAAAGGGTGAATGATGGAGAGATCGAGAGGAAAGTTTTTCTTCCCTTTGAGGAGAGATGAAAGTTTCACTACGGATTTCCCTTCAAACACCTTATTCACATTATATTTAAAAGAGGGGGAATTCAGTAGATCCAATCTCTTAGGACAAAGATTGAATACTAAATGAATTGATAATGGGATAGAAATGATAAGATAACCCCTCTTTTGGAATGGAAAATGATTGAATTATGTTAAGTGTAAAAGTAGCAAAGAACTGATTATAACTCGAGATAGAAGCGTGAGATGAAGTTGTGCACCTGGATCTAGCTATAATATGTCAAGATGAAGCTTCCCTGCGAAATTGAGGAAAAGTTATTGAGACCATGCTAAAAGTGTCCACGATCCTCTGAGAAATCCATGAAATGAAAAGGGTTTTTTCACCTTTGCAAATGAAGTCCAAATATGAAAACATAGCTATGCACCTACAACCTACACACAAAAAAGAGAGGAAAAGGGGTTGGGATTGGGGGTTTGCCTTTAGGTCAAACCCTAGTTTCAGAATTAACCAAATGATAAAAGAAAGTACTTGAAAAAAAATGTAAATGAAAGACTAAAATGTAAGTCACCTCAAGGGAGGTTGTAGATATAATGTAGGTGGATTTTCTTGTATTGAATTGAATGTTGAAAGGGATCTCCTCTTCAATGGTTGAATCCTTGACTCGAATGCAACACCTAGTCTTGAAGGGAGACTTGAGAATGCTCAATGCTAGAAAGGAATGCTTGAATTCTTGAATGCTCTTGAATGCTTGAATGTGTGATTGATGAGAACTTCTAACTTATGCAAATGGGAAGGTGAATGCGACTTATATACCAGTCAATTAGGGTTAATTGACTGATTTTTCATCACAGGTCAACATAGGTAGGGTTTTTGCGCTTTATGCAAAGTCCAATACAGAGATAGGACAAAGGGGACCCAAAAATAGGGCAAGGACAAGGGCTCCACGCCCCTATCCTAGAGGGGATAGGGGTGCCACACCCCTTCCTTGGCCTTGTCTTAGGACAGGAAGCAGGTTCAGGTAGTGCAGAGGGCAAAACAAGGCAATTTCTGGGGCTTGAGCAAGTCTCAGGTCTTTGATCAGGCTTAGGGATTTGAATCACCAACGTGAAGACCCTAGTGTGGTCACAAATTGAAAGGGTCACAATTTCATGACACTAGAATATCATCTTATTATGGGTAGGTTCCCACTGTGGTTTTTCCCTTAACTAAGTTTTCCATGCCAAAATCTTGGTGTTGTGTTGTTAATTTGCCTATCTGTTATTGTTGTGGTTTATTAGTTAATATTTTGGAATTTAAATTTGCTGTGTATCCAATGAATACTGATTCAACCCCCCCTCTCAGTCTTCCTTCTTAATTGCTACTAACAAGGGAGAGTGAGAGAGAGAAAGAAAAGGGGAAAGGGAGAGGGAGAGGGAGAGTGAGAGAAAAGAAGAAAGGGATAGAGAGAGGGATGGAGATTAAGAGAGAGATGGGGAAAGGGAGAGGGATAGGGAGAGTGAGAAAGAGACAAGGGGAAAGGGAGAGGGAGAGGGAGAGGGAGAGTGAGAGAAGAGGAAAGAGAGAGGGAGAGGGGGAGGGAGAGTGAGAGAAAGAGAAGGGGAGAGGGAGAGGGAGAGGGAGAGGGGGAGGGAGAGTGAGAGATAAGGGGAAATGGGGAGAGAGAGAGAGAGAGAGAGAAATGAATAGGGAGAGTGAGAGAGAGAAGGGAAAAGGGAGAGGGAGAGGGAGAGTGGGAGAGAAGAGGAAAGGGAGAGAGGGGGAGAGGGAGAGGGAGAGGGAGAGAGAGAAGGGGAAAGGGAGAGGGGGAGGGGGAGGGAGATTGATAGTGAGAGATAAAAGGGGAAAGGGAGAGGGAGATGGGGAGGGGGAGTGAGTGAGAGAGAAGGGGAGAGGGAATGGGAGAGGGGGAGAGAGAGAGAGAGAGAGAGAGAGAGAGAGAGAGAGAGAGAGAGAGAGAGGAAAGGGATAGGGAGATAGAGATGGAGAGGGAGAGTGAGGGAGAATGGTAAAGGGAGAGGGAGAGCGGGTGGGAGAGTGAGAGTGAGAGAAGGGGAAGGGAGAGGGAGAGTCAGAGAGAGAGAAGGGGAAAGGGAGAGGGAGAGGGAGAGTGAGAGAGAGAAAATAAGAAAGGGAGAGGGAGAGATGGAGGGAGAGTGAGCGAGAGAGAAGGGCAGAGATAGGGAGAGAAGGGGAAAGGGAAAGGGTGAGTGAGAGTGAGAGAGAGAGAAGGGGAAAGGGATAGGGATATGGATCTATAAAGAAGGAGAGGGAGAGGAAGAGAGATAGTGAGAGAGAGAGAAGGGGAAAGGGATGGACACACACAATGCCATAGTTTCAAATTGAAAATTGTTGGCTCTGGCATAATTATTTGCTTCATTTATTTGATCTTGTAACAGAGGGAATTTGTTACCTCAAGGATGATGAATCCTTGAGAGAAAGCTCTGTTGGCAAATGCACACTCCAAGGAGATATTGTAGGTGATTGAAGGTATTGTCATTGATGGCAACCTTACAATAATGTGATACCGACAGGAAGACACAATCACTGGCACCGAGAGACTCTACACCAACATACAAAACACTAGCACCAAAAAGGAAGATTACCAGCACCTTGGCCGACAACAATTTTGTATTAATGTATTTTGTAATTAATTGAAAAATCTTTTGTAAGCCAACATGGCGGATTGTAATATGACTCATCTATGTATGAGATCATTGTAGATCATTTTATATATGTTAGGGTATGATGTGAAAGATAGAAGGTAGAAGACCTATTATGCGAATTATTGGATAAGGGTTTATGTATGTAGCAGAGCTTAAACCGGTACTGAATCTGGCATAGCAGATGATAATATGAAGTAGTACAAGACATTGGATTAGTATAATCCATTTTTATAAGTCAGTGTGACCTCTTTTGTAATTGAGTAGTGAGCTCTAGGCACTTGGCCTTCCTGCATGTGCGGGCCCCTATTGTAGCAGTAATATTCTCTTATTGGCTAGTAAGTGAATATTGTGGGTCACAAATCCCACTGAGGTTTTTCCCACACCAGGTTTCCTCATTAAAATATTGTGTTATGGTGTGCTTTTCATGCTGTGGTTTTTCTTCTTATTTTCTGCATTATTTCTAGTTTACCGGTACACAGTTTTAATATGCTTTTCATGTTATAAGCTAAGAAAATATTATTACTGGTCAGATACTAATTCACCCCTCCTCTCAATATCTTTGGGAATCCTAACAATTGGTATTAGAGCTTGGTCCTCTATTTTCAGAAGCCTAACAACTTGAGGAAGATCTTGTCACCAGTAGAGATGAAAAACTTGAGAAATCAATTAGAAACAACTCTTTCAGACTATGATGTAGAAAAGGTGAAGAATATCAAACTTGAGGATGATCTGAAGGCTGCTCTGGATATCATTCAAGCACTTCAAGAAAATTACACTATAGAAAGGAATAAAAGAAGAGAACTTTGTGAGAAGATGCATAAAGAGGAAGATGAAAAGGAAACTCTTAATGATTTGGTAAATAAGCTAAGACAACAAATTAGTACAACAAAGAATGGGATGCAAGATATGACTATGAGATTTTGTAAAAAAATTGAAGATAGAAAAAAGAATGAAGAAGACTTGGTTAGAAGACTAAATGATGCTAGAAATGAAAACACAAAACTCAGTCATGAAAATGATATGCTAAAGACAAATTTAATGCACACACAAATGACAGAATTGAACTCATAAGACAGAAAGGAATCTTGGAGAATGAACTGACTGCTGCAAATCAACACAAGGAGAAATTCAAGAAAAGTTCAGAAGAACTTGTTGACATGCTGAAGAATTAGAAACCTAATGGTGATACAAATGGCCTTGGCTTTGAAACTGGTGAAAGCTATGGTACTATAAACAATCATGATCATAGCAAACCGGTAAGACAACCTAATGCTTACAAATTCAATGGGAAATGCTTTAACTATAACAAGTATGGTCATAGAGAAAATTAGTGTAGATCTAGAAATTATCAGAACACTATTACACCCACTGGTCAATGTTCTAAATGCAACAAAGTTGGTCATAACTCAGAAAATTGCAAAATGAATGTAAGATGTTATGTTTGTGGAAGATTTGGACACTTATCTAATCAATGCAAAACACATATCGCCATAGGATATGAGAAAGCTATTCAAAAAAACAATGTGACTTGTTATGCTTGTAACAAAATTGGACATATTACAAAATTTTGTAGAAGCAAGTCCCCACCGGCAAATAACAAAGGTCCTAGTTTGAAAGGTAAAGAAAAGGTTGAAGAGGTAAAGCAAGAATTCTCAAAATAATAGATCAGAAAGTTAGATTAGAATGTTGATGGGAATACCCCTCCATCGGTAGAACAAAGTATCACTCCACCGGTAGGAGACTCTTCATCTAACTGAAGGAAAATCCTTTGGGGGTTTAGCAACAAAATGAAAAACTGTTAGGTCCCAGAGACAACTGAGAGGGGGGGGGTGAATCAGTTGTCTAATAAATTCAAACCAAAAACTTATTAACCAACTTAATGCTTAATACAGGTAAACCAGTTAAGTATGCTGGTAGATAGTGTTAACAGTAAATTGCCATACCGGTAAGAATTAATGCATGAAACATAAACACAAAGTCATCCACAACACATGACACCAATATTTGTATGTGGAAACCCTATAAGGGGAAGAACCACGATGGGAAACCTTACCCACAATCAGATGATACTACTGCAGATAGTAAGTGTACAAAGAGGGGTCTGCACATGCAAAAAGGCCAACAGCCTAGAGCTCACTGCTCAATCACAAATGGGAGTCACACTGACTACAGTTGGATGGTTAAATCCAATAAGAATGTACTGTACAAAATAAAATCTTCATATGCTAAATTCAGTACCGGTGTAATGTTGATATGCTTCTACAAAAACCTAACTTCACCTTCAGATGATGTCTTCATGTATTCCTCTACTTGATCTCGCATATACCTTCACTCAAATCTTTTTCGCATTCCACACTTGATCTTACAAATACCCTAAGACCATTTTTAGTAGGTCGGCTCTACAAGATATTACAATAAAAACATTTTACAAATAATATAATATCCGATGCAATAACTGATAAAACATGTTGGCTTAATGCATTTATAACAATAATAAATCATCTCCATAGCGTGCCATGCTAATCGAGAAAAGATAAACCTGCCGGTGTAACCCTAGATAACATGGACCTATTTGCCGGTAAAAGAAAATGTGCAACTAAGAATATATCAATGATTAGTACTTCAAAATAAAGTGTCCACATGATGTCTTCAACATTACCAAGTGTCTTCCATGTCATTCTAGGTATCGATGAACATTATATCCTATCAGTTGATCATATACCAGTAACTATTGCATAGATTACTGCTTGCTAGTGAATGTTGTTGGATCTCCAAAGTAGGTGTATTTAGTAGGTGTTGACATCAATGACAAAACCATACCAAAATACCAACAATCTCCCCCTTTGGCATTGATGGCAACACAAGATGGAAAAACCTTCAAAGTGCCAAAACAGAAATGCCAAATACAAAAACCAACAATCTTCATTTCTCCCCCTGGGAGTAACAATACCAATCTTTCAAAAAAACTTTCCCTTAAAATCTCTTTTTCTTTCCAAAAGGATAATGTGTTTTTCCATAGTTATCTCTCCCCCTTTGACATCAAATTCCAAAGTCACAAAAGGTCAAGTTCATACAAAATACCAACCAATTCAATATACCAACTACTCCCCCTGAGAAGTAGGTTCCTCATCAAATACTGGAATAAAAGATTTGTCCATTTAATTCTACCGGTTGATGACAATCATCAACTGTCTAAGTCTCTACTGGTGGTGGTATGACTCCAAGCTGATCTCTGAGATACTCAAAAGTTTCCTTAGGCAAAGGTTTTGTGAAAATATCTACAAGCTGTTCTTTAGTATTCACATAAACCAGTTTTATCTCTTTTTCTTCAACTTTTTCCCTTAGAAAATTCAGTTTGATAGAAACATGTTTTGTTTTAGAATGTAATACCATATTTTTAGATATATCAATTGTTGTAATGTTATCACAGTATATAGTAATAGGTTCCTTGCATTTTACCTTTATGTCTTTCAACATTTGCTTAAGCCAAAGTACCTGTGTACAGTTTGTTGCTACTGCAACATATTTTGATTCTGCTGTTGATAAAGATGTACAACTCTGTTTCTTACTCAACCAAGAAACTAATCTTTTTCCAAGAAAGAATGCTCCTCCAGTGGTGTTTTTTCTATCATCCACATCTCCTGCCCAATTTGCATCTGTATATGCACATAGATCAAAATTTTCATCTTTAAGATACCATAATCCAAGATTTGCTATGCCTTGTAAGTACCGAAAAATCATTTTCACTGTTGATTCATGATTTTCCTTAGGATTACTCTGAAATCTAGAAACTATACATACTGCATTCATAATATCAGGTCTGGTTTGTGTCAAATACAGTAAACCTCCTATCATAGATTTGTATCTAGTTGGATTAACAGGTGTAGATTCATCCCTTTGAGATAATTTTTCATTTGTAGTCATAGGTGTGCTTACCAGTTTAGAGTTCTCCATCCCAAATTTCTTAAGTAGTTCTTTCAAGTACTTAGATTGACTCAAAAATATACCTTTATCAGTCTATAAAATCTGCAATCCTAAAAAGAATTTTATTTCTCCAATCATCGACATTTCAAATTCTTGCTGCATTTCAAGAGAAAATTCTTTGCATAATTCATCTTCTCCTCCAAAGATTATATCATCAACAAATACTTCAATAATCAAGATGCCATCATTAGTTACTTTGTAATATAAATTGCTATCTGCATTTCCTTTAGTAAAACCAATCTTTAAAAGATACTTATCCAATCTTGCATACCAAGCTCTTGGAGCTTGTTTTAATCCATACAGAGCTTTTCTTAATCTGCAAACCATATCATTGTCATCTGTCAAAGAAAATTGATCAGGTTGTTCAATATAGACTTCCTCTTCAAGATCTCCATTCAAAAATGCACATTTAATATCCATTTGATAAACTTTGTAATCCTTGTGAGCTGCAAAAGCGAAGAATAATCTAACTGCCTCAATTCTAGCTACCGGTGCAAAGGTTTCATTGTAATCAACTCCTTCTTTCTAAGAATATCCCTTACACACTAGTCTTGCTTTATTTCTGACAACCTTACCATCTTCATTAAGTTTGTTTCTAAATACCCATTTGGTTCCAATTACATTTTTATTTTTAGGCCGGGGAACTAATGTCCAAGTATTATTTTTCTCAATTTGTCCTAATTCTTCTTCCATAGCTTTAATCCAAAATTTATCTTCACATGCCTCATTGATAGTTATGTTGGTATTTTGGTATTGTTTTGTCATTGATGTCAACACCTACTAAATACACCTACTTTGGAGATCCAGCAACATTCACCGGCAAATAGTAAACTGTGCAACAATTACTATTATATGGTTAACTAGCAGGATATAATGTTCACCAGTACCTGCAATGACATGGAAGACTCTTGGTAATGTTGAAAACATCATGTGGACACTTTATAATGAAGTAATAATCATTGGTATATTCTTATTTGCATATTTGCTTTTACCGGCAAATAGGTCCAGGTTATCTAGGGTTACACCGGTAGGTTTATCTCTTCCAGATCAGTATGGCACGCTATGGAGATGATTTATTATTGTTGTAAATGCATTAAGCCAACATGTTCAATTGGTTATTGCATCGGATATTGTATTGTTTGTAAAATGTTTTTATTGTAATATCTTGTAGAGCCGACCTACTAAAATTGGTCTTAGGGTATGGTATAAATGTAAGATCTTATTTGTAAGATCAAGTGTGGAATGTGAAAAAGATTTAAGAAAGGGTATATGCAAGATAAAGCAGAGGCATACACGAAGACATCATTTGAAGGTGAAGTTAGGTTTTTATAGAAGCATATCAGCATTACACCGTTACTGAATCCAACATATGAAGATGCTATTTTGTGCAGTACATTCTTATTGGATTTAATCATCCAACTGTAGTCAGTGTGACTCCCATTTGTGATTGAGCAATGAGCTCTAGGCTATTGGCCTTTCTGCATGTGCAAACCCCTTTTGTACACTTACTATCTACAGTAGTATCATCTGATTGTGGGTAAGGTTTCCCACCATGGTTTTTCCCCTTACAGGGTTTCCACGTACAAATATTGGTGTCATGTGTTGTGGATGACCTTGTGCTTATGTTTCATGCATTAATTCTTACCAGTATAGTAATTTTCTACTAACACTGTTTACCGGCATACTTAACTGATTTATCAGTATTAAGCATTAAGTTGGTTAATAAGTTTTTGGTTTGAATTTATTAGACAATTGATTCACCACCCCCCCCCTCTCAGTTGTCTCCGGGACCTACAAGTTAATGGTTCAATTTGAGAAATAAGACATACCTCTTCATTTGCCAATCTTCCTCTTGTCATAACTCCTTTAAATTTGCTTCCAATTATCTGATCTTCAAAATGATTCAGTCTTACATATTGGGGTGTCTTAGTCTGTTGTTGTTCTTCAATTACTGTGGAATCCTCCTGATGATACTGGAGTAACTGGATCATCATTATGTACCGGTGGATTTATTGTAGGTTCATTTGTCATCATTTTTGTTTCCGATTCAGAGTTTATATATCTTGAAGTTCCTCTAAATTGTTCATCAATCTTTACATTTGTACTCTCAACAATTTTTTGCAATCTTTTATTAAAACATCTATATGCCTTGCTCTTAGATGAATAACCAAGAAATATTCCTTCATCACTTCTAGGATCAAACTTGCCAATATACTCATCTCTTCTAATATAACATTTACTTCCAAAAATTCTGAAGTACTTAAGAGTAGGAATATTACCAAACCATAGTTCATGAGGGGTCTTACCAGTTTCACCTTTGATGTGAACTTTGTTTAATGTATAGAAAGCAGTGCTTACTGCCTCTCTCTAGTACACATGTGGTAGATTTTCTTCTGATAACATACTTCTTGCTACATCCAAGATATTTCTATTTTTCCTTTCAACAACTCCATTCTGTTGTGGTGTCCAAGGTGCTGATAACTGTCTTTTGATTCCATTCACTTCACAGAATGTATTAAAATCTTTAGATGTGAATTCTCCTCCTTGATCTGATCTTAAACATTTGATTTTCTTGCTGGTTTCATTTTCAACCATTGCTTTGAATAGTTTGAACTTCCCAAGTGCTTCTGATTTTTCTTTGAGAAAAGTAACCCAACACATTCTAGAATAATCATCAATAATTAGCATGAAATATCTATCACCTTGTAAGCTTTTAGTTCTAGCTAGACCACATAAATCAGTGTGAATTAAATCAAGAGCATTATTGGATTTTTCTGGAATACTTTTGAAACTAGCTCTAACTTGTTTTCCAAATTGACATTCCTTGCAAATTGTATTATGGGGTTTCACAATTTTAGGTAGATCTCTAACTGCCTTAGAAGTACTAATTTTTACCATGCAATCAAAATTTACATGACATAGTCTTTTATGCTATAACCAACTTTCATCTATATGTGCAATTAATCATGCCTTTTCACTATTATTCAAATGAAAGATATTACCTCTAGTCTGATTACTGGTTGCAATTTCCAAACCAGTTCTATTCATGATTTTGCATTTTCCATTTTTAAATTGTAACTGAAAACCTTTCTCAACTAATTGACCAACACTTAAAAGATTATGTTTTAATCCTTCAACATAGTAGACATTGTCAGTGTTATGTTTACCATCAAGAGATATTGAACCCTTACCTTTGATTGAACAGGCTTTGTCATCTCCAAATCTTACTAAACTTCCATTGTATTCTTGAAAGTTCAAGAATTTACCTTTGTCTCCAGTCATGTGATGTGAGCATCCTGAGTCAATAATCCATTCATCCTTTGATTCAACTTTAGCTGCTAGGGCTTGTTCTACCGGTTGAGCAATAGGTGCCGGTTGATCTTCTGTTATAGCAACAAAGACCCATCCATTGTCTACTGGATCCTCATCAGAATCATTAGTCACACCTTCTTCAGCAATGTAACAAGATTTATCTTTGTTTTTCTTCAATCTATATCTTTGATATTCAGGATTAGGTTTGTATGTTCTTCTAGTGTCTTCTCTTAGTCTAGCATGTCTATCAGGCCATCTTGAAGCCATATGACCAATCTTATTGCAGTTAAAACATTTAAAGGGTGCTTTACCTTCATACTTACTTCCAATTGGGCCTTTTGGCATTTTACTTGCAAATAGTGCTTCAAGTTCTTCAAGCGCTTCATTCTCCTTCCTGGTTTCTTCAAGTTCTCTTGCATAAAAGGCTCTCCAGTCTGATTTGTCAAAACATGGAGCAGATGATGTTGATTCTTTGAAGGCCAAATCAGTTTTTATAGTAGCAACAGGACCAAATTCCTCAATTTCAAAAGCTGAAAGTTTTCCAATCAATGTATCCCTAGTTACTGATGTATTAGGCATTGTTCTCAACTCATTTATAGCAGTAACCTTCATTTTATATGTCGGTGGCAAACCTCTTAATATTTTTGAAACAAACTCATCCTCACTCAAGGTTCCTCCACAACATTTGATACCCAAAACAATTTCATTTACTCTTTCCATAAAAGTAGAAATCCTTTCATCTTCTTCCATTTTTAGATGTTCATAACTGACTCGAAAGCTTTCAAGTTTTGCAATTTTGACTATGGAATCTCCTTCATTCAGTGTTTCTAAATGATCCCAAATAGCTTTAGTAGTAGACCTATCTGATAATCCCATGATTTGTTGATATGATAATGTGGTCAAGAGTGCTTCTCTTGCTTTGCAATCATTTTCTTCATCTTTTGCTAAAGAAGTTGGAGCAGTCTGACCAGCTACGATAGCAGTATAACCATTCTTAGTAACTTCCCAGATGTCTTTACCAATGCAATTCAGATGTGTCTCCATTCTGATCTTCCATATCCCATAGTTGGTTCCATCAAGTTTAGGACTATCCTTTCTAAAATAATTAGTAGACATTGGATCTCCTTAAGTTGTTAAACTTCTGCAAAAAGAGGACTAAGCTCTGATACCAATTGTTAGGTCCTAGAGACAACTGAGAGGGGGGGGGGGGGGGGTGAATCAATTGTCTAATAAATTCAAACCAAAAACTTATTAACCAACTTAATGCTTAATAATGGTAAATCAGTTAAGTATGCCGGTAGATAGTGTTAACAATAAATTGCCATACCGGTAAGAATTAATGCATGAAACATAAACACAAAGTCATCCACAACACATGACACCAATATTTGTACGTGGAAACCCTATAAGGGGAAAAACCACGGTGGGAAACCTTACCCACAATCAGATGATACTACTGCAGATAGTAAGTGTACAAAGAGGGGTTTGCATATGCAGAAAGGCCAACAGCCTAGAGCTCACTGCTCAATCACAAATGGGAGTCACACTAACTATAGTTGGATGGTTAAATCCAATAAGAATGTACTGTACAAAATCGCATCTTCATATGTTGAATTCAGTACTAGTGTAATGCTGATATGCTTCTACAAAAACCTAACTTCACCTTCAGATGATGTCTTCATGTATACCTCTACTTGATCTCACATATACCTTCACTCAAATCTTTTTCGCATTCCACACTTGATCTTACAAATAAGATCTTACATTTATACCATACCTTAAGACCATTTTTAGTAGGTCGGCTCTACAAGATATTACAATAAAAATATTTTACAAATAATATAATATCTGATGCAATAACCGATAAAACATGTCGGCTTAATGCATTTATAGCAATAATAAATCATTTCCATAGCGTGCTATGCTGATCTGGAAAGGATAAACCTGCCGATGTAACCCTAGATAACCTGGACCTATTTGCTGGTAAAAGAAAATATGCAAATAAGAATATATCAATGATTAGTACTTCAAAATAAAGTGTCCACATGATGTCTTCGACATTACCAAGTGTCTTCCATGTCATTCTAGGTACCGGTGAACATTATATCCTACCGGTTGATCATATACCAGTAACTGTTGCACAGATTACTGCTTGTCGATGAATGTTGCTAGATCTCCAAAGTAGGTGTATTTAGTAGGTGTTGATATCAATGACAAAACCATACCAAAATACCAACAAAAACATGCTACTATTCCCTCGGCTGATGGTGAGAAGTTGAAATTACTTCTATACCGGCAAATGAGGTAAGTTGTGACTTAACTAGCGATCATTAAATGTGGTAGTTGGAGAAAATAACATTTTAAAACAAGTGTTTTGGCTCCTTTTTCATTCACTGAGCATTCAAATCTTTGAGAGGGCAAAAATTCTCAAGCGAAGTCATCCTTAGCAAAAAAGTGAAGCAGTTCATCAAAGAATTCATCCTAAAGGCAGATTGAGGTATTTATAATCATGGAATCTTCATCCACTCCTGAATTTATTGCAAACCCTACTATTGTTGAAGTAATTAAGCGCCCTAGACCCGTATTCAAACTGTTTCCTGAAATTGCGAAGAAAGATGATAGCATAGGTGCATTTTCTCAAATTCCTAAGGGAGTAGTATATGTTGAAGACCCTAGGATGTATATACATTATCATATAGTGGAATTAGGTGATGATGGGATCAAAAACATTTATAGCATTGTGATTTGTGATGAATCAAAAATATCAAGCTAGAACATAAGATAGTGGAAACCCTAGGTTTTACTGAAATCCTTAGTGTCCCAGATTTTCCCAAGGATATTATAAGGATTGTGCTAAGTAGAGCTCATGGTGAATTCTTTTGGTTGGATTCAATCCATAAAATCACAAAGGAAGCCGTTAAGGCAGTAACAGGGTTACCTTCCACCAGTAGCAGACCTGACAGAGCAAAGAAGGTCTCAAATGACACAATGATAAACCTAACCGGCGCAACATTCCACAAAAGGTCTCTAAGGGTAAATGATGTAAAGGACATAAATGTGAGATTTATCATTATGATCTTAGGCTACAAAGCTACACATGCAAATAGGTTGAACTCAATTTCTAGCCTATGTATTAAAAGTGCTTATGACATGGTTAATGATAATGCAAGAATAGATGTATGTTAATGGCTCAAAGATGAATTGATAGACAATTTGGGGAAGATTAAAGGAGATAAGAAAGGAACATTCAGTTTTGGAAATTTGCTTGTTTGTCTAATGTTGTACATAACTAAACAAGTACCTGGTATTGGTGCAAGAGATTTTGGCTTTGACATTCTAGTAGGAAAGCAACTATTGGATCTACTAAACAACATGGGAGAAAACTGGGAGAAAAACTTAAATGAATACTTTCAAGCATTAAAGGCTCGAATGAAAACTAGAATAAGAATGCCACAAGCTATTGTGGACAAGTATCAGAAATAAATTTGTTTTGTAATAAAAAAGGTTGAAATCTAGATGGAGGTAGTTGTCCCTAGAACTATCTGGGTAACTGAAATGGGCTATGAAACAGATGACAATATTATTGAAACTTATGCAAAAGCCCTCCTTGAAGCACCAAAGGAACCCACTGAGAAAGTTTTTGGAAATGCTAAAACAATTGAGAGTGGAATTTAGTCTAGAAAAAGGGTTAAGAAGGTCGAAGAAATAGTAAGAAAGGGAACCCAACAGGCCAAAACAATTAAGGAAGATGTTTTGAAACAAACTAGTATAAAGGAAAGTGAGTTGGAAGGACTTCAATCAGAAGCTCATCTTTCACCAGTTGGAACCTCCTCTGAGAGTGATATGCTAGCAGTATTTAAAAGGGTAGAAAGGAAAATAAAACCCTCATTGGTATCCTCACCTACACCCAGAAAAAAAAGGCAAAAACAACAGGTAGCGAGGCCTCCAGTGAAAAAGAAGTTGACACCTAAGAAGAAAAGAAAGGTAAAACAAGATATTGCTCCACTAGATAAACTCTTGAGCGAAATAACTGAAGATGGAAAATTGAAAAACATCAGCAAAACATACAACACACTATCTGCAGATGACAAGGAAAGCATAAAGAATAGTGTAATCTTACACTTGGATATATATAAGAAATTTTTGATGTAAGTTGTTGATGAAATACCAAATGATCTTTATAGGAGATTAGAAGCTAGAAGGTTAGTCATCATTGAGCCAGGCAAGAAAATTAAAATTGAAAAATTACTTGTAGTACATCCAATCAACTCACCTGATGAAATAGATAAACTAATCAGTGAAGCAAACCGGACAGTATTCTCCACTGCTCACCAACATGTAGCACTAATAGCAGCTAGAGTAAATGAAGTCTCTGAGGAAATAGAAGATGCATGGGATATATTCTTTGTGGAAAAAGAAAAACAGGAAGAATTACTCAAACCAAAGACTATTAAAGTATATCAAAAGGATAGGGATAAGGGGAAAGGTAAGGTAGGTGGACCTCCAAGCCTGAAAAATAACTGATAACTTAACCCCACCTCCTTCAGATACTCCACCGATAGATACTATAGACAGTCAACCGGCTACTGAGAGTATGGAGACTGCATTAGAGGATACAAATCCCGAGTCTGAAATTTTGTACACTGTAAATATAGATACTCAAGAAGTAAATGTTGTGGTTGACAGAGAAACCACTGAGGACAAGAAGACACATGTGACTACTGAGTCATCGACTGCAGATGCTGAGGTTGAGGTAAATGAAACTGAAAATATTGTATGCGGGAAAAGCAGGTCGATAGAACTCAATATGTGGAAAACGGAGCTCAAAGAGGCTTTGCTCACACACCCACATGACTTCTTGGTGCAAGCTATTGAGTCATGAAGTATGGCTCAGCTTCCCAAGGTTGGTTCCATGGTTCTCTATCTCACAAGGTCCCTCAAACCAATGTTTTAGCTCTCAGATCACTGAGCAAAGTGGTTCAGGGATGACAAATGCAAGAACGAGGGATGCTTTGGTTGATTTTAAGATGAAATGCATCCTAAGTTATACATGATCCTATAAATGCAATAAACTAGTTATAAGATGACAAGATTAGTAACAAGACTATCCTAGCATGCTATATTAGTCTATGATTAAGCTAAATGATAAGGAAAATACTCTAAACATGCATATTTAGATTAATTCCTATTGAAAAGAGAGGCTAAATGATGAGCACAAATGATATATTAAAGATTGGATGGATTTTAGTATAAGTGTGATACTAAAGACTTGGATGATGAAAATGGAGGAATGAGAGCTCTATTTATAGAAAAAATAGGGCAATGGATGGTTAGGATTGAAAGAGTTAATCAAGGGCTAAGTTTGAAAGTTGTCAATCCATGTTTACAATTGGCACAAATGAAATGGTGACAATTGTCCACATAAGGTTGGTTGAGAGGAGATGTAAGAATCATTAAATCCTTGAGAAGACCTCATGGTTACCTTAGAGGGTAAGGGTTAAGGTTAGGTTAAGGTTAGGTTAGGGTTATCCAATGGATAAAGGTTTTATCCAAAGGATAAACTCTTGTGCAAAATATTAAGGATAACCATGGTCAAAGAAATAAATGCTTGATGAGACCCTTGGGTTACATGGAGGTTAAGTTTAGGGAAATTCTTTAATCATGCCAGAGGGTTGAGTTAACCATTAATGGTTTGGGAGACTTTTAAAGTTAAGTGGTTGAAGTCTTTAAGGGTTTTCAAAGACTTTGAGGTTTTGAGAAGTGACTTCCCCTTGCTTAGGGATGTGACAAAGTTTAGGAGATGGGTTAGGCTAATTGGAAGTGATTAGAAGAGTCTAGAAGGGGTTAGGAATAGGGTTTAGGAAGCAAGTGGGAGGTGTAGGATTTTGCAAGTGGATGGAGGGATAATAGGATTTAATTGAATAAATGAATTTAATTCAATTTGGTTGTAATTTGGGGAAATCAAATAAATTAGATTTATTCAATTTAGGATAAACTATTTAATTAAATTTGAATTTAATTAAAAGTGGATAGAAGGGATTTAATTGAATAAAATGATTTATTCATTAAATGTCAAAAGAGGCCTAGTGAATTTAATTTAAATAAATTGAGTAATTTACTTAATTCAAATAGAGGAATGTGGGTGATTTAATTAAATTGGATTTAATTAAATAGAGAAATGAACATAAAATATTCATTAGGAATATGGTCATTTTTATATGTCTACAAATATAAACACAGAAAAACCTACTCAAACAGAGCAACCAACAAAGGATAACATTGGCAAACCATTAGAGAAACCGGAAGTGCATACAGAGATACAGATTGAAAAACCAACTGTTGAGAGCTCAGAGAAACCTTCTGAGATATAGATAGAAAAACCGAAACAGGTACAGGTTGAGACATAAGTTTAGACAGAGACAGTGCCATCGGCCAAAACTGAAAAGCCCAAACCTTTATTTGTAGAAATGCAAACACAAACTGACCTACCAGAGGTTGAACCAAGCAAGGTGATTACTACAACCAGTAGTATGGCTATTGTGAAGACAATTGGACAAACATCTGGTACTTCTATGGTAGAATTCAGACCTACGAATGTAACAGAGGTCTTATTGGATTCAATAAAGAAGATCATAGAGTGCAATGCACAAGCCTATATGGCTATTGATGACACAATTCCCATTCTTAAACTGATAGCACCAAAGTGTATTGTAGATAACAAAGATTCTTTAGGTCAACTAGACACATTGTCTAAGTTCATCACCAGCAACATATTGACTATTGATCAAATAAATGAGGACACATTCAAGGAAAGAATGATTAAAGAAAAAGAGAAATTCTTTGAGGAAATTGTAAAGAAGAATAAGGAGAAAATGGAAACATTATTATCGGAACTTGGAGAGATAATTATTGACTTCAAGAAACTGTATAGAGATTCTTGTAAAACAAATATCTTAACAGAAGATCTAGACAAGGAAATCAGCGAAGCATAAGATAAGATTAACAATATTGTTGACAATCTGATAGGTACATCGGATTCATTTTTGGAGATAGAGAAGAAGATTGCAGAGCAAGAAGAGAAAATCAAGTAGTTAGAGAAGGACAAAGAAAGAATAAAGGATAAAGAAAAGGACTTAAAATGTAAACTTAGTCCCAAACTAAACTACCTCATTTCTTTGAGAAAAGAAACTTCTGAGGCTCTGGTTCCCGGACTTAAGACATCGGAAGAGAAAATACACATACTCACCGGTATAGTGCAGAGAACTCAAGAGGCACTAAAAGATAGCAAATCATTCAATAATGTTTAAATTTGGTCTTGACAGATATTTTTCAAATTGTAACCCACTGGTTACAAGAATCCAGGCAGGACTCTACTGATAGCGAATGACAACCTTTGTCATTGATGTCAAAGGGGGAGTAGTAGAGATGAGAAAAATAAAAAATATAGATCATCTACTTAGGGGGAGCACACATCTGATAAAATTTTTGGCATGATTTTTGGACTTCAATTTTTGGATACATTCTTGAATTTTTCTCATGAGTGTTTCCATCAATACCAAAGGGGAAGATTGTTGGCAAATGCACACTCCAATGAGATATTGTAGGTGATTGAAGGTATTGTCATTGATGGAAACCATATAATCATGTGATACTGGTAGGCAGACACAAGTACCGACACCGATAGACTCTACACCAGCACCGAAAAGGAAGATTATCGGCACCCTGGCTAACAACAATTTTGTATTAATGTATTTTGTAATTAATTGTAAAATCTTTTGTAAGCCGACATGGCGGATTGTAATATGACTCATCTATGTATGAGATCATTGTAGATCATTTTATATATGTTAGGGTATGATACGAAAGATAGAAGGTAGCAAACCTATTATGCAAATTATTGGATAAGGGTTTATGTATGTAGCAGAGCTTAAACCAATACTGAATTTGGCATAGCAGACACTAATCTGAAGCAGTACAAGACATTGGATTAGTATAATCCATTTTTGTAAGTCAGTTTGACTTCTTTTGTAATTGAGTAGTGAGCTCTAGGCACTTGGCCTTCCTTCATCTGCAGGCCCTTATTGTAGCAGTAATACTCTCTTATTGGCCAGTAAGTGAATATTGTGGGTCACAAATCCCACTGAGGTTTTTCCCACACTAGGTTTACTCATTAAATTATTATATTATGGTGTGATTTTCATGTTGTGGTTGTTATTCTTATTTGTTGCATTATTTCTGGTTTATCGGTACACAATTTTAATATGATTTTCATGTTATAAGTAAAGAAAATATTATTACCAGTTAGATACTGATTCACCCCCCTCTCAGTATCTTTGGGAATCCTAACAAGCTCTCCCTTTGATACCTCCTTGAACTGGCGCTAAGGTAAGCTAGGGGATAACAGAGTTATGCTACGGTGACAGAAAGCCAAAAGGACTCTCTGGGCAGCTTTGCTAAGCCTTTGTCCTTAGGACGAGCGCACAAAGTTGGGTTACCAGCATGATGCGTTGTTGTCATGTATGGATGGGGCATAAAGTTCAAGTAGAAATCTCTAGACGAAATAACAAAGGTTTCAAAATAAATAAACAATACTGAAATGAATGAAAAGTTTGGATTATGAAACATAATAAGAAAATAAAAGGAAAGTAAGGAAATGCTGCAAAATGGCCATGCTATGAAGCCTCCTGCAAGATAGTATCTTCCATGATGATGTACCTACACACCGTTAGGGGTTCCATAGATACTGAGAGGCGGGGGTGAATCAGTATCTAACTGGTAATAAGAATTTCTTAAGTTAAAACATGTAGAACATAATATAATAGTGTACCGATATGCAAGAAATAATGCAATAAACAGAATAAAAAATATCCACATGAAAAGGACACCATAACACAAGATGTTTAACGAGGAAACCCAGTGTGGGAAAAACCTCAGTGGGATTTGTGACCCACAATATTCACTCACTGGCCAATAAGAGAATATTACTTACAATAGGGGCCTGCACATGCAAGAAGGCCAATTGCCTGGAGCTCACTACTCAATGGGAAGTCACACTGACTTACAATAAGGATTCTATTAATCCAATGAATTGTACTGCTTTACAATAGCATCTCTAATGCTAGATTCAGTACCGGTTCTTGCTCTGTTCTTTACATATACCCTTGACCTATAATTCACACATTAGGTCTACCTAATAATTTTCTTTTTTACTCCTTACATCACTTCTTCAAATGTCTATAATGATCTCCTTTATATACAAGAGTCATTTTACAATTTTCCAAGTTGGCTTACAATAATAAACAAAATATTTCATAATAAAAATCTTGTCGGCCTCTATGTCGGTATACATGTTTTCTTCTATGCCGGTGCCAGTGTAGAGTGATCTGTTGATGTTGGTGCACTGTCTTGCCTGTGTAATGCTTTGTCGGTATGATGTATTGCTAGTGCCATAGGATTGCAAGGTTTCCATCAATGATAAAACCTTCAATCACATACAATGTCTCATTGGAGTGTCCATATGCTGACACACACATGCAAGAAGGAAAATGTTGTGGGTTGTGTTTTAGAGTCTGCCTAAGTCAAACCCCCATTTTAGTGTTTCCACCTCCATGAACAATCCAAGAAGCCATGAGAATAATAATATGATAAAGAGAAAATTGGTAACAATGTAAAATGAAAAATGATAACTTGGTAAATGAATGGAAGAGCGAGTAAGAACTCCCCTTTCACAATTCTTGTGTAGATGATGGCACAAGCTATCTAAAAAGTTGGAACAATGGTGATGTTCACACAAGAAGTTGTAAATGATGTCCATGAAGTCTCCAAGAGCTTCAACTTGCAAAAGATTATTAACTTGCCAAAGGAATCCTCCAAAATGCCTTGGAAATTGATAGATAAAGGCCCTAGAAGGATACTAAATGTTGGTGAGCAAATGAAAAGGTGTTATGATTCTTTTTGGGCATAAACATAATGCTCAAATGGCCACTTGTGAACTGTCAGATTTATGGGACGATAGTGCACCGCGCAGACATCTCCACATCGTACCGTAGTCCCCAAAGGTGACAGGTTGGCAGAGTTGGTAATGCATTCATTTGAAGCTGACAAGGATGATCCGAATGGAAAAAAGGCCAAAAGTGGTGAAGCTCGACGTTCGATGACATGGAGGAAGGTGACATTTGTTCCGATTCTAGGGGTGAGATTTTTTATATTACATTTTGCTCCCACTTTAGCGAGGATGTCTTTGCCAAGAGATGCAATGCTAAAGTAGAGGAAGATAAACCTGAAAATAAAGTCGCAATAGGGAGGCATATTTTTGATGATCAGATGAGGTTGCCCCTAGTGAGATGATGCTAAGATTTGGAATAGATATTGAAATTTGGTACATCACAAACATGCTAGCTGTAGACTAGCATGATGGATGATAAGATAAAAAAGTGGATAAGATAGTTTAACAGAAACAAACCTCACTTTGTAGGAAAGCCCTTGGTTACGAAAAGATACGAGATAAGTGGTCACTGAGATATAAGATACATTGGTATGGGTAGAAAGATGTGTTATGCTAGATAGCCATACGATAGGGAGAGACAATTTATATCATGGGTATTGATATGCTAGATATCCATGTGATAAGACAAATAAAAGATAGATTTGTTGGCATGGGTAGCAACATGCTAGTTAGCCATGTGATAGGGTAGATAAATTCGGTAAGTAGTAGATTGGCCCCTACAAAGGCAAACAAGAGAGATAGATCAAGAATGGTTTGGCTCCCATGTAGGTGATCTTGGAAAAGAAAAAGATCGAGTGGTTTGGCCCCCACCTAAGAAAACATGAAAAAGTAGTTGATACAGGATACCAATGCAAAAGATAAAAAGATAAATGCAAATATGATGCTCCCCCCTTAGAATCATATGCATGGAAAGCATGTTATTCTAAGGAGAAGAGAACTTGTGGCACGTCAATATAAAAAGATGTTTATGTTAGATAGTTCAAATAACCGGAAGACAACTGAGAGGGGGGGGGTGAATTAGTTGTCACAAATTACCAAAAAATTTAGCAATTAAAACTTTAATACCAGAACCCAAAAACTTAATATCGGAATGCTTAAACCAAATACCGAAATAATGGTTAAACCAATTAAGCATAAAAAATAATTAGAGAATAAATACCATCCACATGACACCAAGATTTATACGTGGAAAACCCGGTAAAAGAAAAAATCATGGTGGGAAGCCTACCACGATCAGATAATACTTCTGCAGTATGTGAATTACAATTGAGGGGCCTACACTTACAGGAAGGCCAACAACCTAGAGCACACTGCTTGTCACAAAAGGAGTCTCACTGACTACATAGAAATCTAGACTACAATCTAAAAGAATGAATGAACTACAAAGATAGCATCTCCTGTGCCTGAGTATAGTTTCGATTAAGCTCAATACCGGAGGACTAAATCCTCTTACATAAACCCAATTTGATCTCCAATAATCAACCAAATCCTCTGCCTGAATGATATTACATTATTCGCACATTACATATCCAGCTCCCATTCCATGACCATATGCCTATGATGATCTACAATTAGATCTTACATCATATATATACAAACCCTCGACCATAATGAATCAGGTCGACCACCAGACAATAAACCAATTACATAATTACAAAACATGTTGGCCTTAGACCAAAAAAATAATATCCAACTCATAAGACATCCTAGAAATACATCAAGAGGTCCAATCCACATGTTACATTAAGGTGGTCCATAACCTAGATCAATCGAGACCCAATACAGGTCCACACGCTAAAGCAATGACCCCAATCTACCAAGTCTCGAACATGATCACCATCATCATCTTGAATCTTCACCAGAAGCTGAACCAACACCACTTATGCATATCATCAAAGATCTTCATCAAATCTATGTCGATGAAACCCTCGTTGGAACCTCAAACCAAGCTTCCAAGAAAACCGGATAGTATCCGATCACCAGACCAAAACCAACTAACAAAATATGAACATGAGTAAGCCAATTCCATAGCCAAATCATACCAGAGCATATCAGATCATGCTAGATCCAAACCAACCATAAACCACTCAGCCTACTGGGATGAGAAGGGTGTCAGTAAAGCATCCAAAATAGCTAGTGTTGACATCAATGACAAAACATCAATGGAACACATAATCAATTCCTCCAAATGGACAACAATCTCCCCCTTTGGCATTGATGGCAACACTAGATGTGAAAAAAATCTAAGTAACAAGAAATGCCAAACAAGTCTCCCCCAATGGAAGACAACCAAGAATCTCCCACTCAAAGATATAGCAATGAAGTTCTGAAACAAAGACCATACTCTGCTTGTGAATGATATCTCTATAGAGCTCTAAATTACACATATATCTCTCCTCCTAATGTATACAACTCCTTAAGTTTTTCACATCAATATCTCTTCCCCTTTGACATCAATTCCAGAAATCTGACATAAATTTCAAAGCAAAAACATAAACCATTGAATCACAAAGCTGACCACTCCCCCTGAGTAGTAGCATCCCCACACCAGTGCGGAAATGAATAATATCTCTGATAATACATATCATACTGATGCCAAAAAGCATCAATCAGTTCTTTGCCGGAGGGGCAGAAACCCCTAGCATGTCTCTCAGGTACTCAAATGGTTCTTTAGGCAAATGTTTAGTGAAAACATCTACAATCTTCTCTTCAGTGCTCACATAAACCAGTCTAACTTCATTTCCTTCCATCTTCTCCTTCAAAAAGTTATACTTGATAGATATGTGCTTTCTCTTAGAGTGAAATACCAGATTCTTTGATATGTCAATAGCAGCAAAGTTATCACTATGAATAACTATCGGTCCAGTGCAATGCACTTTGATATCCTTCAACATTTTCTTCATCCGTAGAACTTGCGTACAGTTAGTAGTAGCAGCAACATACTCAGCTTCAATAATAGACAAAGAAGTACATGATTATTCCTTACTGATCCATGAAACCAACTTCTTTCCAAGAAAGAAAGCTCCACCGAAATTACTTTTGCAGTCATCAACATCTCTAGCCCAATCAACATCTATATATGCACATAAAGTAAAGTCAGCATCCTTAAGGTACCATAAACCATATTCTGACATGCCTTGCACGTATCTAAAAGTTCTTTTCACCGTACTCTCATGATTTTCTCTAGGATCACTCTGAAATCTAGATGCAATACAAACAACATTCATTTTGCCAGGCCTAGTCTGAGTCAAATAAAGCAGACCTCCAATCATAGATTTGTATCTTGTAGGATTTATCGGTGTAGAAACATCTTTCCTTGTCAATTTCTCACTTGTAATTATAGGAGTACTTACCAGTTTAGAATCTCCCATACCAAAGTTATTCAATAATTCCCTAGCATTCTTAGTTTGATAGATGAAAATACCTTTGCTAGTCTGAGTAATCTGCAAACCTAAGAAAAATTTCATTTCCCCAATCATAGACATTTCAAATTCCTTCATATTCTTAGAAAATTCTATCCACAACTTATCTTCACCTCCAAAAATGATGTCATCAACAAATACTTCAATAATCAGTATATCATCATCAATGATCTTATAATATAAATTACTATCATCATTACCCTTAGTAAAACCAAGCTTCAAAACATATTTATCCAACCTTGCATACCAAACTCTAGGTGCCTATTTCAATCCTTATAAAGCTTTCCTTAACCCGCAAACCATGTTTGTATCATCTGAAAGTGAAAAACCATCAGGTTGCTCAATATAAACTTCCTCATCAAGATCCCCATTCACAAATGCACACTTAACATCCATCTGATGAACCTTGTAGTTTTTATGGGCAAGATAGGCAATAAATAATCTTACAGCTTCAATCCTAACTACAGGTGCAAAAGTTTCTCCATAATAAATTCCTTCCTTCTGCGAATATCCTTTACAAAATAATCTAGCCTTATTCCTTACAACTTGACCATCCTTATTCAATTTATTCCTAGAAACCCATTTAGTTCCAATAACATTCTTATTTTTAGGCTGGGGAGCTAATTTCCATGTGTTATTCTTCTCAATCTAATGTAATTCTTCTTCCATAGCTTTCAACCAAGATTTATCTTTGCATGCTTCAATTACTGATACCGGTTCAACTTGAGAAATTAAACATATCTCATTAGTTGTCAGTCTTATTCTTATCATCACTCCATTGTTCTTATCCCCAATGATCTGATCTTCTGAATGATTCAATCTCACATACCTAGGAGTCTTCTGACTCTCTGTTCCTCTTCTTGGTTCCTCAGTTACTGTTGAATTTTTTGATATTGTCGAAGTAACTGGTTCAACACTCTATTCCAGTAAAGATGCTACTGGTTCAGATATAATCATTTCCACCACCAATTCTTACTCATAAACTCTTATTTGACTTCTATTCAGCTCATCCACTTTTACATTAGCACTCTCCACAATTATCTGCAATCTCTTATTATAACATCTATATGCCTTTATTTCATTAGAATAACCAAGAAATATACCTTAATCACATCTATGATCAAATTTTCCAATAATATCATCTCTCTTGATGTAACATTTACTACCAAATATTCTCAAATACTTAACTGTAGGTGTATTGTCAAACCATAATTCATAAGTGTAAAGCGGAAAAATCAAACCCTAGTCGTTCTCCCCTCCCCAACTCCAAGGAGAGAGAAGGGAGAGTCACTAGGGTTGATGGTTTTCACTTAGGAGAGACTTTACATTCAAAAGAGGGGTTGAAACCCACAAGATCCAATCCCACGCAATGCAAGATTGGATTCTAAATGAGTTTCAAGGGTTAAGACATCAAGGATACCCTCTTTTGTAAAGAATGTAGATAGAAAGATTGAACTAGGAATGCATGTAAAGTAGGAAAGATTCACTTATAAACAGTGATAGGGATATGGGATGAAGCTGCGGACCTGGAATTAGCAGTAAAATGTCGAGACGGTGCTGTTCTGCAAATTTGAGTGAAAGTTGACGGGACGATGGCGCCCGACGTGCACACGGTCCTCCGAAAAATCCGCGAAACGAAGGGGGATCTGTTCGTCTCTGCACAAGGATTCAAGATCTTCAATTATAGCTGCATACCTGCAACCTACACACAGAAAAGAGAGGATGATTGGGGGGTTAGGGATCAGGGGTTTGCCTTTAGGTCAAACCCCGGTTTTGGAATTAACCAAGAAATGAGAATGCTGTAAATGTAAATGTTTGTAATGTAAACAAGTACTGATACCTTGTTGTAAGAATGTTTGTATTCTTACATGCGAAGGTGTAATGTATGTAGTATGTTGTATGTTGTAAGTGATATCCTCTTCAATGGTTGAATCCTTGTCTTGAATGCAATACTTAGCCTTGAATGGAGACTTAGAATGCTCAATTGCTTGAAGGAATGCTTGAATGCTTGAATGCTTGAATGCTTGAATGTTTGAATATCGTTTCTGCCTTTTTTCCATCTACCAAAATGGGAGAGGAAATGTAGTTTATATACTTGTCAATTAGGGCTGATAGACTGATTTTCCCGACCTTAGGCCGACCAGGAAATATTATTTTCCAATTTGCAAACTTATAGACCCGAAGCCCCATAAGAGACCGGGCCCAAAATAGGGCCAGGGACCAGGGCACTGGGTGCCATGGTCCTGGGGGACCAGGGTGCTGGGCACCCTAGTCCTGAAGGACCAGGGTGCTGGGCACCATGGTCCCACCTCCAGGGACAGCAGGGTGCAAGGAGGATCAGGCCAGGGTGCTGAAAAATGCAGTTTTTGATGTCATGAACAAGTTTCGGGGTCTCCATTCAGGTTCCATGTTGCATCGCCATCGTGAAGATCCAAATGCAGTCGAAATTGTAAGTGTTGCAATTTTAGGACGCTACATTTAGCCCCCACTTTAGCGGGAGTATAAGCGTACGCTCATACTTCTGGTAAAGTACAAGGAAACAACATTGAAAAACTTTCACCATGTCAAGGAGGCAAGATACACCAAGCCCCCAGTGGACTAAGGATCTTACGACTTTAATTGACAAAGTAAAAGGGAAGATCACGAGGGAGAACCATGACTGTCAGTATTAAGGTTCCCTCACTATGAGTCATGCAAGAAAGATATCAAAAATTTTCAAGGCAAAGCTAAATTTGTCAAGAAATTTTCAAGTATCTTGAAAAGATATGGACGGGATGTATGCCCCCCTACATTAAAGCGATCGCACACGCCTCATCGGGGGTGATTGCTTTAAGGTAGTGATACATATAAGAAATGATAAAGGAGCATGTTATCACAAGGATTTAGCCCCCAAGTGTGAGATAAGCCCAAGGATAATAGACACAAAACACAAAGCACAAGGTGACTTCACTTTCCTCGGGGTCAGTATGTTGTATGATAATTCATGTATATCATATGTATGTATGCATAATTGTTCTTCATTCCCCAATCAAGGAAGGTCACATAGAAGAAGGGAACACATGTGTCTTTTGAGTCAACATGAGAGAGACCAAAAGAGATCTCAATGTTTTGCATCGTCCTCAAGTAGACAAGACTAAGGACAACAAATAGAAGAATGAGACTAACACATAGAAGAAGTAAAAAAAGAGAGGAGGAGAGAGTCTGCTATGCTAATGAACTAGTTTAGCACGTCATCTACCCCCCGATCTTGCTGATCAATATTTTGGGAAGATAGGAAACATGCTAGAGGAGGAACGTCCAACACAGCAGATGGAGCTATCACAAGATCCAAACAAGGGCTATGTTCATGTTCCGAGCCACGTTGTTCTTGTCTAGGAGCTAGGATAAGTGCTTTAGAAAATTCGTTAGATAAATGGTTATCAACATCAGCATATTCATACTCACTATCAGAATGAAAAGAAGTAACATTTTCATCATGAATAACATTTTCATCTATATCATCATCAAGATTTATAAAAATAGGATCTTTAACTTGCACAGGATCAAGACCATCATGCATCTTATGTTTAGGAGATTTCGGCTCAATCGTCGGCTGAGGAGAAAATGGAATAATATTAGTTGAAGGTGTTTTTGGGGATTGCAAAGTTTGAGAAGCAGCTGCCTGAGCTCTAAGACGACGCTTTCATCGACGTTCACGTGCAGAACGATTTTGTCTAGTCTTAGTAGGAAGTTGCGAAGATTGAGGAGGAGGAATATTCTCATCCTTATCACTTGGGTGTTTAGGTTGTGGTCTCTTAGGTTGAACAATAGGAGAAGAGGAAGGTCTCTTCTCTCCATAAGAGGAAGGAGGAGGAACTGCTCCATATAAGGGAGGAATATTTGGTTTAGGAAGGAGACCAAGCCCCTCATGACAAGGAGGTATAGGTCTACTTTTAGGAAGTTTATTAGATATAGGCATAGTCACATTCATAGGAATGGGTTGGGGATCTTCTTGAGGAAAGACATTAGTTTTATCTTTCAAAGGAAGAACTTCCTTCTCAAGAATGATAGGAATGTCAAGTTTGGGTGTTCTAGGTTCACTTAGAGATAGGATCATATCTTTTTTCCACTTTTGATAAGATTTGAAAGATGATCACTTCGCGGAGGAAGAGATTGGAATTGTGTAGGCCAAAAGTAATCAATAGGAACGCTAGAAGTTCTTTCAGCTGGTTTAAAGAGACTATGATTGACAGTAACAACTTCACCATTATGGGGAAATTTTAGACACTTATGAATAGGAGAAGCAATAGCTTTCATGGAAGATAGCCAAGGATAGCCTAGCTTCACACAAAATTGTTCGGATGATGGAATAATAGCAAAGTCCACATCAAGGGATTTGTTATGGACCTCAATAGGTAATGTAATAGAACCAATTGTAGGAGAAGAAAATGCATCAAATAGTTTCACAACCACATTTGTTTCATCATAGATCACTTGATTCAATTGCAAAGTAAGAAGAAATTCTTCAGTAATGATATTAATCATACAAGAAGGATCAATAAGCACTCCACGGCAAGGTGTATTCTTGACTTTTGCAACTATATATAAAGGACCATCAAATGCCCTAATAGTTTCACTAGAATCAAAGGTGATGGAAGGTTCTTTAGGGATTTTTTGCTGCTCTACAAAGTTAATCACATTCGGAGTCATAGACACAAGATCATCAGGTGAGATAGAGGAATCATTAGTATCAATCGCATTAGAGGTGTGAGAAGGTAATGGATCAGTAAAAATCTGAAAATTTTGGTTAGGAGGAGCTACAGATGTGTTGCCTTTATCATTCACACCAGAAACAGAAATAGTATTATTGTCAATCAAATCTTGAATTTTACCCTTTAAACCAAAACATTTTTCAGTATCATGCCCAGGATGACGATGAAATTGACAAAAAGATTTGTTGTCAAAATAGGGTGAATTAATCTTTGCAGGATCTATTTGCCTTATAGGAGGAAGAGTAAGCACATTTTGTTCCAATAACTTATTCATAATACTATGCAATGATTCATTCAAAGGAGTAAACTTTCTTTCTTTCTTGAAAAACTTAGAAATAGGAGGCACACCTGATGTCGCATTCACATTGTTGTTGATGATGTTTTCATTAAATTTAATGGACTCTCTGTTCGGTTTAAACTTCCCAAATGGTTGTTGACTACTATCACCCTTATCACTCAGAGCCATAGGATTTGTTTGTTCCATTTGACTCACAGTCAGTTGATAATTGTGAAGAGTTGCACACAACTGTTGGAAAGAAGTAAACTCAGAAAATAGGAGTTTTTCTCTAATATCTTTTTGTAATTAGAAATAAAGATTCTTTGAATATCATTGTCAGGCACTGGAAAAGAAATTTGAGCATACAAATGCTTATATCTACCAATGAAATCAGTCACTTTTTCTTTAACACCTTGTTTACAATGCATTAAATCAATCAAAGTAACTTTAGGACTTATATTGTTTTGAAATTGTTGAATAAAAGCATTTGCAAGTTGTTCGAAAGAAGTAATAGAATAAGAAGGCAATGAGCAATACCATTGTAGGGCTTTATCTCTTAATGTTCTAGTAAATAGTTTTGCAAGCAACCTTTGGTCATAAGCAAAATTAGTACATATTGTTTCAAAGGTCTTAACATGTGTTAGAGGATCACCCTTACCATTATAAAGCTCCAAATGCGGAATTTCAACATGTTTAGGGGGAATAGCTCGAACAATGTCAAGAGAAAGTGGGCTCGCAACATCAAATGTGGGGGTACACTAAACTTAGATTGATTCATAGAGGCAATTTGTTGCTGTAAAGAAGAGACAGTTTGTGCAAGATTGTTAATGGTCGCTTCAGTCGAAGAGTTCATATTAGACGTGTTAGATTGTGATGGATGTGCTATGTTATTGAAAGAAGGTAGAGAGTAAGGTGGTGGGACACTATGATAGTTAGTCATAGGAGATGATTGGAAAGGAGGAACAATACATGGAGGAATGGAATGGTTAAATGAATTGCCCCCTTGCGTCATGTTCATTTGTGGAGATATAATAGGAACACTCATTGAAGGAACGAATGAAGAAGTTGGATTGAATGAAGGAAGAGGGTTAATTGAAGAAGAGGGATTGCCCCCATGACTAGTGATCATAGGAGGAATGTCTTGTGTTGAAGTAGTCATTATGTTTGATGTAAAAGTAGGTATACTAGCAATAGAAGTTGTCAAAGGAATAGAATGATTAACTTGAGTAGGAGGTTGTGTGTAACCTAAGGTTTCGGCACAACTTTTCATTGGCATCACATTTGAATCCATAATGTGTGCAATACCACGCAAAATATCAATTCCATTCTTATCACACTTTGAACCATATGTTTTAGACCCTTAATTAAAGGAAGAGCTTGACTATCGGGGTATTCTTGAGACATCCATTGTCGAAAATCATCAAATTGGTTATCCAATTTTGAAAGTTGTTCTATAGAAACCTCATGGAGAGCTTCTTCATCATTAAGAGGATTAGAGGAATTACCCATGTCCTCATTAAAAAGGCCATTCAAATTAGGTTCCATCTCCTCAGTAATTACACCTTGTAAAGACTTAATTCTAAGGCTTCGTCTAACGGGAATAGTGTAAGTAGGGCTTATTGTTGTAAAACTCATGCACTAAAGAGAGAGAGATTTTGAATTTTAGAGGTAGAAAATTTCAATATAATCAGCCAATCTCCTAGATTTAAGCTGTTAAATGCAATCAGGACAATCTCCCGAAATTTCAGAAAAAATGTCCGGGACTGTGGCGAACGGAGTGCACACGGTCCTCGCAACTTTTTTCAAAAATTTTAGGGATGAAAGTTATGATGATTTTAAAGCTAATCTGAAAAAATTGAGTGATTTTACGATCTGTAGATAGGCCAAATTAAAGTTGCAATCTCAAAATTGAACCCTACCAAGATTGTTGAAAAATGTAAAATTTGAATTTTGAAAAAGAGAGGGAAACTGAAATTTTGAATTTTATGATTTTAGAGGGAATGCTGAAAGCAATGCAAGTTTCAAAATTTAAAAGTTGACTCAATTTCATGCAAAATTCGATTTTGAAAGTGGAAATTAGAGTTGTTGCAATTAAACACTTAATTTTAAAAGTCACAAATTGTAAAAATTTGAACAAAACACTGAAATTTTGAATGAATGCTAACACACTTTTCGGATTTAGGACTATAAGAAACACAATTTTGATATGAATTTCAATTTCAACAATTTTTGAATGATTAGAAGCCTCAATCCAAGCAATCGCTAGACCAACTTTCACTTTAATTTTGAAGGTGTTAAAATTGATAAAATCAGCCAAAATTCTAGATTTTAGCAGAAAAATACAGTAAGATCTAGCTCCCAAAATTTTAGAAAAAATGTTGGGGACGATGGCGCTCGGGGTGCACACGGTCCTCGCAACTTTTTTCCAAATTTTCAGGAATGAGAGATATTGTGATTTTGTTGCGGAATCCAAAATTACAGCCGATTTGGAGATGTTTTGATTAGTGAAATTATAAGTCAAAGGTTGAATCAAGAAGGTTTTAAAAATTAGGGTTTTGACATTTAACCACTTAATTTTCAGAATTAAAGCACAAATATGAATTGACAATTTGCAATAGAAGGGTAGATCTGAAACAAGCATTAACAATTAAACATTTCACAAGTTTAATTACTTAAAAATAAAATTTTAGGGTTTTTATGCAATCAACCTCTAAAATTTGCAAAAGATCAAACATGGAAATATAATTAGGAAAGCAAAATTTTCAGATCTAACCATGAATAATCAGAATGAGGATGTTCACGTCGGGTTCACCAAAATGTAAAGCGGAAAAATCAAACCCTAGTTGTTCTCCCCTCCCTAACTCCAAGGAGAGAGAAGGGAGAGTCACTAGGGTTGATGGTTTTCACTTAGGAGAGACTTTACATTCAAAAGAGGGGTTGAAGCCCACAAGATCCAATCCCATGCAATGCAAGATTGGATTCTAAATGAGTTTCAAGGGTTAAGACATCAAGGATACCCTCTTTTGTAAAGAATATAGATAGAAAGATTGAACTAGGAATGCATGTAAAGTAGGAAAGATTCACTTATAAACAGAGATAGGGATATGGGATGAAGCTGCGGACCTGGAATTAGTAGTAAAATGTTGAGACGGTGCTGTTCTACAAATTTGAGCGAAAGTTGACGGGACGATGGTGCTCGGCATGCACACGGTCCTCCGAAAAATCCACGAAATGAAGGGGGATCTATTCGTCTCTGCACAAGGATTCCAGATCTTCAATTACAGTCGCGTACCTGCAACCTACACACAGAAAAGAGAGGATGATTGTGGGGTTAGGGATGAGGGGTTTGCCTTTAGGTGAAACCCTAGTTTTGGAATTAACCAAGAAATGAGAATGTTGTAAATGTAAATGTTTGTAATGTAAACAAGTACTGATACCTTGTTGTAAGAATGTTTGTATTCTTACATGTGAAGGTGTAATGTATGTAGTATGTTGTATGTTGTAAGTGATCTCCTCTTCAATGGTTGAATCCTTGTCTTGAATGCAATACTTAGCCTTGAATGGAGACTTAGAATGCTCAATTGCTTGAAGGAATGCTTGAATGCTTGAACGTTTGAATATCGTTTCCGCCTTTTTTCCATCTACCAAAATGGGAGAGGAAATGTAGTTTATATACTTGTCAATTAGGGCTGATAGACTGATTTTCTCGACCTTAGGCCGACCAGGAAATATTATTTTCCAATTTGCAAACTTATAGACCCAAAGCCCCATAAGAGACCGGGCCCAAAATAGGGCCAGGGACCAGGACGCTGGGCATCCTAGTCCTGAAGGACCAGGGCACTGGGCGCCATGGTCCCACCTCCAGGGACAGCAGGGTGCAAGGAGGATCAGGCCAGGGTGCTGAAAAATGTAGTTTTTGATGTCATGAATAAGTTTCAGGGTCTCCATTCAAGTTCCATGTTGCATCGCCATTGTGAAGACCCAAATGCAGTCAAAATTGCAAGTGTCACAATTTTAGGATGCTACAATAAGGTGTCTTACTGGTTTCTCCTTTGATATGTACTCTGTTGAATGTATAAACCGCTGTGCTCACAACTTCTGTCTAGTAGATATGAGGTAGACTAGCTTCCATCATCACTATTATAGAAACATCCAAGATAGTTTTGTTCTTCCTTTCCACAACTCCATTCTCTTGAGGTGTCCGAGGAGTAGAAAATTGTCTCCTTATACCATGCTTCTCACAAAAGTTATTAAACTCACCGGATGTGAATTCTCCACCATGATCTAACCTCAAACATTTAATCTTGAATCTTATTTATGTTTCCACTTTATCCTTAAAGATTTTAAACTTTTCAAATTCTTTAGATTTATCCCTTACAAAACTAACCCACATCATTCTAGAATAATCATCAATGATCAGCATATAATATCTATCACATTGAAAACAATTAACTCTACCAGGACCACACAAATAAGTATGAATACAATCAATAATATCATTAGATTTATCTTGTATACTCCTAAAAGAGGTTCTGACCTATTTACCCATTTGAAATTCTTTACATACCGGATTATAGGACTTCACAACCTTAGGTATATCTCTAATTGCCTTAGTTGAACTAGTATTCACAATGTAATCAAAATTTACATGACACATCCTTTTATGCCATAGCCAACTCTCATCAGTTTTTTCAATCAAACATGTCTTCTCACCAGAATCCAAATGAAATATATTACCTTTTGTCTGTGTACCGGTTGCAATCTCCAAATCAGATCTATTAATGATTTTGTATTTTCCATCTTTGAACTGTAATTGAAATCCCTTATCTACCAATTGTCCCGCAAACAAAAGATTATGCCTTAAACTTTCAACATAATAAACAGTATCAGTATTGTTCTTACCATCCAGTGATATAGTTCATTTTCCTTTGATCATACAAGCTTTGTCATCTCCAAATCTAACCAAACTGCCATCAAATTCTTGCAAAGATAGAAAATTCCCTTTATCTCTAGTCATATGATGTGAACAACCACTGTCAATTACCCATTCATCCTTGTCTTCAATTTTAGCAGCAAGTGCCTTCTCTTCCGATACATTCTATTCTAGTGCTGGAACATCTTCCTTGATAGCTAGGAACACCCATTCCTTCCCATTTACGAAACCACTAGTAGAGTCTTCTGCCGATTGATCATCAGAATCAATAACACCTTCCTTATCCTCTATTTAGAATTATTTGTCTTTGTTTTTCCTGTACATATACTTGTTCTGATATTCAGGGTTAGGCTTAAAAGATCTTCTCACTCTTTCTTCAAATCTTGAATTCCTTTCAGGACATCTAGATGCCAAATTGCAAATCTTATTATATGCAAAACATTTAAAAGGTTCTTTTCCTTCATACTTAATTCCTACAGGTCCTTTAGGTACTCTCTTCTAGCAAATAGTTCTTCAAGTTGCTCAAATTCGTCATCTTCTCTCTTCATATCATCCAATTACTTTGCATATAAAGCTTTCCAGTCTTTCTTACCGGTTGTTGATGCAGATGCATGAAAAGCAGGTTTAGAATTCATAGCTCCAGAAGGTCCAAATTCTTCAAGCTCAAAAGTAGATAATTTACCAACCAAGGTATCTATGTTGACAAAAGTATTAGCCATTGTTCTCAATTCATTAATTGCAGTAGCCTTCATCTTGTAATCCAGTGGTAGGGCTCTTAGGACTTTAGAAACAATTTCATCTTCACTTAGAGTTTCACCACAACATTGAATTTCCATAACAAACTCATTTACCCTTTCCATGAATGTAGTAATCCTTTCATCTTCTTCCATTTTCAAGTTTTCATATCTCACCCGGTAACCATAGAGTTTAGCAATCTTCACTATAGTGTCACCTTCATTAAGAGTCTCCAAATTATCCCATAAAGCCTTTCTAGATGATTTATTGGTTAATCCCATTATTTGCTGATCAGAAAGTGCACACAAGAGGGCTTCGCTTTCTCTACAATCATTCTCAAACTCCTTATCCAATTTTTCTAGAGGAGGATTTCCAGATGCCGGATTATGAGGTGTAACACCATTCTGTGTGATCTCCCAAATCTCCTTACCGAGACATCTTAGATGAGTCTCCATCTAAATCTTCCATACTATGTAATTTGTTCCATTAAGCCTAAGAATATCTCTCTGAAAGACAGCTCCAGATGAAATAGATGAACTTGAACTATTAGTCACCATAGGATCTTCCTCAAGCGGTTAAGCTTTATGCATAGAGGACCAAAGCTCTGATACCAATTGTTAGATAGTTCAAATAACTGGAAGACAACTAACAAGGGGGGTGAATCAGTTGTCATAGATTACCAGAACATTTAGCAATTAAACCTTTAATACCAGAATGTTTAAACCAAATACTAGAATAGTAGTTAAACCAATTAATCATAAACAATAATCAGAGAATAAATACCATCCAAATGACACCAAGATTTATACGTGGAAAACCCAGTAAAGGGAAAAACCAGGATGGGAAGCCTATCCATAGTTAGATAATACTTCTACAGTAAGTATGTGAATTACAATTGAGGGGCATGCACTTGCAGGAAGGCCAACAACCTAGAGCGCATTGCTCATCACAAAAGGAGTCTCATTGACTACATAGGAATCCAAACTACAATCCAGAAGAATGAATGAACTGCAAAGATAACATCTCTTATGCCTGAGTATAGTTCTGATTAAGCTCAATACTGGAGGACTAAATCCTCTTACATAAACCCAATTTGATCTCCAATGATCAACCAAATCCTTTGGCTGAATGATATTACATTATTCACACATTACACATCCATCTCCCATTCCATGACCATATACCTATGATGATCTACAATGAGATCTTACATCATATATATACAAACCCTCGACCATTATCAATTAGGTCAACCACCAAATAATAAACCAATTACATAATTACAAAACATGTCGGCCTTAGACCAAACAAATAATATCCAACTCATAAGACATCTCGTAAACACATCGAGAGGTCCAATCCACACGTTACATCAAGTCGGTCCATAACCTAGATCAACCGGGACCCAATATAGGTCCACACGCTAAAGAATGATCCCAATCCACCAAGTCTTGAACATGATCACCATCAACATCTTGAATCTCCACCAGAAGTTGCACCAACACCACTTATGCATATCATCAAAGATCTTCATCAAAGATCTGTCAGTGAAACCCTCACCAGAACCTCAAACCAAACTTCCAAGCAAACATGATAGCATCCAATCACCAGTCCAAACTATGAACATGAGTAAGCCAATTCCATAACCAAATCATACCGGAGCATACCAGATCATATTGGATCCAAACCAACCAGAAACCACTCAACCTACTGGGACCAGAAGGGTGTCGGTAAAGCATCCAAAATAACTAGTGTTGATATCAATGAAAAAGCATCAATGCAACACATAATCAATTCCTCCAAATGGCCAACAGTTTCTATGGAATGCCACCAAGAGAAGGTGGCACATAGATGTCTACTACATACCAGGTGAAATGTAAGAGGATAGGGGGATCTGGTAATTTCGCATCATAACTGATAGCAGTATAAAAAAAAGATATATAGGATCAAGATGAGATGGGTGTATCCTCATAGCACCAATGGTTTCAGATCTGAAGAAGAGCACACGAAGATAAAGATAAAATAAAAATTTGGGTCAACATGGAAGAATGCAAATGATTCCCCCAATGCTTTGCATCATTCTTGAATATTATAAAGAAAGATATAACATATAAAAGAAATAGATAGACAAATAGAAGAATGTGTATGACAAGAAATCCCTTATATCTGAGCACCTATGGAGTAACATGGGTCTTTTAGGAGAGCATGATAGATAAAGACAGTCAACTTCCCATATCAAAGTACTTACAAAGTAACATGTCTCCCATAGGAGGGAACAAACAAATAAAGAAAGCACAGGGGAACAAAATCACACACACATTCAAGAAGATGAAGATAAAAATATAGACATCTAAGGGTCATCTTGTAAGAGATCATTGTCCTCCCAATCTAGGTCATAGGGAGAAGGCAAAAGATCTCGGAGAAGGAGAATGGAGAGAATGACACCATGTGTCTCACCCTTACTGAGAGCGAGGGATGAGGTTACATCAACAACGACATCCACCATCTCAGAGGAGGTGTGATAGGGAGATTGCTTTTAAAGTGCTCAAAAGGCCAATTTGCTCAAGAGGTTCAATTTGTTATCCAAAAAATTGTTTGAGTCTGTTGTATGTTCTTATAAATTCCTTCTTGTGGTTATAGTACCAGGCATCTCATGTATCACTTTCCTAGCACACTCCCCTTTTGGTGAAGGCTCACTCTTATGCTCAAATCTACTCAAATTGCTCACTCCACCCATCAACACACCCTCAATCTCTGATCTTTGGAATTAAACCCTCTGTTTTAGAGTTCTTTAAGAGTCTTCTATATGAAAAAGTAAGGGCAATAAGGTTTTGTTCCAATTTTTATGCTCAAATTTTAGTTTAAGGCACATAGCCTTGGCTTACTCAACTAGGCAACCAAGGGTCCAAAACCTCAAAAGGGGCTACACACTGTCCAAGGACCCATTTGACATTTGTCTCACTATTTAGGATTTTTCTCCTAAGGTTTAAAAAACCCCCAACTCCTCCTTACAATTGGGTTTGAGCATTTTGACCAGAACTGTAATTTGTGTGTTATGCAACCCCAAAACGCTACTAGCCCGTGGAGGCCTAATTGGCACTTTTTTGCTTATTCTTCTCAACAATGGTTAAAAAATTCCACAAAGTTGACTTGGGTAATGGTTTAGAGGTATTTTCTAACACATTTTCATGGTTTAGGCCTTTGTCATTGCGATATGAGGGCTGTCCACAAATTTTGGCTTAAAAGTAGGGTTTTGGAGGGTTTTGAAGCTTGTCCACCAAGTTTTCTTTGTTGTCCATCAAAGAAAGTGCCTAGAAATTCTTAGGTAATTTGATCTATCTTAGACATGTGTCCCCTACCTCTGACACACAATCATAATGCCAAACACTTGGCAAGCAACTCAAAATGGAGAGAAATATCACTGTGACTATCCACTTGCTGCCCTTTACCTGTCAGATTACTGCTGCACTTTTTGGACCCATTTTACAAGAAGTATCAACTTGTATAGAACCTCAATGAGGTCTTAAAACATTAAAAAAACCTCCTATTACATTTCCTTCATGATTCAAGGCTTGGATTACGCTCTTAAAGCATTCCATGAGCATTTTGTCAAATACAAGTCATAAAAATAGTGAACTCACTGTTTGCTTACAAAACGATAAATTTTAATAGGATCAAGCTAAACCAATGAGAAAATGTGATCTTACACACCATTGGCCATATGTCTAGACCTCTGCCTCATGTATTTGTTCACTCCAAATTAGACTTTGGGTGCAAATCTTGAGTTTTAAACACACTATTAGCTGAGTAATCAATACTTGCCTAGTATTCACTCAAATCCTTCTTCCAACCACCATTTTGGCTTAAAAAAATGCAAATGTACAATATATACATGATTTCCAACTTGAATGAATCCATAGTGTGGGATCCCAAGCATGGATTAGTCAAGTGGAGTCATTTTGGAACTTCAAACCCTTGACAGGGCAAGGAGCACACATTTTGGAAATAATTTTGTACAATCAAACTTCCAAAGGAAACCAACGCAACAATCAACTAGAGAAAATTATAAAAGTACTATGCATAGTTTTCCAAAGGTACAGTATGGATTAAGAAGCTACAGTACAGATCATTGCACTAAAAGATACAAAAACCAGTCATAAAGCCATTATCTCATGATTTTATTGAAGAAACTCTTGTTTAAACAATCACCAACCTTCTTCAAAGAAAAGAGAGGTGTTTTTATAGTCCAACAAGTTGGTTATCAAGATCATTATGGACAAGAGGCTTCCACAACCACGTTTTGCATGAAAAACACAAAAATGACAACTTTGACAACTTTTTGAGCCAAATGACAACATTTCTTGCTCAAAAAGGCATTTTTGACAATCTAGCCTTATCAACTTGTCTATTCAACTTAGAAATGACTAAAAACACTTATCAAACATGTTTCAATTCTTTTGAAAGCATTAGAAGACCTTTTTAGCAATTTTGCACTTTTTTGCCAAAAATTGTCAACTCAAAGCCTGAAATGTAAAATTTGATCTCTTGAGCTGAAAATGAGATCAAAACCACTACACATGACTCATAACAACCTAACACAAGACATTACAAACATGAAAGGATTAAAAACTCAAAAAATGGGAGTTTTACTCAACTAGGTGGTCCTGTACCATACTCCCCCAAAGACAAAGAAGTCATGTGACTCCTTGAGGTAGAAAAGAAGAAGGTATGCCAACTTTTTGAAAGTCAACTTCAGGTATCCATGTGGCCTCTGAGATATGCTGATCCTTTCATTTGATGAGATGCTCCATGTAGGTGTGATTCCTTGTCTTTTTGAGAATTCTGGAGTCTAGAACCTATTCTACTTGGGGAAAAGAAAGAGAAGGGAGAGATATATCAGAAAGGGATTTTGAAACATCTAAAACTCTTTGAATCTCCTCAGGTGGCTTCCCTTTGAAAGCAATCAGATCTGCAACATTAAAAATGGGGGACAAAGAAACATTACTAGGCAAATCAACTTTGTAAGCATTAGACCCATACTTAGCCAAGATCTTGCAAGGGCCTATCCTCCTCATCTGAAGTTTTCTTGGAACTCCCTTTTGTAGCCTTGCCTTGTTCAAATGAACCATCACATAATCACCTATGGAAAAGTGAACATCTCTCTTTGTAGCATCCACTCTTGCCTTTACCTTTTGAGAGGTATCTTGGAGAGATTGTCTCACTCGTTCATGAACCTCCTTCATGGAGTGAGCCATGTCATCTATTGTCCCACTCTTATGCTACAAGTTAGTGATATCCCTCAACTCCATTATACCCCTTGGATGCATACCATAAACAACTTCAAATGGAATTTTACCTATAGACTGGTTAACACTGTCATTGTAGGCATATTCTTCTTGATGAATGAGCTGATCCCAACTCTGCCCATATTCCTTTGTCAAGCACCTAAGAATGTTTCCAAGAGACCTGTTCACAACTTCGGTTTGGCCATTAGTTTGTGGATGATAAGCTGAACCAAAAGAGAGATTAGTACCCAATCTCTTCCACAATGTCTTCCAAAAATGACCAAGAAACTTAACATCCCTATCTAAAACAATGCTAGTAGGCAAACCATGAATTCTAACAACTTCTTTGAAAAACAAATAAGCAATATGACTTGCATCATGTGTTGTCTTACAAGGAATAAAGTGAGCCATTTTTCTAAATCTATCAACTACTACAAAGATTCTATCAAATCCTACTTGAGTTCTAGGTAATCCTACCATAAAATCCATACTAATGCAATCCCAAGGCCTATGTGGAATGGGAAGAGGCTGATATAAACCAGCATTAGAGGAATTACCTTTGGCTTTTTGACATACAAGCACTGCTCAACATACCTCTTGATGTCTTTCTGCATCTAATGGCCAATAATAGAACCTTTGAACCAACTCTAAGGTCTTGTTGAGATCGAAATGTCCACTTAAGAACCCATTGTGCTTCTCTTGAATGAGGTTCTCTCTCATAGAACCCTTTGGAACACACAACTGTCCACCCCTAAATAACAAACCATCTAGCAAAGTGAAATCAACATATGCACCATGGAAGTTATTCTCAAAATCATGACAAACTTTATAAGCTTCAATAAAATCATTATCAGTAGGATACATGTCTTTGAAACTATCAATGTCAATACTCTGAACTTGAACCTCATGAATAGTCAACAACCTTCTACTCAAAGCATCTGCTACTTTATTCAACTGACCCTTCTTATGCTTAGGAGTAAACATGTAAGCTTGCAAGTATTCTACCCATTTAACATGCCTATGATTTAGTTTATCCTGTGAGTTCAAGAAACTTAGTGCCTAATTGTCTATGTATACAACAAACTCCTTAGGAAGAAGATAGTGTCTCCATTTCCTAAGTTCTTGTACTAATGAATAAAGTTCTAAATCATAGGAAGAGTACTTTTTCTTTGCATCATTCAACTTCTCACTGAATAGTGCAAGTGGTCTATTTTCTTGACTTAAAACAGCTCCTACAACAATATTACTAGCATCACATTCAATAGTAAAAAGCTTATCAAAACTAGGTAAAATGACTACTGGTTGAGTAGCTACTTTAGTTTTCAATAATTCAAACCCCTTATTTCCTGCACTTGTCCACTAAAATTTTACCTTTACACCCCCTTTGATGGTGTCTAACATTGGAGCACAAATCTCACTAAATCCCCAGATGAATTTTCTATAAAACTGTGCCAAACCATGGAAGCTTCTGACATCACTGGCTGTCCTAGGAGTTGGCCAACTGGTTATTGCTGCAACTTTAGATTGATCCATTTTCAGATTGCCTCCCGATACAACAAAACTAAGATAGACCAATTCTTGCTTCAAGAAATCACATTTTTCTAGATTAATGGTTAGTTGTTCATCAGAAAACTGTCTCAAAACAATAGCTAAATGCTTCAAATGATCTTCCTTAGTCTTACTAAAAATACAAATATCATCTAAATACACAACAGCAAACTTGCCAATGAAATCATGTAAAACTTCATTCATGAGTCTCATGAATGTGCTAGGAGCATTAGAGAGTCCAAAAGGCATGACAAGCCACTCATAGAGACCCTCATTTGTTTTGAAAGTTGTCTTCCACTCATCCCCCTCTTTGATTCTTATCTGATGGTAACCACTCTTCAAATCAATCTTGCTAAAATACTGTGCACCCCCCAAACAATCCATCAAATCCTCTATCCTAGGTATGGGAAATCTATATCTAATGGTGATCTTGTTGATGGCTCTAGAATCTGTAAAAAGTCTCCATGTTCCACCCTTCTTAGGTGCCAACACTGTAGGTACTGCACAAGGACTAATTCTTTTCCTAATCAGCCCTTGGTCTAAGAGTTCTTGTATTTTTCTTGCTACCTCTTTGTTTTGTTCAAGGGTCATCTTGTAGGCTGCCTTATTGGGAAAAGAAGCTCCAGGTATGAAGTCAATCTGATGGCTAATGGCTCTAAGAGGTGGTAAGGCTGCAGGTGTACCATCACTAATTATTTGTTTGAAGTTATCAAGGATTTGCTGCAACTCATATGGTATCTCAACTTTCTTGTCTACCTTTTCTTCCTTGGGTTTCACTATGAGTGCAAATCCCACCCCTTCACCCTCTTCTAGTGTTTTTATGAACTCTTTCTCATTCACTAACAAGATGTTAGGTACTTTGTTTCTTCTCTCTCCTTCTTCAATGAGGGATTGAATCTAATAGGTTACTCCATCTTTCTGAAATGAATAGGAGTTTCTTTCCCCATCATGTTGTGCTTTTCGGTCAAACTACCATGGTCTACCCAATAGCAGGTGGCAAGCATCCATAGGAAGGATGTCACATAGGATCCTATCTATATATCCACCTATGTGGAAATCTACTCAGGCTTGCTCATTTACCAACACATGTTGTCCCTTATTTAACCATGTGACTTTGTATGGCTCCTTGTGTTGTATCCTAGGTAGTTTCAATTTGCTTACTGCTTCTTCTGATATGATGTTATCTATGGATCCTGAATCTATGATCACCTTACACACCTTTCCCATGATCTTACACTTAATCCTGAACAATTCTCTTCTCTGTGAAACCTCTCTACTGTGTGGCTTCTTCATTAACACTCTTTTGATCATCAAACTCTCACCATCTTCTGAAGCTAGGTGGTTCAATGCTGAAGTTTCACTATTACCTCCATCTTCTTGAACATAATTTACCCTCTTTTCACTTCCATAGGATGAACTAGGCTTCTCTGGGCATCTATAGGTAGGGTGGCCCAACTTCTAGCAGTTATAACACTTCATGGTTGAGAAGTAGGACCTTCTCCCTAGTCCATTAGATCTACCTCTACTCAGGTTGCTTGATCCCCTACCCCTATAGTTGGGTTTTCTCTGAGAATCCCCACTTTGCTCAATAAGTTTAGACTCTCCTTGGGATCGTTGATCTATGCTCCTTCCCCCAAAACTGCCTCTATGGCCTCTACCATCTCTTCCCCTACCTCTTCCTCTATTGTTTTGCTCTTGCTTTCTCCTACCTTTCTCTTCCACCTTAAGTGCCAATTGATAGCACTTGTGTACTATTTGTGGGAATAACAAGCTCATCTCTTCTTGGATGTTCCATCTTAACCCATTCAAGTACTTGTATATGGTGAAAATGGATAACAATAATAATGATATTGAAAGGCTAAATGAATTCAACCACAAAACCCTAGCCTAACAACAACAAAGATCCACCATAACATATGAAGATTACCTAAGACAATGCAAATCAAATGAATTCACAAATATTATACCATCACATGTCCAATAGGGTTTGGATCTCCATTCTTCCTATTTCCATTGATCTTGTTTGATGTATTTGCTCTCAGATTTTATGTGTGCACAAGAGCTCAACAAAGAATGGAATGTGGTTGCAAGTAGGATCACATATGCCAAGTAGTCAATTGATCAAGTAGTTAGAATGATTGATTAAGATGATTGATTAGAATGATTGATTAGGGTTGATAATGAAGGAAGCATCCTCTTATATAGAAGACACTATATGAAATGGAGGGATAATATTGAGAGGTGTAAAAGGAGGTCGGCTATGATTAGAGGGTAGGTAAAAGAAATAATAAAATAATGAAAGGGGTAGGTAGTGTAGGAATTAAGACATGAATGACATGTGTCATGGGTAGAAAAGGTTAATGATTTAATTAAATAAATAAAGATTTATATAATTAATAGAAGAAGTGGGATCAATTAAATAAATAAGATATTTATTTAATTTAGGAAAAGGATAATTTAAATAAATAAATGTATTTATTTAAATGAGAAATAAGGCTAGAAGAGGATAAATGAATTAATTAAATAAATAAAGATTTATTTAATTAATAGAAGAATTAAGCTTAGATAATTAAATAAATAAAATATTTATTTAATTAGACATGACAATTTTGGGTGTCTACATTTTGCCCCTCTTTGAGACAATGCGGCTTGTCGCGTTGTTTCAAAGAAGATAATATGAAAGACAATGCGGCTTGTCACGTTGTTTCAAAGAAGATAATATGAACTAATACAGAGTTGCCCCAAGATGGGAATGATATGCCCCCTTGAGAGATTGGATGAAAATGTCTGAAAAGATTACAGACAATCTCTCGATAAGAAAGAGAGGCTAGAATGGACTCACCGGATAAAGTGACAGAGTCACGGGATAATCAAGATTGACTCGGGAGACAAGGGCTAGGGCAGTCTATAAGATAGACCATGAGGGAAATACATCCTCATTGTCATCCACACATCCACGAGAGCAGAGTGTAGAGTGAGAATAGAGCAGCAGTAGTCAACAGCGATGGCCTTTGTTCACAGATTCGACCACGTTCGCCGATTTCAGAGGCCAGCAGAGGCAGGAGAGCCAGTAAGTACCACAAAACCTCCTTGTACTTTGATGCATTTATTGTTGTCATTAATGCATGCTAGGTAGAGTAATAAATGTGCTTAGAATAGGGTCCAAAAAATTTCAAAAACATGTAGGCGCATCTGCGTTGGTGCCAGGTGCATTTATGCGGTCTAAAAGAGCGTTTATGTCATGAAAGCATGTTTGTGTCCAAAAATGTGAATTTGTGTCTTCTAGGTCAAATCGACAGTTCTGTGATGAACATACGCTGTCGATTGGATAAGCTGCTGAGAGGATACACTCAAGCAGGTCCTCTAAGGAAGACTAGGATAGATCGAGGCACTTTGTGATGAATGGGGAGTATTAAAATATGAGCAGCACTTTATGATGAACAGTGAGTGCAAATGTGAGCAGCACTTTGTGATGAACAGGGAGTGTCAAACACGTAGTACTTTGTGATGAACAGGGAGTACCACTAGGATAGAAGCAACACTTTGTGATGAACAGTGAGTGTCACTAGGACTGAGATGATTGATTTGTATGACTGCAGGAGTATTTGCCTATGCTAGAGTCACGGGAGAGATTCCCATCGACTTAGATGTTGCGACTTGAGTTGACAACTGAGGACCGAGTTGTGATTGAGGTTATGGGATTGAGACATATTCTGTATGTGCCTGAGTTTTGGGTGAACATGAGATTGCTAACTGCACTGGCGGAGAGGTGGCACTCAGAGACTTGTACTTTTCATTTGCCGATGGGTGAGATGACAGTCACCCTGGAGGATGTATACAGGATTATGCAGGTATCGATTGATGGGGAGCTGATTCTGTATGATCGAGACAGAGATAGGGAGGCCCTGAGATGAGTGTTTCAGGATCCAGGACTAGAGATGAGGGCTGGACATGTGGCATGGGACATGATGACATAGACAGGATTAGCACTACCAGTAGTATTGGCAGGAGTGATCAGTGGGTTCCTCTGTCTGGATAGGGCGACACGAGGATTGGCTGTGAGATCGGGGAGGACACAGGGGCCAGGAGAGATGATCTTGGGGTGGGTCCTTCTAGGGCTCAGACTCTGTCGAGGCCAGCCAGCTCCGAGGGAGGGAGTTCATCGTAGCCGTAGAGGGCTCACTATGTATCAATTTTGTACCATTTTGTATGATGATGTAGACACCTTCGGGTGATTGTAGCCATATGATTTTGACATCATTGTATCATGACACTTATGAGTATATATATGAAATGATTCATCTTTGCGGCAGCTATATGCATGCATACCTATGTGATGTATGTTTCTATGTGATGCTTATGATATGGATGCAAATATGTATATGATGCAATGCAATATATTTTTTTGTTCTTTTATGTTTTATATGTGTATGCATGATGCAAATATGAATGTATGTAATGTAGATGAATATGGTAATGCAAATGTAAATTGTGCTAACAAGTGTTGTGTGCAGGATGTGATACAATTTTGATTGTATATGGTGAAAATGGATAACAATAATAACAATATTGAAAGGCTAAATGAATTCAACCACAAAACCCTAGCCTAACAACAACAAAGATCCACCATAACATATGAAGATTACCTAAGACAATGCAAATCAAATGAAATCACAAAGATTATACCATCACATGTGCAATAGGGTTTGGATCTCCATTCTTCCTATCTCCATTGATCTTGCTTGATATATTTGCTCTTAGATTTTATGTGCACAAGAGCTCAACAAAGAACGGAATGTGGTTTCAAGTAGGATCGCATATGCCAAGTAGTCAATTGATCAAGTAGTTAGAATGATTGATTAGAATGCATAGAATGATTAGGGTTTGATAATGAAGGAAGTATCTCCTTATATAGAAAACACTATATGAAATGGAGGGATAAGATTGAGAGGTGTAAAAGAAGGTCAACTATGATTAGAGGGTAGGTAAAAGAAATAATAAAATAATGAAAGGGGTAGGTAGTGTATGAATAAAGAGATGAATGACATGTGTCATGAGTAGAAAAGACTAATGAATTAATTAAATAAATAAAGATTTATTTAATTAATAGAATAAGTGGGATAATTAAATAAATAAAAATATTTATTTAATTTAGGAAAAGGATAATTTAAATAAATAAATGTATTTATTTAAATGAGAAATAAGGCTAGAAGAGGATAAATGAATTAATTAAATAAATAAAGATTTATTTAATAAATAGAAGAATTAAGCTTAGATAATTAAATAAATAAAATATTTATTTAATTAGACATGACAATTTTGGGTGTCTACATTTTGCCCCTCTTTGAGATAATGCGGCTTGTCGCGTTGTTTCAAAGAAGATAAGATGAACTGATATAGAGTTGCCCCAAGATAGGAATGATATGCCCCCTTGAGAGATTGGATGAAAATGTCTGGAAAGATTACAGACAATCTCTCGATAAGAAAGAAAGGCTAGAATGGACTGACCGGATAAAGTGACAAAGTCATGGGATAACAAAGACTGACATAGGAGATTAGGGCTAGGGCTAGGGTAGTCTATAAGATAGACCACGGGGGAAAATACATCCTCATTGTCATCTACACATCTATGAGATTAGAGTGCAGAGAGAGAAAAGAGTAGCAGCAGTCACCAGCGATGTCTTTTGTTCATAGATTCGACTACGTTCGCCGATTCTAGAGGCTAGCAGAGGCAGGAGAGCCGGTGAGTACCACAAAACCTCCTCGTACTTTGTTGCATTTAATTTTGTCATTAATGCATGCTAGATAGAGCAATAAATGCACTTAGACTAGGGTCCAAAAAGTGTCCAAAAACATCCAAGCACGTCTGTGTTGGTGCTAGGTGCGTCTGTGCTCGCGAGGCGCGTCTGTGTTTGTGCCAGGCACGTCTGCATTTGAACATGTGTCTGTGTCAAATGCGGCCGCGTTTGTGATGGTCAGTCATGTTTGTGCCAAGAAGGCACGTCTGCGTCGCCTAGGCACGTCTGTGTAGAGCATAGGCACGTCTGTGTTTTTCAGACACGTCTGTGCAGTCTTCAAGCGCGTTTATGTCAGGTAAGCGCGTTTGTGTTTAGTTTTGTCTTCTAGGTCAAATCAACAGTTCTCTGATGAACATACGCTGTCGATTGGATAAGCTGCTGAGAGGATACACTCAAGCAGGTCCTCTAGGGAAGACTAGGATAGATCAAGACACTTTGTGATGAATAGTGAGTACCAAGATAGAGTACTTTGTGATGAACAGGGAGTACTAAAAAATGAGCAGCACTTTGTGATGAATAGGGAGTGCAAATGTAAGTAACACTTTGTGATGAATAGTGAGTGTCACATATGTAGTACTTTGTGATGAACAGGGAGTACCACTAGGATAGAAGCAACACTTTGTGATGAACAGTGAGTGTCACGAGGATAGATAGAAACACTTTGTGATGAACAGTGAGTGTCACTAAGATAGAATGCCATATGCATTTAGATAAAAAGTAGCATTTTGTGATAAACAGGGAATGCCACTATGACTGACATGAGTGATTTGCTTGACTGAAGGAGTATTTGCCGATGCTGGAGTCACGGGAGAGATTCCCATCTACTCAGAGGTTGTGACCTGAGTTGACAGCCGAGGAGTGAGCTGCGATCGAGGCTATGGGATTGAGACATGTATATGGTGAAAATGGATAACAATAATAACAATATTGAAAGGCTAAATGAATTCAACCACAAAACTCTAGCCTAACAACAACAAAGATCCACCATAACATATGAAGATTACCTAAGACAATGCAAATCAAATGAAATCACAAAGATTATACCATCACATGTCCAATAGGGTTTGGATCTCCATTCTTCCTATCTCCATTGATCTTGCTTGATATATTTGCTCTCAGATTTTATATGCACAAGAGCTCAACAAAGAACGGAATGTGGTTGCAAGTAGGATCGTAGTGTCTCTCAAGATTTTGTCAAGAATGGCTTTATGAGTGGGGGATATGCGTAAGAGCTCAAGAATGGAGATGAGCGCGGGTGTCTTCCCTAATTGTTCTACAAGGTCATACTCAGGTTTGGTTGATGAGGAAGTGGTGTTCTTGGCTGGAGCACCTTGCAAAGTGATTTTACCTTGACGAGTTGTGACATGACATTCAGAGGTAGGTTCGGAAGAAGATCCAACACCTTTTAGGACAATCCTAGGTCTCCGGGTAGAATTCTCAAACGCTTTGTCCTTGATGATAATGGTAGAGACATAATTGTCCATCGAGATGTGATTGATAGTTGAATCATAGTTGTAGGATGCTCTGGTATAGTTGGTTTGATCCTCTGTGGCTTTAGCTTTTCCCTTGTCATGTTTTGGGAATGGTTCCTTAAACATCTCATGTTCTTGATTGGAGGAATGTCCCTCAATCTCAATGTCACCTCTATCAATGAGATCTTGTATGATGTTCTTTAATCGATGACAATTTCCTATCTTATGAACCTTTCTCTTATGAAATTCACAATACTCATCATCATTCCACCAATTTGGTTTAACCTTTGGCTCATATGGAGGAAACTCTGGAATAGTGATTACCTTGTTTGCCACTAGCGTCTTGAAAACTGACTCAAGTGGTTCTCCCAATAGAGTGTACTTCCTTTGTGATCTGGAAGTTGTTTGAGTATTCGCTTGATTGTTTGTAGAACTTGATCCAAAAAAACTGAATTTGGGTCGCACTGTATTGGCATCAACAACACCATCATTGACTATGTTCTTGTTTTTATTCCAAAATCTTGGCTTGTCTTTTCCTTTAAAGTCATCTATGTTTTCCTTGAATGTCTTAATGACTCCTTTTTCAATTAGGACCTTCTCTGTTGCTAAGCCTTTTTCAATGATGTCCTTGAAGGTGGACAAACAAGCTTTCCTTAGATCATAGCCAATGTCTTTGTTAACATTTTGTGTGAACATCTCTACCATTTGTTTTTGTGGAATTTCACAAGAGCATCTACTAGCTAGATTCCTCCATCTTTGTAAAAAAGATGCAAAAGACTCTCCCTCTTTTTGCTTGGTGTTGCACAAAGTAGTGACTGATATGTCTGTCTCTATATTGTATGAGAAATGTTGAATAAATGCCTCTGCTAAGTCGCCCCATGACTTAATACCAGGTGGGAATAATCTCATCAAATATGTCTCTTTTGCTGCTATCTCAATGCAAGCTATGAAAAACTGTCTTATGTGTGCCTTAGGATCCCCTTTTCCTCTATACTTATCAAATTTAGGCATCACAAAGTGTGTAGGAAAAGGAGGCATTGGAATGCTCTTGTTAAATGGATAAGGACATATGTCTCTCATTGTGTATGTTGGCTTTGGTGTATTTATGTCCTCCATTTTCTTTTGTAAGTCCTTGATTTGTTGCTCCAAATTTCTCTTAGGTGGAGATCGACTTCTTGGACCATACCCCATGCTTGAGGCACCAATTAGAGGAAGAGCATGTTGCATATATGGATGATATTGATCATATACATGTTCATATGGAGGGGGTCTATAGTGATGCTGCATGTATGGACCACTTGGTATAGATTCATGTTGAGGAATGAAATATCTATTTTGTCTATGTATACCATACTCTACAGGCATGTCATGTTCTAATGTGTTGCCCCCAAATTTGACACGGGGTTTCCTTGTGTCCAAATTTTGAGCATGCCTTTGGATATCCAATTGCTTTGGTGGTAGGTCTTTAGTATTGGTATGTGATTGAGCATATCTTTCTACATAAGACTTCCATAATGGTCTGCGAAGGTGAGTATCATATACTTGACCATGTGTATGTGGGACCTCTGGTTTTTGAAGCAAAGATGATGGTGATTCAGGCACAAGATGTGGTCTTCTATTGCCTCTACTATTAGGCCTCCTTTGATCCATGTTGGAGTGAGGTTGTTTCAAAGGTCGATTTTCCATTATTTGAGACATGTCAAAATCATGAGGTATCTTGGCTCCACTTTGTGCCATCATTTGTAAGAAGTATTGTCTATCTCTCCTCATTATTTCCTCAATGAGTCGATTGAAGTGGGGGTCCATAATGGATTCTTCCACATCTGTTGAATGTATGGAAAAGTTGTCCATATCATCATTGTGTGTATCATTGTTATTTGTAGTGTCCATGCTCTCAACATTTGGAATGTTTCTATAGGAATCCATGTCAGGTAATGTAGTATGATTAGAATTGAAAAAGATATCATTGTCATACTCATAAGAACTCATGTTTGCGGACTCTTGAGCCTCTTTATCTTCTCTCCTATATTTTTGAAGATGGGTTTCAACCATGAACTAGGTATTGACCGAGATGTGTGAGACTAGATGAAAATGGAAAAAGTATGGAAGACCAAGAGTTGGATGAAATGTAAATGAATCTGAAGTGTACTTGCAATGTCCAAAGTGTAAGACCAAGTATGTATGTAGTAGAGTAGGTGTGACTTCCAAAGAGAGGATAGTTTCTCTTGATGAAGTAAGTTGACCTTGACTCTAAGTAAGACCAAATGAGACCCAAAGGTGATAGACCTTGATGAGGGACCACTTAGCAAAATGTTGTTGTATGTAGTGTGTTGACAAAGTATGATGAGGACAAGCAAGTGACCTTTTGACTCAAGTTTAGACAAATGCAAATTTAATGCAAGATGTAAAGCAATGATGGACTTTGTGAGACCCAAAGACAGGTTGAATGCTAAATGAAACCTTGGAGAAATGACCTAGGAAGCCCAAGAATGCCGAAACTGACTGTGTTTGTTTGCTGGACTGTAACAGTTTTTCAATTCTAAACATAGACGCACCTGTATACTTCACAGACGTGATTTCCTGACACAGACGTGGTTTTGTTTAACATAGACGCGTTTTTGAGATTTTTGCAAAATTCACTGTTGATTCTGGAAACACAGACGCGTTTCTGCCCTTCATAGATGCGGTTATACAACACAGACGCTATTATGTCAGACACAGACGCGTTTCTGCAAAATTTGTGCAATTTTTTCCAATCTGTGAAGTTGTTTTTGTTGTGACCAAATCTGACTGTTTGACTGTTTTTCGTGACAAGAGGACACAGTGTTGATGAAGACCCAATGTTTGTAAGTGTCTAGACTCAAAATGACTCCAAGAAAAGTGTGTTGTTTGATGTAAAATTGTTTTGCATACACTTGAAGACACAAAAGACACAATGTTTTGCTATTTGGTCTTGAATGTTTTGAATGTTTAAAATAAGTCAAGAACAATTCTTGTGGCTGGCCAAGACAATAGTTGTTGATCCCACATGAGGTTTTACCCTCGAGGCTACGCTATTCAGAGTGGATACTTAGATGCCTGACCTCACTAGCTCCACCCTTGACACTCACTTCTCGGGTCAGCCAAGCATCAGTCCCCACGAAAACTCCCCGTGGTGAACTTTGTATCTCTACTAAGAACCGTATGTGTGTGGGCCGCTACAAGAGGTCTGACCTCCTGCCCCAACAACTAGAAGGATTTGGGCTTCTAAAACAAAAAGGTGCTAGTAAGGGCATCCGCTTGTGTGGCCATACATGCAGCACTTTTAGCTCTGTAAATACAGAAGGCTCCTAGCCGGTAGGGGTTACGCCCTACAACTGATCAAATAAATTTGATCAAACGGGTTTATGGGGAGCCATAGTGTCAGTATGAACTAATCAGCACACGATATCCATAGTTTTCACCATGAATACAATTGTTTATAGTGGTTCGAAAGAGGTGGGTTTTCCTCACTACCACTTGGGTCATTCTCTTCTCACTAGTAGTCCTAATGACCACACAGGAAGAAGGCCCTCTAAAGATTAAACAAAAAAAGCCTATTGCTCAAGACACAAAAGACAATGATTCAATTTTAGTGCACCAATTGAAGTGTTTTCTAGTCTATGAAAACAAGACACACAATAAAAATCCAAAAACCCTTGCCAAGGACCTGCAACAAAGATTTATTAGTAGTTTGGATTGTTTCAAATGATCACCCCTTCCTGCAAGCACACAAGTTAGGTAAATTTTAGATCCAAAAGACTTTGTGAAATAGGGGCCTTCAACAATGCATTTTGTTGACCAATTCAAAGATCTAATTTATCATAAAAAAAGACCACCTGTAAAATTTCAATAGATTTCCAGAAATGTAAGAAAATCCAAAAAATTTGATAATTTTCTTCAAAAATTAATTTTTTATGAAACATCATAAAAAATTCATATAAAATGAAAAATCGATCCAAAAAATCTAAAATTTTTACTAGAGAGTCCTGATGGTCTTCCAAACCCGTATAAAAAAATTTCTACAACAAATCCAAGCAGTTTGTGAGATATAAGTAAAATAATGCAAAACCATAATTTTCAAATATCTGATTTTTGAGGAATGATTTTGCATCAAATTTAAAATCACAAAGAACAGATCCTATGTATAATTCTGATAAATTTCCAAACATGTAAGAAAATCCAAAAAATTTGCTTATTTGCTCTCAAAATTAATTTTTTATGAAAAATCATAAAAAATTCATATAAATTGAACAAGTGATCCAAAAAATATTAAATTTTTATTGAACTCTTCTAATACTTTTTTTGACCTGCACAAAATTTTTTATGTCAAAATTTGAAGCCGTTTGTGAGATTTGATCAAAATAAGGAAAAACCCTAATTTTTAAAGATCTGATTTTTAGGAAACTATTTTGCATCAAAATTAAAATCACAAAGAACAGATCCTATGTATAATTATGAGAGATTTCCAAAAAGGTAAGAAAATTTGAAAAATTCTCTCATTTTCTCTCAAAATTAATTTTTTATGAAAAATCATAAAAAATTCATAGAAAATGAAAATTTGCTCCAAAAATTCTGAATTTTGTATTGAGAGCTCCTGATACTTTCTTCAACCTGCAAAAACAATTTGGTGCAAAATGTCCAATCCATTTGTGAGATATGATCAAATCTCTCCAAGATCTTGATTTTGTGTCCAAAACCCTAGCTGCACAAGGTTATTCTCCAAATTGTTTTACAAAACAGCAATATAGGGTTAGAAAAATCTACAAAAAACACAGATCTAACAAAAATTCATGTCCCACGGGGCATGCCAAAATGTATATTGTGAAAATGGATAGCAATAATAACGATATTGAAAGGCTAAATGAATTCAACCACAAAACCCTAGCCTAACAACAACAAAGATCCACCATAACATATGAAGATTACCTAAGACAATGCAAATCAAATGAAATCACAAAGATTATACCATCACATGTCCAATAGGGTTTAGATCTCCATTCTTCCTATCTCCATTGATCTTGTTTGATGTATTTGCTCTCAGATTTTATATGTGCACAAGAGCTCAACAAAGAACCGAATGTGGTTGCAAGTAGGATCACATATGCCAAGTAGTCAATTGATCAAGTAGTTAGAATGATTGATTAGGATGATTGATTAGAATGATTGATTAGGGTTGATAATGAAGGAAGCATCCTCTTATATAGAAGACACTATATGAAATGGAGGGATAAGATTGAGAGGTGTAAAAGGAGGTCAGCTATGATTAGAGGGTAGGTAAAAGAAATAATAAAATAATGAAAGGGGTAGGTAGTGTAGGAATTAAGAGATGAATGACATGTGTCATGGGTAGAAAAGGTTAATGAATTAATTAATTAAATAAATATTTATATAATTAATAGAAGAAGTGGGATCAATTAAATAAATAAGATATTTATTTAATTTAGGAAAAGGATAATTTAAATAAATAAATGTATTTATTTAAATGAGAATAAGGCTAGAAGAGGATAAATGAATTAATTAAATAAATAAAGATTTATTTAATTAATAGAAGAATTAAGCTTAGATAATTAAATAAATAAAATATTTATTTAATTAGACTAGACAATTTTGGGTGTCTACAGTACCTTGCCACTTTTATGCTCTCATCCTCCACTACTATGGATCTCATGCACAATTTTTGAAACTCTTCAATGTAGCTACTGACATCTAGGTCTTTTTGTCTCAAATTTTGTCTTTTCCGGTGAAGTTGTATTTTATAGTCTTCAGGCAGGTAGATTTCTTTGATTTTGGCTACCTGTGCTTTCCAAGTGGCTAGTGGTTGCTTACCTTCTTTCACCCTTTCCTCTTGGATGAACTTCCACCAAGTTAAGGCTGCCCCTCTCAGCCTTGATTTTTCCACCTTAACCTTTTGTGCTTCAGTCACTCCATCACATTCAAAATGGTTTTGTAGCCCTTCATTAATCCACTCTATACGGGCATTTGGATCCATCTTCCCACTGAAAAGGGCCACTCCTTCTAAGGTCTTACCACTCATAGCTCTCAAGGCTTTCAAGAATGGTTCTTTCTCAATAATAGGGTCAGGTATGGGAACCTCATCTCTATTGCCATCATTTTACCCTAATCTCCAGCCTTATCATATACTTCTTCAGTTTTGATTTCTACTTCAGCTAGTTTCATTGCTAGTTGATCTAATCTTTCTCTGAGTGCCCTATTTTCCTCTTCTTGGTCCTCAACCTTCCTGGCCAATTTTGCATTGGTCACCATGTTTGCCTAATGTTTCTTTCCTCCTAAATCTTTTGTTGGCTTTGATACCACTATGATAGGGAGATTGCTAGTAAAGTGCTCAAAAAGCCAATTTTCTCAAGAGGTTCAATTTGTTACCCAAAAACTTGTTTGAGTCTATTGTATGTGTTTATAAAGTCCTTCTTGTGGTTATAGTACCAAGCATCTCATGTATCACTTTCCTAGCACACTCCCCTTTTGGTGAAAGCTCACTCTCATGCTCAAATCTACTCAAATTTCTCACTCCACCCATCAACACACCCTCAATCTCTGATCTTTGGCATTCAACCCTCTGTTTCAGAGTTCTTTAAGAGTCTTTCGCATGGAAAAGTAAGGGTAGTAAGGTTTTGTTCCAATTTTGATGCTCAAATTTTAGTTTAAGGCACATAGCCTTGGCTTACTCAACTAGGCAACCAAGGGTCCAAAACCTCAAAAGGGGCTACACACTGTCCAAGGACCCATTTGAAATTTTTCTCACTTTTTAGGATTTTTCTCCTAAGGTTTCACAAACCCTCAACTCCTCCTTACAATTGGGTTTGAGCATTTTGACCAAAACTATCATTTGTGTGTTATGCAACCCCAAAAGGCTACTAGCTTGTGGAGGCCTAATTGGCATTTTTTTGCTTATTATTCTCAATGATGGTTAAAACCTCCCACAAAGTTGACTTGGGTGATGGTTTAGAGGTATTTTCTAACACATTTTCATGGTTTAGGCCTTTGTCATTGTGATATGAGGACTATACACAAATTTGGGCATAAAAGTAGGGTTTTGGAGGGTTTTGAAGCTTGTCCACCAAGTTTTCTTTGTTGTCCATCAAAGAAAGTGCCTAGAAATTCTTAGGTAATTTGATCTATCTTAGACATGTGTGCCCTGCCTCTAACACACAATCATAATGCCAAACACTTGGCAAGCAACTGAAAATGGAGAGAAATATCACTGTGACTGTCCACTTGCTGCCCTTTACCTGTCAGATTACTGCTGCACTTTTTGGACCCATTTTACAAGAAGTATCAACTTGTATAGAACCTCAATGAGGTATTCAAGCATTAAAAAAACCTCCTATTACATTGCCTTCATGATTCAAGGCTTGGATTACGCTCTTAAAGCATTCCATGAGCATTTTGTCAAATACAAGTCATAAAAACATTGAACTCACTGTTTGCTTACAAAAGGATAAATTTTAAGAGGATCAAGCTAAACCAATGAAAATGTGATCTTACACACCATTGGCCATATGTCCAAATCTCTGCCTCATGTATTTGTTCACTCCAAATTAGACTTTGGGTGCAAATCTTGAGTTGTAAACACACTACTAGTTGAGTAATCAATACTTGCCTAGTATTCACTCAAATTCTTCTTCCAACCAACATTTTGGCTTAAAAGAAAGCATATGTACAATATATACATGAGTTCCAACTTGACTGAATCCATATTGTGGGATCCCCAGCATGGATTAGTCAAGTGGAGTCATTTTGGAACTTCAAACCCTTGACAGGGCAGCGAGCACACAGTTTGGATATAATTTTGTACAATCAAACTTCTAGAAGAAACCAATGTAGCAATCAACTAGAGAAAATTATAAAAGTACTATGCACACTTTCCCAAAGGTATAGTATGGATTAAGAAGCTACAGTATGGATCATTGCACTAAATGATACAAAAACCAATCATAAAGCCATTATCTCATGATTTTATTGAAGAAACTCTTGTTTAAACAATCACCAACCTTCTTCAAAGAAAAGAGAGGTGTTTTTATAGTCCAAAAAGTTGGTTATCAAGCTCAGTATGGACATGAGGCTTCCACAACCATGTTTTGCAAGAAAAACACAAAAATGACAACTTTGACAACTTTTTGAGCCAAATGACAACATTTCTTGCTCAAAAAGGCATTTTTGACAATCTAGCCTTATCAACTTGTCTAATCAACTTAGACATGCCTAAAAACACTTATCAAACATGTTTCAATTCTTTTGAAAGAATTAGAAGACCTTTTTAGCAATTTTGCACTTTTTTGCCAAAAATTGTCAACTCAAAGCCTGAAATGTAAACTTTGATCTCTTGAGCCCAAAATGAGATCAAAACCACTACACATGACTCATAACAACCTAAAAAAACATTATCAACCTAACACAAGACATTACAAACATGAAAGAATTCAAAACTCAAAAAATGGGAGTTTTACTCAACTAGGTGCTCCTGCACCAAGGTGAGGGTCAACGATTGTGAAAAGATCATAGACAAAGTCAGGATATCCTCCAAGGAGTTGAACATGTAGGCCTCCATGGAGGAAGTAGGTGGCTCACTTGGAGAGGATGAAATGAAAAAGGGGTTGTTGAACTTTGGAAGAGGGGAAGTGATAAACTCAGGAGAAGGTGGGGCCTTCTCAATCACACATACAGATACAAAAAACTAGTAGTCATTGAGACAGATAGAGAAAGGGATGAGGAGCATACCTGCAAAGACTTGCATTGTCAAAAATATAGGATGAGGCCCTACTTGAACTTGCATTTATATGGGACAAGAGTTATAGGCCTCCTATCAACCATAGTAGGCTGAAGGACCCCAGAAAAACTCAGATGCACCACCTATGTGTGAAACGTATCAAGAGGTTAGGACAAGGGAGGTATGTATGGAAGAGAGGTGATAAAAGGTGGCTCCAAAGAAGGAGAAATGAAGACTTGTACCCTCTTAGGGGGAGGTTCATCATCAGGCCCTAAGGTGGTAGGAAGAAAAAATGAGGTAGGTGTAGAGATAAGAGCAGACGAGGAGACAGGCTTGGAGACAATAGCGCTAGGTATCGATACCTGCAAAGACTTGCATCGTCAAAAATATAGGATGAGGCCCTACTTGAACTTGCATTTATATGGGACAAGAGTTATAGGCCTCCTATCAACCATAGTAGGCTGAAGGACCCCAGAAAAACTCAGATGCTAGAGCGGTGGCAAAACAAGAGGGGTAGACAAAGCTACACTAGGCACCACCTATGTGTGAAATGTATCAAGAGGTTAGGACAAGGGAGGTATGTATGGAAGAGAGGTGATAAGAGGTGGCTCCAAAGAAGGAGAAATGAAGACTTGTACCCTCTTAGGGGGAGGTTCATCATCAGGCCCTAAGGTGGTAGGAAGAAAAAATGAGGTAGGTGTAGAGATAAGAGCAGACGAGGAGATAGGCTTGGAGACAATAGCGCTAGGTATCGAGGATGCCCCAACAAACTAAAAAGCAACATCATGCTCTCAAGCTCTAGCCCGTCGAAAGTGTTTACGTTCATGCACACACTGATTTCAACAAATTTGAGGACCACCAATTGAAGCCTGAGAGGATTTAGGAGCATCGTGCTCCATAAGAGAGGCCTCTGGAACTGTGTCAGGGGTAGGAGGAGGCCCAATTGATGAAATAGTAGGTGCATCCTAGAGAGGTACCACATTCATAGCTATGGGCACCCGACTATTATTTGTTTGAGGAGACGTTAGAGGGACAGAGGGTGTCGTTATAGTCTATGATGAAGGAACAAGTAGGGACAAAGGAACACGAGAAGATAACTTCCATCTCTTGATACAAGGTAGTCGGGGAATATCGACTATGATTAGGAGCTCGAAGGGAGGGCAGGCCACAAACTTCGATAGCATGGGTGTCTTTCCCTTGGCTATGTTAGGCGTAGTTGTAGAACAACAGACAGTGCTAGAGGATGTGCGGTCCTAGGCGGATGTGGAGGTCTATTTGAGGGAGAAAGCTTAGCCTCAACCCTCATTGATGAGGGAAAATAAGGCACTACCCGCTCCAAGACCAAAATCAATTGAGGAGGGGTCAATGTAGGAAGTGGCAACGAAACACTAGGTTGCACAGATTTAGGGGTTGACTCCCCCATCTTATACTGATAGTAAGCATGGTACATCAAATCACCATAGGGAAGTATGGGCCCCACTGGAGTAGGCCAAAAGTGGTCCAATGAAAAAATCCCGATGAGTAATTAAGGGCCGATATCTAGTATCTTGGATCACATGCACTGTGCTCTCATGGGGGAACTTAATACATTTATGGACAACCAAAGGGACCGCCTCCATAGTAATCACCTAAGGAATGTTGAGCTTAACCTAGAAGAGGTCTGACTTAGGAATGATTACAAACACATAGGATACAACCTTAGGCCCTATGAGGACTGTCAGGGTGGTACTACCCAAGGGGCAGATAGAGAGCCTGTCATGCATCCTCAAGGTTGCGCAACACTCATCATATACTAGCCTATGCCAACCATTCACAAAGAGAGTCTCCTCTATGATAATGTTGACTCTACTTGATGGGTCAACCATCACACCTGTGACAGTTTGATCATTAAGCTTGGCAGGAAAATAAAGAGGAGCAAGCTCTCTACAATACAAGGCATCCAGGAGATAAACGACAAGGACAGATTAGATACCTTCCTCTTCTGGGCCAGAGGTGAGCTAATGGGGGTGATGGTGACCATGTTTACATATGGACCATCATCCGAAGAAGGATCTGATGCAGAGATAAAGTTTGTTGAATGTGGAGGGAAAGGATTAGTAAAGATCTACAAGTTGTTGTTGGTTTTATCAACAGACTTGTTTGATTTGTGCTTCCGCACATACACCTTGATTGCACCACTGTTGATGTGGTCTTGGACAACATGTCAAAGATAATAACACCACTCATTGTCATGACCAAGAACATGGTGATAATGGCACAACTTTGATCCATCATACCAGTGGGGGTAGGGTCAACTATCAGATAGCAGTTTAATCTCTGAAAGGGTGATAAGGTTGTCTTTCAAAAACCATTGCATTATGCTTAGGTAGGAGTCATTCAACTTAGTAAAGACTCTATTTTGTTATGGGACTTGTGTAGTAGCCATCGAAGGAATAGCTGCAACATTAGCGATGACTTTATTCTTCTGGGACCCTTCCATTGATGTGCTTGCAAAGGACCCACCACACAGGTTTGAAGTGGCATCTCCGAATTGTGACATACTGTGTTGGTAATCCATAAGGGTAGACCACATGTTTGCAAAGTTTTGATATCAATTAATGCATAGTTTCTCCCTTAATGTCGGCTGCAGATTGTTGATGAGCATTCTCTGCAAGTCACTATCTAGTAGGGCAAAGGGGATCCTAGTGGAGATTTCTTGGTAGCTTAAGATGAAATATGTGACCTTCTCATTAGGCTTTTGTTTACAATAAACAAGGTCAGTGATAGTGACCCTACTACCAATGTTCACCTCAAAACTGCTTGAGGAGGATATCCATAAGCTAATTGAAGGTACAAATGGAATGATTAGGCAGAGAGCTATACCATTATAATTCTTTTCCTTTGAGGGAATTTGGTAACAGCTTGAGAAAAACAAAATCTAGACTATGGTAATCACTACACAGTCATGAAGGAATCTATATGCATATTTGGGTCCCCATCACCATTGAACCTATCGAGATTCAAAGACTCGGCACCAGTAGGAAGGATAGTGTTTAGGATGGTGATATCGAGGGGGCTATTTTTGTAATATGCAGGCATGAATGACTAACCATAAGCGAAGGCCAAGCTGGTTAACTATAACTACAACTGACCCATGTTTTGAAAGATGGTGTTCAAGATTGGATTAATGGGTAGAGGAGGTGGAGGTGGGCCAAATCTGCCACCACCTCTATCGAAACCTCCAGAAGGAACAGTGCCACTGACAGATTTAGTGCTAGAGCTAACCATAGACATATGAGCTACAATGGAGGAAAACATTGAGCCACTAGACATACCTAGATAGCCCAAGGGGGTAGATGAAGTTGTGATACTAAGAATAGTAGGCGCGAGATCAGCCATGTGCACTGTCAAACTAGGCATACCGACACTAAGATGAGGTCAATAGGTAATGGACAGGTATCAACCAAAGGCACATTTGACAATCATAGATAAGGCCCTCAACATATCCAAGCCTCTCCTATCTAAGATCAACATGTCTCTCAGAGTGTTGATGACATTTCCAACCTAGGGGAGGACATTCTCCCAATTTAGAAATCCCTCAAATTCTCTCAAATTCTACTCAAGCATGTCAATTTTCTCAAAATCAACAGTGAGAGAAGAGTCATGATCAACAACAGGAGGGGAAGATGGAGTAGAATTTCTTAGAGAATTGCTCTGGGAGCTAGATTGTGAACTAGATGGAGAGGGGCCCCCTATCGAAATGGACTTAAGGGGATGAGAAGCAAAGAGATCATTTGGGTCAAGTGCTTGATCGTTGAACATTGTGTTAGGTAAAGGAGGACTATAATGGTCAGGAGAAAAAATCTACCTAGATGACCTCCTAACTATGGCTCCTGTGGTAGTCTGGGTTGTAAAGATCATAGACGAGCTACCCGATGTTAAAAACCACACTATAGGGACATGGAAAAGTTTTAATGATAGATTTGGTTTAAGTTAAATGCAAATGCTAAAAGGAAATGTAGGAATTTAAACTAACCGCGAATGTTTGTTTGTTTGTTTTTCTTTTTTTAACTTTCATATTTTTGAAAACTTAAAAGCTTATGCAATAAAATGAATGAACATAAAGATGCAAGAAGAAAAATTTTCACGTCAAGTTAACCAAAATGTAATGGAGGAAATTTGTTACCTCAAGGATGATGAATCCTCGAGAACAAACTCTCCCTTTGATACCTCCTTGAACTAGCGCTAAGGTGAGCTAGGGGATAATAGAGTTATGATAAGGTGACAAAAAGCCAAAAGGACTCTCTGGGTGGCTCTACTAAGCCTCTAACCTTAGGACGAACACATAGAGATGAGATGCCAGCATGACACATTGTTGTCTTGTACGGATGGAGTGCAAAGTTTGGGCAGAAATCTCTAGATGAAATAATAAAAGTTGCACAACAACTAAACAATACTGAAATGAATGAAAAGTGTGGATTACAAAATAAAATAAGAAAATAAAAGGAAAGTAAGGAAATGTTACAAAATGGACATGCTATGAAGCCTCTTGCAAGAGAGTCTCTTCCCCATGATGGCGTACCTACACACACGTAAGAAGGAAAATATTGTGAGTTGTGTTTTGGAGCCTACCTAAGTCAGACCCTCGTTTTGGTGTTTCCACCTCCACGGACAACCCAAGAAGCCATGATAATAATAATATGATAAAAAGAAATCTCGAAACATTGTAAAATGATAAATGATAACTTGGTAAGTGAAAGGAAGAGCAAGTAAGAAAAAATCCCCTTTCACAATGCTTGTTGAGATGATGGCATGAGCTATCTGGAAAGCTGCAATAATGGTGATGTTCGCACAAGAAGTTGTAAATATTGTCGAAGAAGTATAAAAGAGCTTCAACCTATGAAATATTATTAACTTTCCAAAGGAATCCTCCAAAATGCCTTAGAAATTGATAGATAAACGCCTTGGACAGAAACCGAACGTCGGTGGGTGCATGCAGAGGCATTACGATCCCTTCTGGGCATAGGCATAACGCTCAAACAACCACTTGCAAACTGTCAGACTCGCAAGATGATAACAAGTTGCATGGATGTCTTTGTGTCGCTCCCTAGTCCCCAAAGTTGACAAGTTGGTAGAGTTGGTAATGCATTCGTTTGAAGCTAACAAGGATGATCTGAGTGGACAAAAGGACAAAAGTGGTGAAGCCCGACCTCTGATGACATGGAGGAAGGCACCATTTGTTCCAATAATTTCTAGGGGTGAGATTTTTGATATTATAGATCTAAGATAGCCTACTATGTAGAATATTCTCTTAGAATCATAGTAAAATCCTTTAATCTAGGAAGGCTACTAAGAATCTTCCCATAAAAAAAACTGGAATGTCTGATGTAGCCATAACCGGTGATTCCTCAAAAGAGAACTGACCAACTTATGCAGCAAGAGTAACACAATGAAAGAAATAATAAAACTTAGAAAGATTATAGAAACAGATCATATTATTGTCTCAAAATCTCCGGCAACCAAGCGGTTATCATTATATAATCATCATAGAACATTCGGTAGTCAACCAATTACATGCAGGCTACATGCCAGATACAATCCATCAAGAACTCTCAGAGTCAACCAAATCTCTAATCACAAATCTAAATCCTTATTCTCATCTCTAACGTGCTACAAATAATTACATAATATTCTATATATACCCCCTGGAACATATCTAGATTGGCCACAAAATATTACATTTACCAATGCAGGAAAAATGAAATGTGTAACTAGGTCAACCCTAAGAATGAAAGAAATTCCTTCGAAAAATAACAACCAAGAAGTGTGGATCAACATGAAGGTCGACCACATGCCAAAGAACATCAGACAAGACCCCAAATATATCCACATGCTAAGAAACCACTCTAGAAATAAAGAAAAACCAACTGGTAAGCTCAAGAACTGTCCCATAACTCATAAATAGTCAAACCGGAAGCGATAACTAGCTGAAAAAGAATCCAAATGGACTGAAAATATGGAACTAAGCACATGAACCAACCTAGAAACCGAAAATAGGATTTGCAATGAAAATAAAGCAACCACCAATACCTACCCATAGGAACACATAAAACTACACACTGAACTAAACAAGACCTAAACTGAAAGGAAATATTTTTGGTTAATGCAAGATTGCTCATAGACTGGGGATGCTCCTGCATCAAACACCCTAGGTAGAAAGAGATGTTCCATGAGAGGCAACTCATGAAGATCGAAAAGGATTCAAGATAAAGAACCCATGCTCATTTCTGATCCAAACATCTTCCTTATCTGCAAACCTCTTCTTTAGCTCCTCTGAAACCTCAACCAGATTCTCTAACTCTTGACTCTATTTGTTCCTCTTCCTTTGCTTCAGATTTGCACATTGTCTCTTTTTACTTCTTTCTTTCTTCTACAACTCTGATTTGTTTCTACCACAAGACTTCATCCAATGTGTCACCATAAGCTTTTTGTCATCTGGTTTTCTCTATCTATTAGGCTTATATATCAAATCCTTCTACAAATCCATGCCACCTTCAGGTATAACCACTGCAACCAGTTTCTTAGTACTGCAACTTCTCTCAAGACTCATATTCTTAACCTCCTTCTCTTTCTCCTTCAAAGAAGTCAATGTGAACTTCTTCCCATCCTTCTCAATAGTGATTAGGTTTCTTCTAATCTCATAAATAGCTCCTCTATCAAATTGCCAAGGTCTTCCCAACAAGACATGACAAGCACTCATAGATACACCATCACAAAACACCTCATCCCTAAAAGGATAAATATTAAAACTCACCAAAAATTGCTCCTTTACTTCTAACTTTTGATCATCTTGTAACCAACTTACCTTGTAAGGACAAGGATCTGCAAGCCTTTTCAGTCCAAGCTTCACTACCATCTCCTTAGATACCAAATTATTAGTACTTCCACTAGATCCATAATAATCTTGCAACACTTACCACCTAATTTGCACAAATTCCGGAAAAGACTCGTTCTCTAAGTAGGTTTGGTATCTTCACTACTCTGCTCCATCATGAGTCTTATGAACATAAGGGATTCTCCTTGCTCTAGTGCATAGTCAATTCCAATAACTTCACCTTTCGGTTCCTCATTTGCCACACAACTTCTTGCCATTCCCTGCTTACTTTCATAAAATCTATATCCAGTTTTTCCACACTTGAAATATTTGCTGGGAAATTCTCTACTGGGACTCCCATTGCCTTTTCTCTATGATTTTAGTTATGGTTCTTTATTCCACTTATGTTTTGATTCTTCTTCAATATTATGCTTTTATGTACTCATTTTCCCCTTGAATCTCTCCTTCCCTCTAGGGTTATTCGGTTGTATTCTTCTCACCTTCTTCTCAACCTTCAAAGCATACTGGTAAGCTTCTTCAACTATGGAAACCCTCAACATACTCATCTCATCCTGAATGTTAAATACAAGTCCATTTATGTACCTTGCCACCTTTTCTCTATCTAGCTCTCTATGTCTAGATATGATCATCACCTTGTAGAATTCCTTAGTATACTCTTTCACAAACATGTTTCTCTATTTTAGGTTCTTAATATTCTTGAACAATTCCAACTCATAGTCTCCCACTATGAACTTGGCCTTCAATCTTTCAACCATTAGTCTCCACCGAGTGATCTTCATTTCACCATTCTCCACTCTATCTCTCTGCAATTATTTTCACCATAAGGAAACATGCCCTTTAAACTTAGTCTATGTCAACCGAGCTCTCTATGGGTCCTTGACATTCTCAAACTCAAAGTAATTCTCCAACCCTCTGATCCAATCAATCAGATCCTCTGGGTTCAATGTTCCGAATTTTTTTGAAACTTCCACTTTATGAACTTTATGAACTTTACTCGCTTGCGCCACTGCTCTCAGGAATCTTTCCTCTCTTCCATCTTCCGGTCCTTCAACCTCTTCCGCCTCAAGCTCTTCACCAGCTTCTTCATACTCATCCTCAGATTCTGGATTCCTCTGCAAACCAGCCAATGCATTATGGATTTCGCTCCTCATCTCATTCTTGAAATCCTCCATCATCTACTCTACCCTCTAAGGGTTCATCCTTCTCGACGACATCTCCTCTTCCGCCATGGTGAATTGCCTCAACTCTGCGATCTGACTACCGACTTAAATTTTCCCTCACTTGATGATCTTTTGAAAACACGTGCAACCTTCCTCCAATTAGCGATCTGTCCACCCAAAGGAATGCCTCAAGGTTTGCAAATAACTCTTCCACCAACCGATTCATAACTGGATCTGATACCAATTGATGCAGCCATAACTAGTGAATCCTCAAAAGAGAACTATCTGGCTTATGCAACAAGAGTAATACAATGAAAACAACAGTAAAACATAGAAAGATTACAGAAACAGATCATATTATTGTCTCAGAACCTCTGGCAACCAACCGGTTATCATCATACACTCATCATAGAACATCCAGTAGTTAACTGGTCACATGCAGGCTACATGCCAGATACAATCCATCTAGAACTCTCAAAGTCAACTAGATCTCTAATCATGAATCTAAATCCTTATTCTGATCTCTACCTTGCTACAAATGATTACATAATACCTTATATATACCCTCTAGAACATATCCGGGTCACCCACAAAAGATTACATTTAACAATGCAAGAAAAATGAAATGTGTAGCTAGGTCAGCCCTAAGAATGAAAGAAATTCCTCCGAAAAATAACAACCAAGAAGTGCATATTAATAGGAAGGTCGGCCACACACCAAAGAACATCAAACAAGATCCCAAATAGATCCATACACCAAGAAACTGCTTCGAAAATGAAGGAAAACCAACTGGTAAGCTCAAGAACTGTCCCAGAACCCAAAAATAGTCAAACCAGAAGAGATTCCTAGCCAGAAAAGAATCCAAAATGGACTGAAAAATATGGAATTGAGCACATGAACTAGCCTAAAAATCGGAAATAGGATTTGCAATGAAAAGAAAGCAACTACCAATAAGAAGACAAAAAACTGCACACTGAACTGAACAAGAACTAAACTGAAAGGAAATATTTTTGGTTGATGCAAGATTGCTCATAGATTGGGGATGCTCTTGCATCAATGTCAATACTCCACTTCTTGAACTCTCTTTCCCAAGGGAAAAGCCTATTTTTAGGAGAAATGATCAAAGGTCTACTTCTGGGAAATAATTCTAGGTAGGTCTTTAGAAAAGTTATAATGAGAAATATTTTGCATGTTCCTAGAGCATGAGAAGTAACACAATCTCCCACCTCATGTGATGTAGGAAGTTTCATATTTTTTGGAATCAAACCTCCTCCAATATTTCTCAACAAAAAATCAAATGCTTCTTGTTGGTGAGGATGCATGCTTTCTTTTAAGCTTGGAAAAAAAATCCACACAGAATTCGTTGAAGGATAAGTTTCTGGGAAAGAGTGTACACTATGGTCTTCAATGTATAAGTTTGGAAATCATGACAAGTCTACTCCATGAACATAATAGGGAGAGAGAGAGAGAGAGGGGGGGGGGGAGGGATAGGGAGAGAGAAGGGAAAAGGCAAAGGGAGATGGATAACAATATCCATTTACCTCTCTCACTCTCCCTCTCTCCCTCACCCTCTCCCCTTCTCTTTCTCTCTCTAGATCCCTCCCCCTAATTACTCTCTCTCTCAGTTGGAAATTGACACTCATCCACTGGTTTTCAATGACTGATTATTGGCTTAGGGTTGTCATTGATGGCAACTCTTCGTAGAGATTCGATCCAGTGGATGTGATTCTTCTTATTCAGAAGTGTGTGTTAATTGGTAGCTAATTAACTAGTATTTTAGGATAGACAGAGCATTTTTCAATCTAGAAGTTTTTCGGTGATTGTGGTACATTGAAGTGTGTTTGGGATGATTGGGCCGACTTAGATACATTATTTCCTTATTGTTTTGGTGATCTACATTTATTCTTTTGGATCTGGTCAAGCCAACATGTGACTACACGTTACACCTTAAGGCTGACATGACGTATGATCTATTTTGTGGTTCTGGTATATAAGTTTGGTGTGGGTGATCTTTTTGGTGTATGGTGTGATTGTATGCAAATGAGAGGTGATCAGGAATCCATTTTGGTGTAGTTTCACGTGCGCATTCTTGATCTGGTAGCTGACTGAGACAAAGAACATGGCAGAACAAAACATTATAGAGAAGGTGATCGAGTCAGTGTATTCAATACTTAACCAGAACTCATCCAGGCATTGTTGATGCTATTTTAGAGTTCATACATTGTAATTCATCACTATAGAAACTTTGTAAGTCAGTGAGAATTCCATGAGGGTTGTAGCCTTCCGAGTTATTGTAATTGAGTAGTGAGCTCTAGGTAGTGTGCTTGAATGCATGTGCATTCCTATTTTGTAATATTGTTTTACTACTGGCCATAGTGGAATAATATTGTGGGTTCAAATCCCACCGTAGTTTTTCCCATTTGGTTTTCAACGTAAAAATACCGGTGTTATGATCTTGTGGTTGTTTGTTTCATGTTTCTGCATTTTAGTTTTAAGTGTTTGCATCCGGTGGTTGAAAGTTAAGTTTGAAAATCTGCTAACCGGTAGATTATTGATTCACCCCCCCTCTCAGTGATCCCTGATTCCAACACTCTCTCCCTAGATCCCTTCCCCCCTTCTCTCTCTCTCCCTATCCCCTTATCTCCCTATCCCTCTCTCAATGTCCCTATCCTAAACAAGGTATCTAATATCCCTCTCACTCTCACTCTCCCCAAGCCTCTCTCTCTATATCTCCCTCTCCCTATCTCACTCTCACTCTCACTCTCCCCAAGCCTCTCTCTCTATAATCTTAATATATAATATATTATATTATATTATAAATATAATATATATTAATATATTAATACTATATAATATATAATAATATATTAGATATTATTAATTATGTTCATAAAAAATGAAAATAAAAATCAGATTTCAGATTTATATCAGATGTTCAATTTGTATCAAATATCCGATATGTCTGACAAAAAATAGAAGCCTTGGTATTTGCCTCAAGATTGCATTGGGATTTCGCTAGGACAAGCCAAACCTAAAAAGTCAACAGAAAAAAATGCGTTTTTGAGTCTTCCTTGCTTTTCTAGACTTTGCTCTAGTGGCTAACGACTTTTTTTTAGCCAAAATTGATGAAACGAAAAGGGTTTTTTAAGGACATTCTCATCTTTTCAAAAATATGATTTCTATCTTATTTTGACTTTAATAAATTATTATTATTTATTTTCTAATTGAATTATGACTAAAGTCCTGATTGAAAAACATCTATAACTTTCAAATGGTATCACATTTTTTGAATCCAAAACATGCATCATATTTTATTCTTCACCTACTATAGGATAAAAAAAAATATTGAATTTCATAAAGTTTTGACCAAGTTGAGGTGGTCAGACATACAATTTTTTATACTTTTGAAAAGTTGTAGTAAAATATTCGTAAAAAAATATGCGTCACATCCGAACATGAGTCTTCTACTTATATCTAAAATCTTATAAAAAAATATTATGATTTGATAGTGGTTAGGGTGGTCAGACAATCACCTACTTATTTTTTTCGTAAAATTTTAGTACTACTGCATTGAAATTTCAAATTTTCATCAAAGAGATTTTTTTTCAAAAAACTAGTGTCTTAGAAACAACATTCAATTTGCTACAAAATTTTTTATTCTCACATATTTTTAAAATAATGTTGATATCTTATTCAATTTTTTACGTCAAGTTTCCTAACTCTATTTGTTCTGAACTTTCATTGCCACTTAAGGGCTTGTTTGGCCCACCATGATCTTGCACATACCCCAACATTCATTTTAGATGCAGAAACTACTAATAATATTGGGACATAGATCTAAATGCAAGTAATCAAACTACATTATTCATTTCCAAATTATATTTTTATTCCATAAGATGCTTGAGAGAGACCATACAATAATTTTATAGGTGTTGGATTCAATTGATCAAGTGAAGAAATGCCATGATCTAGAAGAATAATTTATTAATTTATCTTTGAATACAATCTTCTTCTATATATTTTTTCTTCTACTAATAATCACATGAATTACAAATAATTCTCAAATGAAAGGGATTTAGTGTGAGACCAATGAAATAAAGAATAGAAACACCAAATTACCCCTTTGGTGAAAAAAAACAACCCCTAAAGAAATCATAGTGGTTCAACATGGCACTTAAATATTTAGTGAATTTATGATTACTAATAAGTGGATTTAATGTACAAATAATACAAAGTCTCAAAAAAGAGACATTTACTAAAAGTATAACTCTAAGATATTATCAATAAGAACATATAGAACCACTATGTAGTGCTCAAAATATTAGCTTGTTTTAGAAAAATAGGACTCTAAAAGTGGTTTATAAGTGTTTGAATGAGCCCATGTTTAAAGTTTTAAAAATAAGAATTATGTAAGGTGACATTTCAAGCTCTATAAATTATAAAAAAATTATATAAAATAAAAATAAAAATTGACTACATAAGTATGTAGAGCATAAAAAATTATCTCGAATGAAAACAAGTTTTGAAAAGAGGTTTCCCTTTAACCAAGAAATAGGCTCATGAATTCTACATATTGAACTTACACATGATTTATATTGTTCATCCTTTGTTTAATTACTACAAGCATAAATAATTAGATTTATACTTTGGGTTGTACCACACTATTCATCTCAATGTCTAGAACACATTTTTACAAAGGGATGGTGTTGTAGGTACTAGTTATGAGTTTGTTAAGTTATTATTGTTCTCTTTTAGTCGAAATCATGCCACCAATTCAATGATCGTGTGATGATGAATGAAGACAACAAGCATTTGATATGTATTGATGTCTAGAATGATTATATTAGATGATGATATAATTTTGATGTTTTATGATGCTATGAGTGTATCTTGATTACTTATTTGATTTTATTAGATGTTCTTAGATCATGGATAATGTGTTAAAGGGTTATCAAAAAACATCACCCTAATACACAAGCTATGAATGTTAAATTTAAATTTGTGTTTTAGACATTTTTGTTTTCACTTCATTAAACAAAATTAGATTAATTATGTGTTTCTCAATTTAACCTAAAATAATATATAAATAAATTTAAAATTAAAACCAATTTCTAAGTTTTTATACACAAAACTAAATTTGATTTAATTTTTTTTAACCAGTAAAATACACTTTTTATACACTAATCATTATAGCATAATGATTTTATAATGATTAGACCGTAAGCAACACTATCTAAAGGGACCCAAAACAAAAGGTTAAAAGTCTAGGGAATAAAATGGGCCCAGTCCTACCAACCCTACATCAATTATTAGCTCACTCTATGATTTATTGTTTGAGCTTTTTAAGAAACTATCATCACCATATATCCCAAAATAGGATTAACCATTTTACTTTTTCATCCATCTTGGATTCCATTATTACTTATTTTGAATATCAGGTATGAAAAATGAATTGAAAGGCGACTTTTGATCCATTTTTGTCGCTCCTAAACCTAACAAAAGTAGGAGGTCGAGTCACTTCTTAGTAATCTGTCATTTCAAATAAGGCACAATCATTGCTTTCCTTTGTGCTTGTGGTTGGACAAGTCGCTTTAAAAATTAGGGTTTTCTATTGCTGGTACACTAGATTACAAAGAATGCCACCGGACCCCAACGTTGAGCAAATCATCAAATTGATTTCATGTGATCTTATCTGAATAATCTAGTGCATTATTCGTACCCTCTGCAATCAGACAAATCTGCTAGGTTGGACATTACCTGTGGATTTGGCTGGCATTCTCCTTATTCCTTGTATACAGATAATTCATGGGCATATTAGTTTCAATATTCTATTGCGAAAAGCATATTTCTTAGTGCATTTTAATGTAAACGAGCACAGCTAGAGCATATATATTGCATGCCCAATTGAGAGAATTATTCATTGATAGAGCATACCCAATTGAGAGAGTTATTCATTGCTATAATTTGGGTTTTAGCTTAAGTGAGAAATATATAGTTGAGCTTAACCAGCAATACAATCGAAATGGGTCGAGGTGTTTGCAGTGGAGGGGGGCAAAGCTCATTGGGATATCTGTTTGGAGGAGAAGCCTCAGTGCCCACAAAAGACCCCCCTCCAAACAATGACAATAAAAGGCCCATCTCAAATAACTATCATCGTGCAGAAGGCCAAAACAGTGGGAATTTCATCACTGTAAGTTCCATTCCATTTTTCTTTTTCTTCAAAAGTATATAAGTAGTCTATTGGGTAGTACGATTACGGATGGTTTACAATCTCTAGATTTAATATGTTGCTTAATGTGTATGATTTAAAGCTGACCATAAGATCAACATAATATTTTGTTAAGACAATTACCATTCGTGTTGTATCTTATGATTTCAGGATCGACCTTCAACAAAAGTGCAGAGTGCACCAGGTGGAGGGTCTTCTCTTGGCTATCTCTTTGGAGGACAGAAATGAGAAGCTCAATCGTCTGTGTGTGTGTTCTTGATCGAAGATGACTCTTTGGATTGGGAACTGTGTATAAACAATACCAGTTTTTCTTGGAAGAAAAACCAAAATAATAGTTCTCACAAGTTTGGTCATCTCAATCCCTTGAGACATTTGTTTGTTGCTTGTATTGCTGGAAAACAATCCATGTTAGACGTTATGTATTATCTTCTTCATAACGTAAATCTGGGTTAGTTTTGTGTTTATTGTACGCCTCACTTTTTGAGCTTTGTATTAATAATATTTGATTTGAACATTCAGTATGAATTCCAATTGGGGTCTGTAAAACTCAGATTGTCATGGTTAAAGGCTACAAATGAAGCGCTTCTAATATAACTTGAGCACAGGACACTTGCAATTGATGTGAGCACAGGACACTTGCAATTGATGTGAGCAAAACAACAATGGTTAAGTTCTAAGCCTTGCCCCTATGAAACTGGGAGTCGAGTGTCATACAAGTTTCTAATTATGAAACACATTTAAACCCAAACCAATTAAATAGTGAAGTGGATTAAATTAGGCTATTTTAGATAGGAAGTGTAATTATACAACAAATAGTAACAAATTTCATTTTGTAAATAAACAGCAAATGTTAATTGATGAAGATAATGAATTCATATATCTAGAAATTTGGAATTGTCTACATAGTTGTGTGTACATGTTAAAATAGAATATTCTTTTCTACTATGTATTGAGTCAGCATTGCTATTTGGATCTAGTTTATGGCTACAAATTTGTTTTGTATTCACAAACTTGATCTCTCATGATTTCTAGACTTTTTTGTTTAGATTCTCAACAACTAAAGTGTTAGACAATGATATTCTCTTTTGCAGTCTCTAGCAGTCTCTAGGTGTTTATCTCAAGTTGGTCATATTTAAAAACACTTTTAGAAACAACACGTTCCAAACATGCACATGAATTCTAAAATGTTCTCTATGCAATTCACATGCACAAGGATTAGTGTGAGAAAATGTTTTGAATTTTATTTCTCAATTTTAGAGGTTGAATGCAAATGTATATATGATTATGCCTCTTTGAATCTAGTTTGCGACTTCAAATTTTCCTTGTAAACACAAATTTGAACTCTCATGATTTCTAGGCCTTTTCCTTTAGATTATCAACAATTAAATCATTAGAAAATAATATACTTGTTTGCAATCTCTAGGTGTTTATCTCAAGTTGGTCATATTTAAAAACAAATTCACAAACAACAGGCTTCAGAAATGCACATGAGTTCTAAAGTGTTTTCAATGAAATTCACATGCACAAGGATTAGTGTGAGAATATGTTCTAAATTCCTTCCTTGATTTTAGAAGTTGAATGAAAATGTAAATTATTATTCTTGTGATTATATGTGCCTAAGAGGTATCCACTTACATCTCTTCAAATGTCCATGCAAATTGATGTCTTTTTTGTTAATGAACATAGTATAAAAAAGTCAATATTTTGATATAGTTGTCTTTGGAACAAAGTGTTAAATGGGGCCAACTAGTGAAAATATTTTATTTTATTTTACAAAGTAGACACAACCTAGGTAAGGCAACTAGATTAGATTATTATTTATTGGGATTGGATTGGGGATTATTATTGGATTAATGATCAAATGAGTCATATAAGCTAAATTGACTATGATTGCATGCACATAATCATAAGGATAGATGATAAATATAAGGATAGGGGCAACCAAGGTTTGTATGCCAGATAAAATCTACAAATAGTACAAAATTTATAGTGTTTATATAAATGCATTAAGGCATTGCCTAAGGTAGGCCCAAAAATAAATGTGCAAATGAATTAAGGATTTTTTTCACTATTATAGTTTTCTGCATTTTGAGGTGCATGTGAAACTATATGTATTAATCACACATCTCAAAGCATTTGTCATTCTCAAACATGCATAAAACAAATGCAATATATCAACACATTACTAGTATGCAAAGGCTTGATTTTTTTCTTACATGTCATAATATTTTGTATATATGTTCATCTATGAATTCCTAGAAGAGAAGGGATATGAGATATCTTGAGAATATTTTCACTCACAATATATATTGAATAAAACAATGAGAGAATGAGTGATCATGCATTCTCCTCACTTGAATTGATTTATCACATAGGATGCAGTTGATTAAAGGAAGATCTTGTTAGATAGATCAATAATAAATATTTTAATATGATAAGAAATTCACAATACTCATGTCTAATGAGCAAATTAGAATTATAATTATGTGATAAATCAATGATGAATGATATTCATATATAATAATCCACCCAATCGTGTGAGTTATAAAAATCATAGTTGGAAGAGTGCATCATGTGATTCATAGAAATATCCAAAGATAAAAAAAGGATTAGATCATTTCTCCAATCATAAGTAAATCATAGTGGTTTGTCCTAATTGACAAAAGATACCAATGGAAGTAAAATAAAAAGCCCAATGTGGCTTTCAAGACCATGGACATACATAGTGTTGGATCAAAAGGATAAGTAGGATCTATCACACAAGTTTGGACAATGGCACAAATCTCAAAACAACTAATAGGATCAATAGATAGGATATTTAAGATAGATAGATAGAATAGGTGGCCCAAAGACTTCATAGTTGAGGAATCCCTAAAAGTAGCATGTGTTAGAAATTTGAAATAAATGAATGACCAAAAACCCTTTAAGGGGAATTATAAGTTATAAAAGCTATAAAAGCTATAAAAGCTTCAACAAAAGAAAACCAAGAAATATCATGATAACATAATTGTATTAAGAGTTCTCCAAAAGAAGCTACAATAACAGTAAAATACAAGCTAGATAGTGAGGTTAAATAGACAAAGGAGAGAGTGGAGGTTGTAAAAATAGCTGATAGAGAGCGACCAATAAGTGGTCTATAGATAGTAAATAATATTCCCAAAATAGAAAATCAGAACTCCTTTGTAGGATGGTGATGCCTCAACTATTTTAACTCACATTATTAGCCTAATAATATTAATAAAAGTGGAGGAAAAACCCGTGCCTTTGAAAATTAGTTAACCCACTAGTAAAACTAAAAACTATACTAACATCTACCTTTATCATAGCTTAGGTTGGTAAAGAGATGGATCTCAAAAAATGAATCCTATTGAAATACCCTAATACAAAGATATATACACCTTCAAAGAGAATAAGACACAACAAAAAATGAAATTAGCCCCTCAATAATAGAGAGAAAATGGAATCTCCCAAACAAAAAACCTACCAAACCCCCAAAAAATCTTGCCAATAAATGAACTTTCTTTTAGTGAAGGGTTTGGTGAAGATGTTGAATATTCTAATGCAAAAGACAATAGAGAGGGGGCATTGAATCAATATTCCTTAAATCAGATCTGCATCAACTTAACTTTAACACATATTGCACAAAATATATGAGCATGAAAACTAGAGCAAACCATACACAATGAAACACTAGATTTTATGTGGAAAACCCTATTAGGGGAAAAACCACAGAGAATGCTATTCTCAATGTATGAACACTTGTTAGGGTGACACCAATTAAGGTGATTTTTACAAAGAAAGGATTAATGGTTTTGATACTTAATGTAAGTACAGATGCCAAGCAAATAAGATGAGAGGGGGGATGAATCATACAAACTTAATCTTCCATAAAAACATCAGATTCAACCTCGGTAACATATATTTTAGTAATATATCCAAAACTGCTAAACATGCAAACTCAAACATATATAAACATCATATCACTCATAACACCAGATTTAACGTGGAAACCCAAATAGGGAAAAACCACTGTGGGATTTCGGACCCACTAAAAAATATACTCTTCTAGAGTATGTTGGGTTAAAAGAAAATCTTGTTAAAGATTACAAACACATTGCTAGATGTGACCTGGTTAAGGGATTTCCCTCAAATCTGTTAGGATCTTCACCTTGTTAGAAGTGACCTTGTTAAAGGATTTCAAACACTCAATCAGAATGTCACCTTGCTAGAGGGTTTTACAAATAAGACTGTTAAGTCCACTCGGTTAAGAGATTTTCTGTCACTTCACAAAATAACAGTAAAAAAAATCTATCTGCAACTTCACATCTAAAATGCTAAAGAAGATTCTTATTTTCTCAATACAATATAGGACTCATCTTGTCCATCTGCTGGGCTTTATACTTTGTTATACAAAATAGGTCTTCAAGCTTCAGTGCTCGGTAATCACTATGTAGCATCCCTATGCATACACTTGCCCGCATGCATTGTTTAAAAACAGTTCCTTATTTATAAACAATTTGCCAACCGCTTAATCTCCTTGATCACATTTCCCATGATCAATCATAGTCATCAGATCTTCAAACTTTGTCCAGGTTCAATGTATTCGCCGATATGAAAATGTGTTACCCTACCTTGGAACTTGCATACATTTCTTGGAACTTGTGCTAGGGTATTGCGGTTCAATCTAAGCTGTAGATCTTCCTGCCAATTTTCCTTTGCCATAGATTCTTTAACAAACTTCATTCACAACATACCAATCATTTAATCATAGCCAACTCATCAGCTTCCTTCATTAAATAATGCATGTAATCATTTAATGCATTCTGTTATTACTTGGTTGCAACTCGGTAAATACTAAACTTCACTCGGTAGAAATTTCTCCTTCATTAACTGATAGCAATAACCTTAGGGTTTACCGACTAGGTTCCTTAGGGTTTACCGACTAGGTTCTTTGCTTAGTAACATAGTATAGTATTAACCTTACAATCAATAACATATGTATGATATCAAAACAATCTAAATGTTCATCATGATCTCATCATTGTCTAACTCGGTAATAGTTGCCCATTGAATAACTTATTTCTCCCTTTATTCATCATATTCTTTCTATGTCTTTTACTGACATCTTTATACTCATCAAATCATACTTCTTAAGATATGGCAACATCGTACTGAATTAGAAAATCAATTTCTTGACATCAATGAAAAATTAATAATATTAAGACAGTAATCATCCTTAATCAGTTGTATCCATAATCATCAACAACCTTCTCAATATCTTTATTGAAGTGCCAACAATCTCCCCCTTTGGCATTGATGGCAAAACCAATTGATTTGATCTAATTGATTCGGATTGCTGTGAGATTCTGAAATGCTCTCCTTCTGTCATCAGAATTCTCCCCCATATAGTAGTTTTCTCTTCTTTTCTCTTCAATCTTCTTTTTCTTCAGTCTTCTCCCCCTTTGACACCAATGCCAAAAAGTAAAGAACTAAAACATAATTTCTTCCTGTATAAAGTGAATTCCTGCTATTATGTATCAACTTAGTCTCGGTCAGAGCATTTTGTCTTCAATTCATGTTCCCTGTATTTGTTTCCTGTACACCTTTAGAAAACCTCCTAAAGTGTGTAAATCAACATCAACTCCTAAAGATATTCTGTAGAGTCATCGAATTGATGCCTTCACCGAACTTGGTCAGTGAGTAGAAGATAGGGGTAGGACCCCTAATTTACTTCTGAGATACTCAAAAGTGTCCCTTGGTAGTGGCTTGGTGAAGATATCTGCTATTTGTTCCTTTGTGCTAACATACTCCAACACCACTTTCTTCTCTTGGGCTTCTTCTCTAAGATAATGATATTTGATAGAGATGTGCTTTGTCTTAGAGTGCATGATAGGATTCTTTGAAATGTTAATGACACTAGTATTGTCACATAATATAGTTACTGGCTTGGTAAATTTCTCATTTATACCTTCCAATAGTTGTTTAATCCATGTATGTTGGTACAATTCAATGCTACAACAACGTATTCAGCTTCTGCTGTTGACTGTGAAACACATCCTTGTTTCTTGCTAAGCCAACTCACTAGTCTTTCTCCTAAAAAGAAAGCTCCTCCACTTGTGCTTTTCTTGGCATCAATGTTGCCTGCCCAATCAGCATCAGTATAAACTTTTAAATCAAAGTCATTTCCTTTCTGATATACTAAGCCATAATCCTCAATGCCTTTCAAGTATCTGAAAAAATCTCTTGATTGCTGTCATGTGTGTTTCCTTAGGATCTGCAGAGAATCTTGCAACTATACCTACTGCATGTGCTATGTCTAGTCTATTGTGAACAACATATTGTAGCTTTCCAATCATGGATCGGTAAAGTGTCTCATCAACAGATGCAGATTCATCGTTCTTTGATAATTTACAGTTGGTAGTCATAGGAGTACTTACTAGTTTTGAATCGTCCATTCCAAATTTCTTCAAGATTTCCTTTATGTACTTGGATTGAGTAATGAAAATCTCATTTTTCATTTGTAGTATCTGTAAACCTATAAAATACTTTATCTCACTGATTAATGACATCTCAAATTCTTTTCTCATTTCATTTCCAAATTTCTTGCATAAAGAATCATTTCCACAAAACATAATATCATCAACAAATATGGTTGAGATCAGTATTCCATTTTCATCATTCCTCATGTACATATTGTTGTTTTCACTTGTTCTTATAAAACCAATCTTGATTAAATAAGAGTGCAATCTTTCATACCATGCTATAGGTGCTTGTTTCAAACCATATAAAGCTTTGTTCAATTTACATACCTGATCTTCATTCTTGTTTTCAACAAATCCTTCAGGTTGTTTAATAAAAACTTCTTCTTCTAATATACCATTCAGAAATGCAGATTTGACATCCATTTGATATACCTTGAAATTTTTGTAAGTAGCATATGCCAGAAATGTTCTTACTCCTTCTAGTCTAGCCATAGGTGCAAAAGTTTCACCATAATCAATTCCTTCTTCTTGAGCATAACCTTTGCAAACTAGTCTAGCTTTATTTCAAATGACCTCTCCTTTTTCATTCAACTTGTTTCTAAAAATCCACTTTGTACTGATTACATTTTTGTCCTTTGGTCTTGGGATTAGTGTCCATGTGTCATTCTTCTTGATTTGATCATTCTTTTCTTTCATAGCATTTATCCAATCTTCACTGTTAAATGCCTCTTTCACTATTCTCGATTCAAATTCAGATATCAAACATGTGTTCTGTCTCAGTTTGTTCCTGGTCATCACTGGATCATCCTTATCTCCTATAATCTGACTTCATGCATGATGTCTTCTGACATACTTGGCTAATACAGGCTCAATAGGCTCTGTATGATCTTCTTCATCACTCGGTAACTGGATATTCTCTTCATTTTCTTCAACAGTTCTCTCGGTAAGACTTGTGGGTTGAACATAGACAAATTCATCATAATCTTCTAGTTCTTTGGAGTTTCCTTCATCATTTCTTTTTGCAAATTCATCAATTTTCACATTTGCACTTTCTACTAGTTTGTTAGATGATTTGATCAAACATTTAAATGCTTTACTTCTAGAAGAATAACCAAGAAATGTTCCTTCTTCACTTTTCTGATCAAACTTGCCATTTCTATCATCTTTGTGTACATAGCATCTACTTCCAAAGATTTTTAAATAACTTACATTAGGTTTCTTGTCATACCAGATTTCATATGGTGTCTTCAAAGTACCTTTCTTCAGTTGTACTCGGTTCAGGGTGTAAACTGTTGTGCTTATTGCTTCTCTCCAAAATGTTTGTGGCACTTTCTTTTCAATCATCAGGGTTCTGGCACAATCCACAATAGATCTATTTCTTCTCTCAGTAATTCCATTTTGTTGTAGAGTTCTTGGTGTAGAGACTTGTCTTTTAATACCATGATCATTGCAGAATAAGTTGAACTCATCGGATGTGAACTCTCCTCCTCTATCTGATCTAAGACATTTCAGTTGTCTTCCTATTTCATTTTCAACTCTTGCCTTGTACCATTTAAACATTTGAAAAGCTTTTGATTTTTCTTTTAAAAACATAATTGACATCATCCTTTAGTAATCATTCACAAATAACATGAAATATTTATCACCATAATAACTTTGAACTTTCATAGGACCAAAAAGATCGGTGTGCACAAGATCTAAAATTCCCTTAGAAGTGTAAGACTTACTTGTAAAGCTTGATCTTGTCATTTTACCCATATAGCATCCTTGGCACATAACATTCTCGGGTTTTTCAAGACTCGGTAGACCTCTTACTCGGTGCTTCTTGCTTATTTTGATCAAATTATCAAAATTTACATGACAAAACCTTTTATGCCATAACCAGGTATCATCTATATTTGCATATAGACACTTATTCCGAGTTGAGTCAAGGTGAAATGTATTACCTTTTGTTTGTGTCCTAGTGGCAGCTAACTTTCCATTCTTCTCATGAACTTTGACAATTCCTTTCTGAAATTCTATTTGGTAACCTGTTTTGTTTAGCTGTGCTACACTCAACAAATTTTATTTCAAACCTTCAACCCAATAAACATCATTGCACTTTGCATTGTCAAGAAGTGCTATGGATCCTTTACCTTTTATCAGACATGGTGCATCATTACCAAATCTTACATAGCCTCCATCATATTCTTCTAGCATAACAAACTTGTGTTTATCACTTGTCATGTGATGTGAGCATCCACTATCTATGATCCAAGAGTCATTAGTATTTATGTGAGATATTAGGGCTTTTTCTTCATACCTTTCTTCATCTGATCCATCTTTGATAGCCACATAAACTACTTCCTCTATATCAGTTTCATCTAATTTATCATCATTGGATTCCTCATCAGCTATTAAGCATGTCTTTCTATCTCTTCTTCTGAAGTCTTGGTGTCCTCTGTAATGATTATCTTTCTGTCTGTCATCTCGGTAATCTCTCTTTTCAGTAGAATCTTTGTCAAGACAGTTAGAAGCCATATGTCCTATCTTATCACAATTGAAACATTTCAAAGGTAGTTTTCCTTTATACTTACCTTTGCCTCTCGGTAACCTTCTAGCTAATAGTGCTTCAAACTCTTCTTGCTTTCTGATTTCCTCATACAGTTTGTGTACTTCCTTCATGTTCTTGTGAAATCTTTCACTTGCTCCACTATGATCTCCTTCAGAGTACTTATACTTTCTTTCATTGTAATCATTAGATTCATCAAGATGAAAAGAACTAAATGTAGATTCAACTTTATTTACCGACGACCCACTGTTATCAAAGTTACTTAACTCAAATGCATGTAGCTTACCAATAGTAGCATCTAAAGAGATTGGCATATTTGGTACAAACCTCAATTCATTGATTGTAGAGACTCGGATTGCATAAGCTAGTAGAAGGGTTCTTAACAAATTACTTGTTATGTCCTTTTCTTCAATGGTTCCACCCGCTCCTTTGATTTGATTGGCAATCTCCTTTAGTCTTGTACTGTATTGGGTTATGTTCTCACCTTCATTCATCCTCATAGATTCAAGTTGCCCTCTTAGACTGTCCACTTTTTCTCTTTGAACATGTTCATCTCCTCCATACACTGATATGAGCTTGTCCCACATAGCCTTTGTATCATTGCAACCTTCTAGATCATTAAACTCTGAATCAGTCAATGCAGATGTTATTTCAATCATTGCTTGAATATGTTCTTTCTTTGCATTTATTTTTTCCATTTTCAATGGATAGGTGCTCGGTGTGATGAAATCATTCTCCAGATAATATACAACATATTCTCTAGCTCCTGATAGGTGTAGCTTCATCCTTTTTTGCCATGTAGAGAAACTTGACTTGTTTTGTTGGTATTTTGGTATGGTTTTGTCATTGATGTCAACACCTACTGAAACACTAGCACTTTGGAGATCCAACAACATTCACCGGTAAGCAAGTAACTATTGCACAGTTACTAGTATATGGTTCACTAGTAGGATATAATGTTCACCGACACTTGGAATGATATGGAAGACACTCGATAATGTCGAAGACATCATGTGGACACTTTGTTTTGAAGAATTAATCATTGGTATATTCATATTTGCATATTTTCTTTTACTGGTAAATAGGTCCAGAGTTATCTAGGGTTACACCGGCAGGCTTATCTTTTTCAGATCAGCATGGCATGCTATAGAGATGATTTATTATCATTGTAAATGCATTAAGCCGACATGTTCAATCGGTTATTGCATCAGATATTATATTATTTGTAAAATGTTCTTATTGTAATATCTTGTAGAGCCGACCTACTAAAATTGGTCTTAGGGTATGGTATAAATGTAAGATCTTATTTGTAAGATCGAATGTGGAATGCGAAGAAGAATTGTGAGAAAGTATATGCGAGATTAAGCAGAGGTATACACGAAGACATCATTGGAAGGTGAACCTAGGTTTTTGTAGAAGCATATCAGCATTACACCAGTACTGAATCCAGTATATGAAGATGTTATTTTGTACAATACATTATTATTTGATTTAACCATCCAACTATAGTCAGTGTGACTCCCATTTTGTGATTAAGTAGTGAGCTCTAGGCTGTTGGCCTTTCTGCATGTGCAGACCCCATTTATGTACACTTACTATCTGCAGTAGTATCATTTGATTGTGGGTAAGGTTTCCCACCATGGTTTTTCCCCTTACAGGGTTTCCACGTACAAATATTGGTGTTATGTGTTGTGGATGACTTTATGTTTATGTTTCGTGCATTAATCTTTACCGGTATAGCAATTTATTGTTAACACTGTCTATCGGCATACTTAACTGGTTTACCGATATTAAGCATTAAGTTGGTTAAATGGTTTTTGGTTTGAATTTATTAGACAACTGATTCACCCCCCCTCTCAGTTGTCTTCGGGACCTAATAATTGGTATCAGAGCTTAGTCCTCTTTTGCAGAAGTTTAACAACTTGAGGAGATCCAATGTCTACTAATTATTTTAGGAAAGTTAGTCCTAAACTTGATGGAACCAACTATGGGATATGGAAGATTAGGATGGAGACACATCTGAATTGCATTGGTAAAGACATCTGGGAAGTTACAAAGAATGGTTATACTACTATTGTAGCTAGTCAGACTGCTCCAACTACCTTAGCTAAAGATGAGGAGAATGATTGCAAAGAAAGAGAAGCACTTTTGAGCACATTATCAGATCAATAAATCATGGGATTATCAGATAGGTCTACTGCTAAAGCTATTTGGGATCATTTGGAAACACTAAATGAAGGAGATGGGTTAGTGCAGGATAAAGGGGGGCCAAAAAGTGGCGATGTGAAAAAAATAGCCTTCCTCACTCACCTAAAAACGTGAAAATCCATGTTGACTTCTTGCTTGGCCTGGGTGTCAATACACCTTGGCCTAGTAATTACCTATGCAAATCGGATATCGGATATCCAATTTTTATTTGTAATTTTAATTTAAAATATATATTATATGTTACATATGTTATGTTACGTATTATATAATACGTATTATATTATATATAATATAATATAATATTATATTATATAATATAATATTAAATTATATTATATATTATATAATATTGTATTATATTATATATTATAATATAATATAATATTATATTATATTATAATATAATATAACATAGTATTATATTATATTATATATTATATAATATTGTATTATATATGTTATTTAAAAATAATTTAAGTGTTGAAATCGGATATTCGATAAAATCGGATATCCGATTTTCTGAGACTTTTATATTTAGACAGCGACAGTCCCGTGAGTCATTTTTAACTCACGGGTCGTGCAAATTTGTCAAAATCTGATATCCGCTCCATCCGATATCTGGTTTTTTGACAAAAAATTGCTAAAAAATTGATTTAGAGGTAAGAATTTTGTCGTTTTGAATCATTTTCATTCATTTTTTGTATTTTTTGTGAATGTTTATTCGATTTTTCATTGAAAATATGGTTTTTTTTCATGAAAACTAGGTTTTTTTAAAATCAAATACCTAATTGTTTAAATTTGTGAACTAAATTTAATTGTTTACATTCAATTAGGTTAAAAATGGGAGATAACAATGAAAACACTGACCAACCACAACTGCAACAACCAAACCCTCATTTGCCAAACCCTCCCTCAATTCAAGATTTGATTGCACAAAATTTGAATGAATTGAGGGGGATTGCAGAAGTATATCGTAGGATCCCTCGTCTAAACCCATTGTTTGATCCTCTCACGTCGATCGTAAAAAGTATGGAAACCATGACTGAGGAGGACGATGTCGCCCTTTCGTGGCGAGATTCTATGAAGGAAAAATATGCAGATGGCTTGTCGTATAAGGATATCAAGGATCTTGAGATATCCAAAGTCGAAATCGCCTCATTGTTTGTCAATCCCCATACTGGTCAGCCTGTAGATCCCAAAAAAACAAAACTTTCTATCAAATGGTGCACAAATGATGGGATTGTGAAAAACTTTTGGGATCGTTGGTGGATGGTTTTTGACAAACCACCCAACAACAATCTTGATATCCCCTTCTATTTCATAAAAAAATTGTATGCTGAGTTTGTTTTACAGAAACATTCGAACTACTTTGACATCCAACCTTTCCAGGGTGTAGGTTTAGGTATGCCCCAAAATAGACCTGGGGTAGTCAGAGTAGTCCAGGGCCCATATGTCCCCCCTCCTCCTATTGATCCCCCACCTACAGTTTAGCATCCTGATATCATTTGTGAGGTGGCTTCATGGACCATATCGGCTATTCACTCTTTGAGTAGCCTTTTGGTTTCTCAGGCTGCATCAGAGGCTCAGCCTACTTTTGATGGTAGCAGTGCATTGGGTGGTGCTGACACGTCATCCTCGACTCCACACATATATGTGCCACATAGTTGTGTCATGTGTGGGCACGTATGCTTGGGTCCAGTTGGACAGCTCGTTGATCCTGCTATGGACAGTGCAGATTACAAGGTGCATGAGATGCATGATGCACCAAAGGTTATTACACAGACTGGAGGATACCTTGGGGAGTCCTCACATGCTAGAGGCAAGGAGGCACCATCATCATACATTGATGATATATTGGTAAGATTTGTGTTTTCACAATTCATGTTATATTTTAATTAAATATTTATAAATTAGATAATATTGAGTACTAATTTTTATTTACATGGTCTATTTAACAGTTGATGACCGAGGATGAGTTGAGACAGATTCAGGAGGGCACCTTGTTGGCCATTTCATTTGGCCTCGATAGCTTGACGGTACATATATTATTGCACCTAGTCGTTTGTATTTTATTGTACATACATGCTCATCATTTATATTTGTATTAATTAGATTATTTAGTAACTTGCATGTATATCTTATTTTACTCTTGTAGGGCACAAGCAACACGAGTGCGGTGCAGTGTGATCTAAGATCTAGTAGTTTAAATAACTTATAGTGATTATACATGTCTAGACATAGATTGATAGTTTCATATACTTGTTGTGTATTGTAGTGTCCTAAAATTGTGACACTTGCAATTTTGACTGCATTTGGGTCTTCACGATGGCGACACAACGTTGAACCTGAATGGAGACCCCGAAACCTGTTTACAACACCAAAAACTGCATTTTTCTGCACCCTGGCCTGATCCCTCCTTGCACCCTGCTGTCCCAGGAGGTGGGACCATGGCGCCCAACGCCCTGGTCCTTCAGGACTAGGGCACCCAGCGCCCTGGTCCCCCAGGACTATGGCGCCCAGCGCCCTGGTCCCTGGCCCTATTTTGGGCCCGGTCTCTTTTGGGCATCGGGTCTTTAAGTTTGCAATTCGGGAAATAATGTTTCCTGGTCGGCCTAAGGTCAGAAAAATCAGTCTATCAACCCTAATTGACAAGTATATAAACTACTTTTCCTCTCCTAGAAAGGGAGGAAGGAAATAAGCAAGAGCAAGATGCGGAAGCAATATTCAAACATTCAAACATTCAAGCATTCAAGCATTCTTTCAAGCAATTGAGCATTCTAAGTCTCCATTCAAGGCTAGGTGTTGCATTCAAGACAAGGATTCAACCATTGAAGAGGAGAGCACATACAACATACAACATACTACATACATTACACCTTCGCATGTAAGAATACAAACATTCTTACAACAAGGTATCGGTACTTGTTTACATTACAAACATTTATATTTACAGCATTCTCATTACTTGGTTAATTCCAAAACCGGGGTTTGACCTAAAGGCAAACCCCTAATCCCTAACCCCCCAATCTTCCTCTCTTTTCTGTGTGTAGGTTGCAGGTACGCAGCTATAATTGAAGATCTGGAATCCTTGTGCAGAGACGAACAGATCCACCTTCGTTTTGCGGATTTTTCAGAGGACCGTGTGCACGCCGGGCGCCATCGTCCCGTCAAATTTTGCTCAAATTTGCAGAACAGCACCATCTCGACATTTTACTATTAATTCCATGTTCCTAGCTTCATCCCATATCCCTATCTCTGTTTACAAGTGAATCTTTCTTACTTTACATACATTCCTAGGTCAATCATTCTATCTATATTCTTTACAAAAGAGGGTATCCTTGATGTCACAACCCTTGAAACTCATTTAGAATCCAATCTTGCATTGCGTGGGATTGGATCTTGTGGGTTTCAACCCCTCTTTTGAATGTAAAGTCTCCCCTAAGTGAAAACCATCAACCCTAGTGATCTCCCTTCTCTCTCCTTGGAGTTGGGGAGGGGAGAACAACTAGGGTTCGATTTTTCCGCTTTACATTTTGGTGAACCCGACGTGAACATCCTCATTCTGATTATTCATGGTTAGATCTGAAAATTTTGTTTCCTTAATTACATTTTCATGTTTGATCTTTTGCAAATTTTAGAGGCTAATTGCATAAAAACCCTAAAATTTTCTTTTTAGTAATTAAACTTGTGGAATGTTTAATTGTTAATGCTTGTTTCAGATCTACCCTTCTATTGTAAATTATCTATTTGTGGTTTAATTCTGAAAATTAAGTGGTTAAATGTCAAAACCCTAATTTTTAAAACCTTCTTGATTCAACCTTTGACTAATAATTCCACTGATCAAAACACTTCCAAATCGGTTGTAACTTTGGATTCCGCAACAAAATCACAATATCTCTCATCCCTAAAAATTTCAAAAAAAGTTGCGAGGACCGTGTGCACCCCGAGCGCCATCGTCCCTGACATTTTTTCCGAAATTTCGGGAGCTAGATCTTACTGTATTTTTCTGCTAAAATCCAGAATCTTGGCTGATTTTATCAATTTTAACACTTTCAAAATTAAAGTCAAAGTTGGTCTAGCGATTGCTTGGATTGAGGCTTCTAATCATTCAAAAAATTGTTGAAATTAAAATTCATATCAAAATTGTGTTTCTTACTGTCCTAAATCTGAAAAGTGTGTTGGCATTCATTCGAAATTTCAGTGCTTTATTCAAATTTTTGCAGTGTGTGACTTTTGAAATTAAGTGTTTAATTGCAACAACCTTGATTTCCACTTTCAAAATTGAATTTTGCATGAAATTGAGTCAATTTTTAAATTTCAAAACTTGCATTGCTTTTAGTATCCCCTCTAAAATCATAAAATTCAAAATTTCAGTTTCCCTCTCTTTTTCAAAATTCAAATTCTGCATTTTTCAACAATCTTGGTAGGGTTCAATTTTGAGATTGCAACTTTAATTTGGCCTATCTACAGATCGTAAAATCACTCAATTTTTTCAGATTATCTTTAAAATCATCATCACTTTCATCCCTGAAAATTTCGAAAAAAGTTGCAAGGACCGTGTGCACTCCGTTCGCCACGGTCCCTGACATTTTTTCTGAAATTTTGGGAGATTGTCCTAATTGTATTTAACAGCTTAAATCTAGGAGATTGGCTGATTTTATTGAAATTTGCTACCTCTAAAATTCAAAATCTTCTCTCTCTCTTTAGTGCACGAGTTTTACAACAATAAGCCCTACTTACACTATTCCTGTTAGACGAAGCCTTAGAATTAAGTCTTTCCAAGGTTTAATTACTGAGGAGATGGAACCTAATTTGAATGGCCTTTTTAACGAGGACATGGGTAATTCCTCTAATCCTCTTAATGATGAAGAAGCTCTCCATGAGGTTTCTGTAGAACAACTTTCGAAATTGGATAACCAATTTGATGATTTTCGACAATGGATGTCTCAAGAATACCCTGATAGTGAAGCTCTTTCATTAATTGAGGGTCTAAAGCGTATGGTTCAAAGTGATAAGAATGGAATTGATATTTTGCGTGGTATTGCACACATTGTGGATTCGAATGTGATGCCTATGAAGAGTTGTGCTGAAACTTTAGGTTATACACAACCTCCTACTCAAGTCAATCATTCTATTCCTTTGACAACTCCTATTGCTAGTATACCTATTTTTACATCAAACATAATGACTACTTCAATACAAGACATCCCGCCTATGATCACTAGTCATGGGGGAAATCCCTCTTCTTCAATCAACCCTCTTCCTTCATTCAATCCAACTTCTTCATTCATTCCTTCAATGAGTGTTCCTATTATATCTCCACAAATGGACATGACACAAGGGGGCAATTCATTTAACCATTCCATTCCTCCTTGTAGTGTTCCTCCTTTCCAATCATCTCCTATGACTAACTATCATAGTGTCCCACCACCTTACTCTCAATCAATACCTTCTTTCAATAACATAATACCTCCATCACAATCTAACACGTCTAATATGAACTCTTCGACTGAAGCGACCATTAACAATCTTGCACAAACTGTCTCTTCTTTATAGCAACAAATTGCCTCTATGAATCAATCTAAGTTTAGTGTGCCCACATTTGATGTTGCGAGCCCACTTTCTCTTGACATTGTTCGAGCTATCCCCCCTAAACATGCTGAAATTCTGCATTTGGAGCTTTATAATGGTAAGGGTGATCCTCTAACACATGTTAAGACCTTTCAAACAATATGTACCAATTTTGCTTATGACCAAAGGTTGCTTGCAAAACTGTTTACTAGAACATTAAGAGATAAAGCCCTACAATGGTATTGCTCGTTGCCTTCTTATTCTATTACTTCTTTCGAACAACTTGCAAATGCTTTTATTCAACAATTTCAAAACAATATAAGTCCTAAAGTTACTTTGATTGATTTAATGCATTGTAAACAAGGTGTTAAAGAAAAAGTGACTGATTTCATTGGTAGATATAAGCATTTGTATGCTCAAATTTCTTTTCCAGTACCTGACAATGATATTCAAAGAATCTTTATTTCTAATTTACAAAAAGATATTAGAGAAAAACTTCTGTTTTCTGAGTTTACTTCTTTCCAACAGTTGTGCGCAACTCTTCACAATTATCAACTGACTGTGAGTCAAATGGAACAAGCAAATCCTATGGTTCCGAGTGATAAGGGTGATAGTAGTCAACAACCATTTGGGAAGTTTAAACCGAATAGAGAGTCCATTAAATTCAATGAAAACATCATCAACAACAATGTGAATGCAGCATCAGGTGTGCCTCCTATTTCTAAGTTTTTCAAGAAAGAAAGAAAGTTTACTCCTTTGAATGAATCATTGCATAGTATTATGAATAAGTTATTGGAACAAAATGTGCTTACTCTTCCTCCTATAAAGCAAATAGATCCTACAAAGATTAACTCACCCTATTTTGATAACAAATCTTTTTGTCAATTTCATCGTCATCCTGGGCATGATACCGAAAAATGTTTTTCTTTAAAGGGTAAAATTCAAGATTTGATTGATAATAACACTATCTCTATTTCTGGTGTGAATGATAAAGGCAACACATCTGTAGCTCCTCCTAACCAAAATCTTAAGATTTTTACTGATCCATTACCTTCTCATACCTCTAATGTGATTGATACTAATGCATCCTCTGTCTCACTTGATGATCTTGTGTCTATGACTCCGAATGTGATTAACTTTGTAGAGCAGCAGAAAATCCCTAAAGAACCTTCCATCACATTTGATTCCAGTGAAACTATCACAGCACCTGATGGTCCTTTATATGTAGTTGCAAAAGTCAACAATACACCTTGCCGTGGAGTGCTTATTGACCTTCTTGTATGGTTAATGTCATTACTGAAGAATTTCTTTTTACTTTGTAATTGAATCAAGTGATCTATGACGAAACAAATGTGGTTGTGAAACTATTTGATGCATTTTCTTCTCCTACAATTGGTTCTATTACATTACCTATTGAGGTCCATAACAAATCCCTTGATGAGGACTTTGCTATTATTCCATCATCTGAACAATTTCATGTGAAGCTAGGCTATCCTTGGCTATCTTCCATGAAAGCTATTGCTTCTCCTATTCACAAGTGTTTGAAATTTCCCCATAATGGTGAAGTTGTTACTGTCAATCATAGTCTCTTTAAACCAGCTGAAAGAACTTCTAGCATTCCTATTGATTACTTTTGGCCTAAACAATTCCAATCTCTTCCTCCGCGAAGTGATCATCTTTTTAAATCTTATCAAAGTGGAAAAAAGATATGATCCTATCTCTAAGTGAACCTAGAACACCCAAACTTGATATTCCTATTATTCTTGAGAAAGAAGTTCTTCCTGTGAAAGATAACACTAATGTCTTTCCTCAAGAAGATTCCCAACCCATCCCTATGAATGTGACTATGCCTATATCTAATAAACTTCCTAAAAGTAGACCTATACCTCCTCGTCATGATGGGCTTGGTCTCCTTCCTAAACCAAATATTCCTCCCTTATATGGAGCAGTTCCTCCTCCTTCCTCTTATGGAGAGAAGAGACCTTCCTCTTCTCCTATTGTTCAACCTAAGAGACCACAACCTAAACACCCAAGTGCTAAGGATGAGAACATTCCTCCTCCTCAATCTCCTCAACTTCCTACTAAGACTAGATGGAATCATTCTGCACGTGAACGCTGATGAAAGCGTCGTCTTAGAGCTCAGGCAGCTGCTTTTCAAACTTTGCAATCCCCAAAAACACCTTCAGCCAGTATTATTCCATTTTTTCCTCAGCTGACGATTGAGCCGAAATCTCCTAAACATAAGATGCATGATGGTCTTGATCTTGTGTGAGTTAAAGATCCTATTTTTCTTGATGATGATATAGATGAAAATGTTATTCATGATGAAAATGTTACTCCTGTTCATTCTGATAGTGAATGTGAATATGTTGATGTTGATAACCATCTATCTAATGAATTTTCTAAAGCACTTATCCTAGCTCCTAGACAAGAACAACGTGGCTCAGAACATGAACATAGCCCTTGTTTGGATCTTGTGATAGCTCCATCTGCTGTGTTGGATGTTCCTCCTCTAGCATGTTTCCTGCCTTCCCGAAATATTGATCAGCAAGATTGAGGGGTAGATGACGTGCTGGACTAGTTTCATTAGCATAGCAGACTCTCTCCTCCTCTCTTGATCTCTTTTGTTACTTCTTCTATGTGTTATTCTCATTCTTCTATTTGTTTTCCTTAGTGTTGTCTACTTGAGGATGATGCAAAGCATTGAGATCTCTTTTGGTCTCTCTCATGTTGACTCAAAAGACACATGTGTTCCCTTCTTCTAGGTGACCTTCCTTGATTGGGGAATGAAGAACAATTATGCATACATACATATGATATACATGAATTATCATACAACATACTGACCCCAAGGAAAGCGAAGTCACCTTGTGCTTTGTGTTTTGTGTCTATTATCCTTGGGCTTATCTCACACTTGGGGGCTAAATCCTTGTGATAACGTGCTCCTTTCCCTTCTCATTTCTTATATGTATCACTACCTTAAAGCAATCACCCCCGATGAGGCATGTGCGATCGCTTTAACATAGGGGGGCATACATCCCGTTCATATCTTTTCAAGATACTTGAAAATTTCTTGACAAATTTAGCTTTGCCTTGAAATTTTTTGATATCTTTCTTGCATGACTCATAGTGAGGGAACCTTACTACTGACAGTCATGGTTCTCCCTCGTGATCTTCCCTTTTACTTTTTCAATCAAATTCATAAGATCCTTAGTCCACTGGGGGCTTGGTGTATCTTGCCTCCTTGACGTGGTGAAAGTTTTTCAATGTTGTTTCCTTGTACTTTACCAGAAGTATGAGCGTATGCTTATACTCTCGCTAAAGTGGGGGCTAAATGTAGCATCCTAAAATTGTGACACTTGCAATTTTGACTGCATTTGGGTCTTCATGATGGCGACGCAACGTTGAACCTGAATGGAGACCCCGAAACCTGTTTACAACACCAAAAACTGCATTTTTCTGCACCCTGGCCTGATCCCTCCTTGCACCCTACTGTCCCGGGAGGTGGGACCATGGTGCCTAGCACCCTGGTCCTTCAGGACTAGGGCACCCAGCACCCTGCTCCCTGGCCCTATTTTGGGCCTGGTCTCTTTTGGGCATCGGGTCTTTAAGTTTGCAATTCGGGAAATAATGTTTCCTGGTCGGCCTAAGGTTGGAAAAATCAGTCTATCAACCCTAATTGACAAGTATATAAACTACTTTTCCTCTCCTAGAAAGGGAGGAAGGAAATAAGAAAGAGCAAGACGCGGAAGCAATATTCAAACATTCAAACATTCAAGCATTCAAGCATTCTTTCAAGCAATTGAGCATTCTAAGTCTCCATTCAAGGCTAGGTGTTGCATTCAAGACAAGGATTCAACCATTGAAGAGGAGAGCACATACAACATACAACATACTACATACATTACACCTTCGCATGTAAGAATACAAACATTCTTACAACAAGGTAACGGTACTTGTTTACATTATAAACATTTACATTTACAGCATTTTCATTTCTTGGTTAATTCCAAAACTAGGGTTTGACCTAAAGGCAAACCCCTAATCCCTAACCCCCCAATTGTCCTCTCTTTTCTGTGTGTAGGTTGCAGGTACGCGGCTGTAATTGAAGATCTGGAATCCTTGTGCAGAGACGAACAGATCCACCTTCGTTTCGCGGATTTTTCGGAGGACCGTGTGCACGCCAGGCGCCATCGTCCTGTCAACTTTCACTCAAATTTGTAGAACAGCACCGTCTCGACATTTTACTATTAATTCCAGGTTCCTAGCTTCATCCCATATCCCTATCTCTGTTTACAAGTGAATCTTTCTTACTTTACATACATTCCTAGGTCAATCATTCTATCTATATTCTTTACAAAAGAGGGTATCCTTGATGTCACAACCCTTGAAACTCATTTAGAATCCAATCTTGCATTGCGTGGGATTGGATCTTGTGGGTTTCAACCCCTCTTTTGAATGTAAAGTCTCCCCTAAGTGAAAACCATCAACCCTAGTGATCTCCCTTCTCTCTCCTTGGAGTTGGGGAGGGGAGAACAACTAGGGTTCGATTTTTCTGCTTTACATGTATATATACAGAGAATCCTTGGCTTCAAATCCTTGATGACTACACCCAGTATACCTGAAGAAGAAGAAGAGATGCCTCGAGTAGATGTGTGTTTATTTTATTTTTTTATTAGTATATATAATTTGTTATTATCAGTGACAATTATATGCTAACTTGTATCAATGTCATGTTTCTAAACATATGTAGGTTGTTTATGAAAATATTCAAAACATACCTCCTCTACCGAAGACATACATCAAGAGTCCTGCAAAGCTGAAGAGAAAACGTGGAGATGAGGTAAACATGAATAGTTCAATTAAATAGTTCATTTTTATGTTAACTTTTTGAATGTGAATTATATAATATAACTAATATTAATCGTGGTTTGTTTTTCTTGTGTAGGATCCTTTAGAGCTGAGCAGTGTGGTGAAGAGGATCGACTTTGATGATCCATCAGTAGCTTAGGATGTTATAGATAGTTTTGGGATGCTTACATGTCTAGTTGGCATGTATATTTTGTATATGGACATACATTCATGTATTTAGACATACATTTTGTTTCAGTTGGTGTTTATGCCATATTTGTGTATGGACATACATTTGTAATCATTCGACATTTTTATATATACAGAAGTTGATATTCGATCATATAAATTGTTGCTCATTTGTGTGTGGTGTTATCATGGAAATCTTTAATCTTCATTCCAGTAATTAACAATGGTTAATAATGGCTATTTAATGAACAATACAATTCATTTCATTTCATCGTAAGTGTTGTTTTTATAATGAACAATATAATTCATTTAATGAACAATACAATACAATTTATTTAATGAACAATACAATTCATTTAATCAACAATACAATAAAATTCATTCAATGAACAATACAATTCATAAACAATACAATTCATTTAATGAACAATACCCTATGCATGCTCCTGTTTTGCCCCCCCACTTGATCGAACGCTCGAGGTCATACCCTACCGGCGTCGTCCCTTGAGTGCCCTAAGTGCTCAAAATTGTCAAACTTTGATGGGCCCTAACTTGGAATCTATGGCACCTGTGAATGATCTGTTTGAACCTATGGGGGCACGAGAGGGGTCCCTACAAAAGCCTATCTTTATTTTTCAAGTTTCTATACGGTTTTATTAGGGAAGCAATTTTTTGGTTGGCAAAAAATCATCAGTCTCACTCAATGGAATGTTGTCGCGTGGCCAATTTCTTGTTCAGCTCATCACGATGACAAATTGTCAGCTCCGACATGTCCAGTTAGGCATAATTACCCTATGCATGCTCCTGTTTTTCCCCCCCACTCGATCGAATGCTCAGGGTCATACCCTACCGGTGTCGTCCCTTGAGCGCCCTAAGTGCTCAAAATTATCAAACTTTGACGGGCCCTAACTCAGAATCTGTGGCACCTATGAACAATCCGTTTGAACCTATGGGGCCACAAGAGGGGTCCCTACAAAAGCCTATCTCAGTATTTCAAGTTTCCCTACGGTTTTATTAGGGTAGCAATTTTTTGGTTGGCAAAAAAATCGTCAGTCTCACTCAATGGAATGTTGTCGCCTGGTCAATTTCTCATTCACCTCGTCGCGATGACGAACCGTCAGCTCTGACATGTCCGGTTAGGCATAATTGCCCTATGCATGCTCCTATTTTTCCCCCCCAGTCGATCGAACGCTCAAGGTCATACCCTACCGGCGTTGTCCCTTGAGCACCCTAAGTGCTCAAAATTGTAAAACTTTGACGGGCCTTAACTCAAAATTTGTGGCACCTGCAAATGATCTGTTTGAACCTACGGGGCCATGAGAGGGGTCCCTACAAAAGCCTATCTCGGTATTTCAAGTTTCCCTACGGTTTTATTAGGGCAGCAATTTTTCGGTTGGCAAAAAAATCGTTAGTCTCACTCAATGGAATGTTGTTGCCTAGTCGATTTCTCGTTCAGCTCATCGTGATGACGAACTGTCAGCTCTGACATGTCCAGTTAGGCATAATTACCCTACGCATGCTCCTATTTTTCTCCCCCACTCGATCGAATGCTCGAGGTCATACCCTACCGGTGTCGTCCCTTGAGTGCCCTAAGTGCTCAAAATTGTCAAACTTTGACGGGCCCTAACTTGGAATCTATGGCACCTGCAAACAATATGTTTGAACCTACGGGGCCACAAGAGGGGTCCCTACAAAAGCCTATCTCGGTATTTCAATTTTCCCTACGGTTTTATTAGGGCAGGAATTTCTCGGTTGGCGAAAAAATCGTCAGTCTCACTCAATGGAATGTTGTCGCCTGGTCGATTTCTCGTTCAGCTCATCGCAATGATGAACTATCAGCTCTGACATGTCCATTTAGGCATAATTACCATATGCATTCTCCTTTTTTGGCCCCCCACTCGATCGAACGCTCAGGGTCATACCCTACCGGCATCGTCCCTTGAGAGCCCTAAGTGCTCAAAATTGTCAAACTTTGACGGGCCCTAACTTGGAATTTGTGGCACCTACAAATGATCCATTTGAACCTATAGGGCCACGAGAGGGGTCCCTACAAAATCCTATCTCGGTATTTCATGTTGCCCTATGGTTTTATTAGGGCAGCAATTTTTCGGTTGGCGAAAAAATCGTCAGTCTCACTCAATGGAATGTTGTCGCCTGGTCGATTTCTTGTTCAGCTCGTCGCGATGATGAACCGTCGGCTCCAACATGTCTAGTTGGGCATAATTACCCTACGCATGCTCCTATTTTTCCCCCCCACTCAATCGAACACTCGGGGTCATACCCTACCGGCGTCGTCCCTTGAGCGCCCTAAGTGCTCAAAATTGTCAAACTTTGATGGGCCCTAACTTGGAATCTGTGGCACCTGTGAACAATCCATTTGAACCTACAGGGCCACGAGAGGGGTCCCTACAAAAGCCTATCTTGGTATTTCAAGTTTCCCTATGGTTTTATTAGGGCAGCAATTTTTCGGTTGGTGAAAAAATCGTCAGTCTCACTCAATGGAATGTTGTCGCCTGGTCGATTTCTCGTTCAGCTCATCGCGATGATGAACCATCAGCTCCAACATGTCCAGTTAGGCATAATTACCCTACGCATGCTCCTACTTTGCCCCCCCCACTCAATCCGATGCTCGGAGTCATACCCTACGCATGTGACATCCATGAAGGGATATGAAGGGATATTTTGTAAACAATCAGAAACCTTTAATGATAATCAAGTTGAAGCCTTGAGATTTATGCAATATGGTTCAAGTCCAAAACCGTACCCTGAGAGCATTTTGATTTTACTTATGTCTTGTGTATTATAATAAAGACCAATTTGCCACTGTGACATCTTCATATGAGAGAAAAGCTTCATTTTATCTCAATACAGTTGTACCTGTTTCATTATTAGAAAATATAAATATACAAAGATCTGTTATTAGTATCCTCTAGATTATGGATTTGAATTGATGTTCTCAATTAGTTATTATCTGTTTAGCTTTTCTTCATAAGGTACAACCTTCTGGTGGTTATCATATGAGGACAACCATCCATGACTTTCAAAGTAATTGATATTTATTCCTACACCTCACACTCACAAGATTCATAATAAAATGACATTTATGATTCATCAAATGCTGACAAAGTCTAATCAAAGTTCAACTTCAAGATGTATACAACATATCATATTCAACTTCAAGATGCATACAACTTACCATATTCAAGCTCATGCCAACCACCACTTGGATATTGTTATATGTCGATTAAAGTACAATATATGTAATAAAACCATATAGTCTTACAAAAAAGCCATCATAGACCATCTATGTCGATTAAAGTACAATTCATTTGTAACAGGGGCACACTCACAATCTGAAGTTGCAAAGCCTTGTGGGAAGCATCAAATTAGAAATTTATTAATCTGACTCATACTACTGTCAAAAGCATCAAAGATGCTACTGCTAGAGAACACCATGCTCCATTGTGGAGAGAATATTAGGTGCATCTGATGTCAGCATCTGAAAATGAAACAATGTTATTCAATTGCCAAAATCTAACTGACTTTATTTTATAAACCATTAATGAATAAAAATAGACAAGGTTACCTGAGTGAAAGTTCGATGACCACTTTGACTAGTAGGTGTTGATGTTGAAGGCCCAACATTAACCTATTTACCTGACTATCAATGTCAAATGTTTGATTCAATAGATCATCTGTCATGACAATTTGATCCATTGCAGATGTGTCCTGGCCACATGCATTTGAATCATCTTCATGATAATAAATACAACAAGACCCACAATTTAATCTCATTAATGCACAAAGGAATATGTACCATCACCAAGAGAGGGTCTCGTCAACAACGAATGATCTAGCATGAACCTGTATTTTTAAGAATTGTTAGTCTACACATAAAATGCATGGATGAACATAACGGATTTATGATAATCATTTCAACTGAAATGCATGATAATAAATGAAAAGGTGGGATCATATACCATAAAAATACGTCCCTTCGAATTATATCAACAGAACCCACTATGTTGACACAAAAATCATAATGTGATACTATTGTATATCATCAAAAAATACCTTCATGAGCATAAAGGTTATGTGATAATTATATCATAAAAAATTATCAAATAGTGTTCTCTAATAACAAAAATTGTAAAGCTCATCAAATGCATGATAATAAGTCGTGTTGCAAAAATACGTCCCTTCCAATTATATCGAGTGTACTCGCTATGTGCATGCAAAAACCGTGTTGCCAAAAAAAAATGTTCATCAATAGACCTGCATTTTGAGCACATCCTTAATATACACGTAACAAAATTGAACATTAAGGTTTAATGATCAATGTTTGAAATGAAATGCATGATAAAAAAATAAGGCACCATTAAAGACCTACTACTCAAGTGTGCTTGAAGGGTCATCTCTTTGTTTAAGAGTATCCAGTATTGCTTCATGATCAGCAGTAGTCACTATCCATAGCTCTTTGGTCTTCGGTTTTGCTTGATGCTTCAACAACTTGACATTTGTAGCTATAATAAGGTGTGAATACATTATAATGGTTTTGTGTCTCTCATAGTCTTCAAATGCAGGTATGCCATTCTTTCTAATCATGTATGTTCGCAACCAAGTTCCCACAACAACAACTAAACCTATAGGATATTGAACCCATCATCATCTATCACTGGTTGTGTTAGCTTTTGTTTTCCCTATACACATTGTGCCAACCAATATTCTGATCTCTCTTCATTCCCTTGCAGTGCAACAACTACAAAAACATGTCCTGGTTGTACAAGATCTGATAGACGATCATACTCAAATGAACTTTCCATGTCATCATTTGACAAGGATATTGTTTGAGATAAAGGAGTTAGATAGTGGGGAACCCACGTATCAACCCACTCACTTGACTCGCACTGATCCCAATCACACTGAAGACAACTCTGACAAAAACAAGCCAACGCTCGTGTCCAAATGGTCCATGTACTTGCATCTGAGCTGAGAAATGAATGCATCTTTGAAGAATCTTTAATTGTTTGACAATCCAATCTATCTCCCACTATTCCCTCCTCAACCAACCAAAAGAATCTGCTCACTGTTGAATCAAGAGTACCTCCATGTGACAATGCTGAACTACACCAATCAATAATAGAACGTGCATTAGAGAAATTTGCACCTGAAATCCTCAATTGCTCCTTAACTAGAGCTCTCTTCAAACATGCACCTATTCCATCATGCTCTCCCTTCCCATGCCCCGCCTCAAAAAAACACCAAATATGAGGTATACGCCTCTCCACATGCATTCTACTCAACCAGTAAAACATATGCACATTCTTGAATTGACCTGTACAGTTATCTGACCATATTATATGTCGGTCAATTGCAATATCTTTCTCATGCAAGAACTCAAAAAAATTCTCGAAAGAATGTTGCACATACTCAGAGGAGTGTGATCTATCATCGCTCATATAAAAATGATACTCCTTGATTATCTTCTTGTCCTCTTCTGTACTATCAGGAGCATGTCTATATGTAATGTGAAAAAAAATAGCAATCTGGAATGAATTGTAGTACTGAGACTGTACCTCATTCTGTGGTTGCAATGTATAGTTCTTGCAAAATCAACCACCGATACAATAGTGCCAATTGGGAAAGAGTTCTTACACATCCTGAACTATTGATCCAACCACTGAGACCTATGGGTGTGCCTTGCATACTTGTAGAAAAGATTTTCCTTAAAATCCAAAATAAAATCAGCAATACTCACTTCTCTTGAGACTAATTCACATCTAGAACCTTCACCTCCACTCTTCACAGTATATTTCACTGTCTTGTACATTTTTTTCTTAACATAATTATTTCCAAACTCGTGTTCGCTGCCAACATGAAAACATGAAACAAACTTTGACAACCCACCGCATTCTGAGCACTTCTCATTCAAACAATAATTTCTATAGAAATAGCATCTATCATCTCTAGGGCATAAAAATAGATCTTGCAAGTCTCTTGATGATCTCAGAAATAACATTGCACCACACTCCTGCAACATCTCATTAGTACGCATCGTAGAACGAATATGACATAAAAGTTCATGGTACATTGAAAACTCCACATGGTACTTGCAACAACAGGTATTGCGAATCTCAAGAGGAACACAATAAAATGGTTTCAAAGATTCAAAGGCCCTTTGTGATATTTGCAAAGTTGGATGTAATTCACAAAAAAATTTGTACAACATTGTTTGGCTTGATTCCAAGAAATGTTTGGGATGCGGTGTGTGGTCTCGGTTGCCGATTCTTAATTTCAAAACTTCCTTTACATTGGGTGACACTCTAGAATTAGAGTGCCAAAATTGTTGAATCTCTTCCTTCACATTGTCAGTCAACTTTCTATCAACACGTGGAAGCCTCCCACCAAATGCCCATGTATCTTGTTGAAGTGGATCGTCAAGTCTTTGTCTTCGTGCAAGTGCTCTATCCAAAGTTTTACGGTTTATGTTAAAATCAACACAAGTTTGTCTCATTTGATGAGCCTTCCTAAATTGATGGCTTACTAAGGAGGTTGTAATCACTCTTCGAGTGGCTCTCTTATCTCTTTCTTTGGTATTCTTTCCAATAGAATTGAGAGTGTCAAATAGATTTTTTGCAATAATAGAATTTCTCTCCGTTTTCTTGTTCATATGAATCTTCAATTTGTTTAGCAATGGTCTCATCTTTATCATCTTTAGCAATTGAACAAAGAGTCGGCATTACTTGATCAATGTCTTATTTCTAAAATTTTGGTTGAAAAGTTTTGTAGCCCACAACCGAATGGTTCTTGTTGACCTCTTGCCTTCAAGATTCGCAATAATGTTCTCATCGATTTCAAATAACCATTTTGGGGTTCTTGAAGGTCCTGGATTTGGAATTTGTCTTTCATCCATGAGAGGGTCTTCATTTCTAAAGTAATTAGGTGTTACATGTGGTTCACTTGGTGAGGCAATTCCACCTTCAATGTTAAAGTTTTCCACATTTTCACCTCCTATGTCAAAATTTTCCACATGTTGAGCATTTTCATTATCACTTTCAACATTATCAAAATTTTCAATATTTTCACTTTCAAAATCTACATTTTCATTTTCAATAACTTGTGGCACATTTTCAACATGTTGAGCATTTTCATTATCACTTTCAACATTTTCAAAATTTTCAATATTTTCACTTTCAAAATCTACATTTTCATTTTCAATAACTTGTGGCACATTTTCCACATGTTGAGCATTTTCATTATCACTTTCAACATTTTCAGTATTTTCACTTTCAAAATCTACATTTTCATTTTCAATAACTTGTGGCACAATTTCAATTTCAATTTCCTCTTCAGTTGAAGTAACATTAGCAATATTTAACATACCTTATCTTCTCCTCCTATGACATTCTCTATCTGTTTCTCTATACACTTCAACTTGGTCATTTGAAAGTTTTCTTTTGCATTTAGACTTTCGACAACTACTACTCCCCATTTCCCTCCACACATATGCTCCTTCGTGATTGACAATGTAAGTTTTCACTTTAAGAATCTCCCAAAAGCACTAATTTGTCTCTAGTTGTCTGCAACCCTGTGATCGTTGACAGAAAACATAGGACCCAGACTCTCGCCCCTTGGAATCAACAGAATGGCCCACAAACCTTTTTTTTTTTGGGTTTTTAGTATCAAAATTGGATATCCGATAAAATCCGATATTCGATTTTAGTACAAAAATATGTGGTCCCCCAAAAAAATTCCCGTTGCCGCCATTTACGAACTAAACTGCCACATGGCAAAAATCCAATATCTGATTAAATCGGATATCGGATTTTATTGGTCATATTTTAGAGAGAGAGAGAGGATGAGGAGAGGGAGAGAGGGAGAGAGAGAGAGAGAGAGGAGAAGAGGGAGAGAGAGAGAGAGAGAGAGAGAGAGAGAGAGAGAGAGGAGGAGGAGAGGGAGAGAGGGAGAGAGAGAGAGAGAGAGAGAGAGAGGAGGAGAGGGAGAGAGGGAGAGAGAGAGAGAGAGGAGAGGAAGAGAGGGAGAGAGAAAGAGAGAGAGAGGAGGAGAGGGAGAGAGAGAGAGAGATAGGGAGAGAGAGAGAGAGGAGGAGAGGGAGAGAGGGAGAGAGAGAGATAGAGAGAGGAGGAGAGGGAGAGAGGGAGAGAGAGAGAGAGAGGAGGAGAGGAGGAGAGGGACAGAGGGAGAGAGAGAGAGAGAGAGAGAGAGAGAGAGAGAGAGAGAGAGGAGGAGAGGGCGAGAGGGAGAGAGAGAGAGATAGAGAGAGAGAGAGAGGAGGAGAGGGAGAGAGAGAGAGAGAGAGAGAGAGAGAGAGGAGGAGAGGGTGAGAGGGAGAGAGAGAGAGAGATAGAGAGAGAGAGAGAGGAGGAGAGGGAGAGAGAGAGAGAGAGGGAGAGAGGGAGAGAGAGAGAGAGAGGAGGAGGAGGAGAGGGAGAGAGGGAGAGAGACACACACAATACGACCCCTAATGACATGATTTGGTGTCTTAAATGGTCCGATGGTGTCGTTAGGGGTCATATGGTGTCCATAGGGGTCATATGGTGTCCATAGGGGTCATATGGTGTCCCATGAACCCTTATGACCTCTTAGGACACCATATGACCCCTAATGACACCATATTGGGTCGCTTTGGGTCATATTGTGTCCTAAGGGGTAATATTGTGTCTTAAGGGTTCCTATGGTGTCCCAAGACACCATATGACCCCTATGGACACCATATGACCCCTAACGACACCATAGGACCCCTTAAGACACCAAATCATGTCGTTAGGGGTCATATTGTGTCCTACGACCCCGTACGACACAATATGATCCCTTACGACACGATTTGGTGTCTTAAGGGGTCCTATGGTGTATGGTGTCTTAAGGGGTCCTATGGTGTCTTAAGGGGTCCTATGGTGTCCCAAGACACCATATGACATCTATGGACACCATATGACCCCTAACGACACCATAGGACCCCTAACAACACCATAGGACCCCTTAAGACACCAAATCATGTCGTTAGGGGTCATATTGTGTCGTACGGGATCATATGGTGTCCATATGACCCTTAACGACACCATAGGACCCCTAACGACATGATTTGGTGTCTTAAGGGGTCCTATGGTGTCGTTAGGGGTCATATGGTGTCCATAGGGGTCATATGGTGTCTTGGGACACCATAGGACCCCTTAAGACACAATATGACCCAAAGCGACCCAATATGGTGTCATTAGGGGTCATATGGTGTCTTAAGGGGTACTATGGTGTCCCAAGACACCATATGACCCCTATGGACACCATATGAGCCCTAACGACACCATATGACCCCTTAAGACACCAAATCATATCGTTAGGGATCATATTGTGTCATACGGGGTCGTAGGACACAATATGACCCCTAACGACATGATTTGGTGTCTTAAGGGGTCTGATGGTGTCGTTAGGGGTCATATGGTGTCCATAGGGGTCATATGGTGTCCCATGAACCCTTATGACCTCTTAGGACATCATATGACCCCTAATGACACCATATTGGGTCGCTTTGGGTCATATTGTGTTGTTAGGGGTCATATTGTGTCTTAAGGGGTTCTATGGTGTCCCAAGACACCATATGACCCCTATGGACACCATATGACCCCTAACGACACCATATGACCCCTTAAGACACCAAATCATGTCGTTAGGGGTCATATTGTGTCCTACAACCCCGTACGACACAATATGATCCCTAACGATATTATTTGGTGTCTTAAGGGGTCCTATGGTGTCGTTAGGGGTCATATGTGTCCATAGGGGTCATATGGTGTCTTGGGACACCATAGGACCCCTTAAGACACCATATGACCTTTAATGACACCATATTGGGTCGCTTTGGGTCATATTGTGTCATTAGGGGTCATATTGTGTCTTAAGGGGTCCTATGGTGTCCCAAGACACCATATGACCCCTAACGACACCATAGGTCCCCTTAAGACACCAAATTGTGTTGTTAGGGGTCATATGCTCTCTCTCTCTCTCTCTCTCTCTCTCTCTCTCTCTACCTCTCTCCCTCCCTCTCTCTCTCTCTCCCTCTCTCCCTCTCCTCCTCTCTCTCTCCCTCTCCCCCTCTCTCTCTCCCTCTATCTCTCTCCCCCTCTCTCTCTCTCTCTCCCTCTCTCTCTCTCTCCCTCTCCCTCTCCCCCCTCTCTCTCTCTCTCTCCTTCTCTCTCTCTCTCTCTCTCTCTCTCTCTCTCTCTCTCTCTCTCTCTCTCTCTCTCTCTCTCTCTCTCTCTCTCTCTCTCTCTCTCTCTCTCTCTCTCTCTTTCTCCCTCTCTCCCTCTCCTTCTCTCCCTCTTTAAAATATGACTAATAAAATCCGATATCCAATTTAATCAAATATCGGATTTCTGCCATGTGGTAGTTTACTTCATAAATGGAGGCAAAGGGAAATTCATTGGGGACCGCAAATTTTTGTACAAAAATCAGATATCAAATAAAATTCGATATCTGATTTTATCCGATATCCAATTTTTGTACTCAAATTTTCAAATTTCAAATTTCGGCTTGGGAATGCTTTGGTATTAGGCTTGGAAGTTACAAGCCTGGAAAGTCAATTGAAAAAACGTGTTTTTCAGTATTCCCTAGTTTTCTAGACTTTACACTGGTGGCTGACGACTTTTTTTGTAGCCAAAATTGATAAAACTAAAAGGGTTTTTTAAGGATGTTCCCAGCTTTCCAACAATATAAGGCTTGTCTTCTTTCGACTTTAGTAAATAATTATTATTTATTTTCTAATTGAATTCTGACAATAGTCCAGATTGATATACTGATTGAAAAACACTCATAACTTTCAAACGGTATAACATTTTTTGAAACCGAAACATGCATCACATCCTATGTTTCGTCTACTATAGGGAAAAAAATTTTAAAAAAAAATTTCATAAGGTTTTGACCAAGTTAAGGTGGTCAAACGTAGGAGTTTCTGAATTTTTGAAAAGCTGTAGTAAAAAAATCATAAATAATTATTTAATTCTTAAAAAATTAAAAAAAAATATGTGTCACATCCGGACATGAGTCTAATACTTATATTATAAATATTATAAAAAAATATTAAGATTTGATTTTGATTAGGGTGGTCAGACATACGTCTACTTCTTATTTTTTTCCTGAAATTTTAGTACCACTGCATTAAAATTTGAAATTTTCATCAAATAGGATTTTTTTTTTCCAAAAAACAACTAGTAGCTTAGAAACTACATTCAATTTTCTATATATTCTCTTCTTACATATTTTAAAAATAATGTTCACAACTTATTCGAATTTTCATGTCAAGTTGCATAACTCTGATTTTTCTAAAATTTCATTGCCACTTAAGGGCCTGTTTTGGCACACCATGATCCTGCACATACCCAGATTCCACAGTTAAGATTGCAAAACTTGAAAGCTTCCGAGTCAGGTATGAACATCTAAAAATGGAAGAAGATGAAAGAATTTTTTCTTTTATGGAAAGAGTAAATGAAATTGTTTTGGGTATTAAATGTTGTGGAGGAATCCTGAGTGAGGATGAAATTGTTTCAAAAATCTTAAGAGGATTGCCACTGGCATATAAAATGAAGGTTACTACTATAAATGAGTTGAGAACAATGCCTAATACATCAGTAACTAGGGATACAATGATTGGAAAACTTTCAGCCTTTGAAATTGAGGAATTTGGTCCTTTTGCTACTATAAAGACAAATTTGGCCTTTAAAGCATCAACATCATCTGCTCCATCATATGACAAATCAGACTGGAAAGCCTTTTATGCAAGAGAACTTGAAGAAACTAGGAAGGAGAATGAAGAGCTTGAAGAACTTGAAGCACTATTTGCAAGGAAAATGCCAAAAGGTCCAGTTGGAAGCAAGTATGAAGGTAAAGCACCATTTAAATGTTTTAACTACAATAAAATTGGTCATATGGCTTTGAGATGCCCTGATAGACATGCTAGACTAAGAGAAAAAGCTAGAAGAACATACAAGCCTAATCCTGAATATCAGAGATACAGATTTAAGAAGAACAAAGACAAATCTTGTTACAATGCTGATGAAGGTGTGACTGATGATTTTGATGAGGATCCAGTAGACAATGGATGGGTTTTTGTTGCTATAACTAGAGATCAACCGACACCTACTGCTCAACTGGTAGAACAAGACCTAGTAGCTAAAGTTGAAGTAAAGGATGAATGGATCATTGACTCAGTATGCTCACATCATATGACAGGAGACAAAGGTAAATTCTTGAACTTTCAAGAATACAATGGAGGTTTATTAAGATTTGAAGATGAAAAAGCCTGTTCAATCAAAGGTAAGGGTTCAATAGATCTTGATGGTAAGCACAACATTGACAATGTCTAATATGTTGAAGGATTAAAGCATAATCTTTTAAGTGTTGGTCAATTAGTTGAGAAGGGATTTCAGTCACAATTTAAAAATGCAAAATGCAAAATCATGAATAGAACTGGTTTGGAAATTGCAACTGATAATCAGACTAGTGGTCATATCTTTCATTTGAATAACAGTGAAAAGGCATGCTTGATTGCACATATAGATGAAAGTTGGTTATGGCATAAGAGACTATGTCATGTAAACTTTGATTGCATGGTGAAAATCAGTACTTCTAAGGCAGTTAGAGATCTACCTAGAATTGTGAAACCTCATAATATAATTTGTAAGGAATGTCAATTTGGAAAACAAGTTAGAGCTAGTTTCAAAAGTATTCCAGAAAAATCCAATAATGCTCTTGATTTGATTCACACTAATTTATGTGGTCCAGGAAGAACTAAAAGCTTACAAGGTGATAAATATTTCATGCTAATTATTGATGATTATTCTAGAATGTGTTGGGTTGCTTTTCTCAAAGAAAAATCAGAAGCACTTGGAAAGTTCAAACTGTTCAAAGCAATGGTTGAGAATGAAACCGGTAAGAAAATCAAATGTTTAAGATTAGATCAAGGAGGAGAATTCACATCTAAGGACTTTAATACATTCTGTGAAGTGAATGGAATCAAAAGATAGTTATCAACACCTCGGACACCACAGCAGAATGGAGTTGTTGAAAGGAAAAACAAAACTATCTTGGATGCAGCAAGAAGTATGTTATCTAAAGAAAATCTACTGCATATGTATTGGAGAGAAGCAGTTAGCATTGCTGTCTATACATTCAACAAAGTTCACATCAAATGTGAAACCGGTAAGACCCCTCATGAACTATGGTTTGGTAATACTCCTACTCTTAAGTATTTCAGAATTTTTGGAAGTAAATGTTATATTAGAAGAGATGAGTATATTGGCAAATTTGATCCTAGAAGTGATGAAGGAATATTTCTTGGTTATTCATCTAAGAGCAAGGCATATAGATGTTTTAATAAGAGATTGTAGAAAATTGTTGAGAGTACAAATGTAAAGATTGATGAACAATTCAGAAGAACTTCAAGGTATATAGACTTTGAACCGGCAATAGAAATTGTGACAAATGAACCTACACTAAATCCACCGGTATAGAATGAAGATCCAGTTACCTCGGTACCATCAAAGGATTCTACAGTAATTGAGGAACAACAACAAACTAAGACACCACGGTATGTAAGATTGAATCATTCTAAAGATCAGATAATTGGAAACAAATTTAAAGGAGTTATGACAAGAGGAAGATTGGCAAATGAAGAGGTATGTCTTATTTCTCAAATTGAACCATCATCTATCAATGAGGCATGTGAAGATAAATTTTGGATTAAAGCTATGGAAGAAGAATTAGGACAAATTGAGAAAAATAATACTTGGACATTAGTTCCCCAGCCTAAAGATAAAAATGTATTTGGAACCAAATGGATATTTAGAAACAAACTTAATGAAGATGGTAAGGTTGTCAGAAATAAAGCAAGACTAGTGTGTAAGGGATATTCTCAGAAAGAAGGAGTTGATTACAATGAAACCTTTGCACCGGTAGCTAGAATTGAGGCAGTCAAATTATTCTTGGCTTTTGCAGCTCACAAGGACTACAAAGTTTATCAAATGGATATTAAATGTGCATTTTTGAATGGAGATCTTGAAGAGGAAGTATTTATTGAACAACCTGATGGATTTTCTTTGACAGATGACAATGATATGGTTTGCAAGTTAAGAAAAGCTCTGTATGGATTGAAACAAGCCCCAAGAGCTTGGTATGCAAGGTTGGATAAGTATCTTTTAAAGATTGATTTTACTAAAGGAAATACAAACAATAATTTATATTACAAAATAACTAATGATGACATCTTGATTATAGAAGTATTCATTGATGATATAATCTTTGGAGGAGAAGATGGATTATGTAAGGAATTTTCTATTAAAATGCAGCAAGAATTTGAAATGTCTATGATTGGAGAAATTAAATTCTTTTTAGGATTGCAGATTTCACAGACTGATAAAGGTATATTTTTGAGTCAATCCAAGTAATTGAAAGAATTACTAAAGAAATTTAGGATGGAGAACTCTAAACCGGTAAGCACACCTATGACTAAAAATGATAAATTATCTCAAAGGGATGAATCTACACCTGTTAATCCAACTAGATACAAATCTATGATAGGAGGTCTACTGTATTTGACACAAACCAAGCCTGATATTATGAATGCAGTATGTATTGTTTCTAGATTTCAAAGTAATCCTAGGGAAAGTCATGAATCAACAGTAAAAGGATTTTTCAGTACTTACAAGGCACTGCAAATCTTGGATTATGGTATCCTAGAGATGAAAATTTTGATCTATGTGCATACATAGATGCAAATTGGGCAAGAGATGTGGATGACAGAAAAAGCACCACTGGAGGAGCATTCTTTCTTGGAAAGAGATTAGTTTCTTGGTTGAGTAAGAAACAAAGTTGTACATCTTTATCAACAGTAGAATTAGAATATGTTGTAGCAGCAACTAACTATACATAGGTACTATGGCTTAGGCAAATGTTGAAAGACATAAAGGTAAAATGCAAAGAACCTATTACTCTATATTGTGATAACACTACAACAATTGATATATCTAAGAATCCGATATTACATTCTAAAACAAAACATGTTTCTATCAAACTGAATTTTCTAAGGGAAAAAGTTGAAGAAAAGGAGATAAAACTGGTTTATGTGAATACTAAAGAATAGCTTGCAGATATTTTCACAAAACCTTTGCGTAAGGAGACTTTTGAATATCTCATAGATCAGCTTGGAGTCATACCACCACCAGTAGAGACTTAGACAGTTGATGATTGTCATCAACCGACAGAATTGAAAGACAAATCTTTTACTCCGGTCTTTGATGAAGCTACTTCTTAGGGGGAGTAGTTGGTATATTGAATTGATTGGTATTTTGTATATGAACTTGATTTTTGAAACTTTGGAATTTGATGTCAAAGGGGGAGAGATATATATGGAAAAACACATGTTCTTTTGAGGAGAGATTGGTATGAAAATCTTTGGAAAACACATGTTGCTCCCAGGGGGAGAAATTGTTTAGAGGCAATTGTTGGTTTTTGGTATTTGACATTTCTGTTTTGACACTTTGATGGTTTTTCTATCTTGTGTTGCCATCAATGCCAAAGGGGAAGATTGTTGGTATTTTGGTATGGTTTTTTCATTGATGCCAACACCTATTGAAACACTAGCACTTTGGAGATCCAGCAACATTCACCGGTAAGCAAGTAACTATTGCACAGTTATTGGTATATGGTTCACCGAAAGGATATAATGTTCACCGGCACTTGGAATGATATGGAAGACACTTGGTAATGTCGAAGAAATCATGTGGACACTTTGTTTTGAAGAATTAATCATTGGTATATTCATATTTGCATATTTGCTTTTACCGGCAAATAGGTCCAAGGTTATCTAGGGTTACACTGACAGGCTTATCTTTTTCAGATCAGCATGGCATGCTACAGAGATGATTTATTATTGTTGTAAATGCATTAAGCTGACATGTTCAATCGGTTATTGCATCAGATATTATATTATTTGTAAAATTTTCTTATTGTAATATCTTGTAGAGCCGACCTACTAAAATTGGTCTTAGGGTATAGTATAAATGTAAGATCTTATTTGTAAGATCGAATGTGGAATACGAAGAAGAATTGTGAGAATGTATATGTGAGATTAACCAGAGGTATACACGAAGACATCATTTGAAGGTGAAGCTAGGTTTTTGTAGAAGCATATCAACAATACACCGGTACTGAATCCAACATATGAAGATGCTATTTTGTACAGTACATTCTTATTTGATTTAACCATCCAATTGTAGTTAGTGTGACTCCCATTTTGTGATTGAGTAGTGAGCTCTAGGCTGTTGGCCTTTCTGCATGTGCAGACCCCATTTATGTACACTTACTATCTACAGTAGTATCATCTAATTGTGGGTAAGGTTTCCCACCATGGTTTTTCCCCTTACAGGGTTTCCACGTACAAATATTGGTGTTATGTGTTGTGGATGACTTTATGTTTATGTTTCATGCATTAATCTTTACCAGTATAGCAATTTACTATTAACACTGTCTACCGGCATACTTAACTGGTTTACCGGTATTAAGCATTAAGCTGGTTAAATGGTTTTTGGTTTGAATTTATTAGACAACTGATTCACCCCCCCCTCTTAGTTGTCTTTGGGACCTAACATGTTCAGCTTCGGTGCATCCCTCTTATACATCTTTGGATCTTTGCCTCAAGTACCTTTAAACTTTTTCTTCTGGAGTCCAAAGCTCTGATACCAATTGATGGTTTTGATACTTAATGTAAATACAGATGCCAAGAAAGTAAGATGAGAGGGGGGTGAATCATACAAACTTAATCTTCCATAAAAACATCAGAGATATTACCGATATTTAGAATTCCCTCTCATCACCTGATTAGGTATCAGAGTCAGAGCCAGTTCTATAGCCGGTCAGTAATATATCCAAAACTGCTAAACATGCAAACTCAAAAGCATATAAACATCATAGCACTCATAACACCAGATTTAACGTGGAAACCCAAATAGGGAAAAACCACTGTGGGATTTCAGACCCACTAAGAAATATACTCTTCTAGAGTATGCTCGATTAAAAGAAAATCTTGTTAAAGATTACAAACACATTGCTAGATGTGACCCAGTTAAGGGATTTCGCTCAGATTTGTTAGGATCTTCACCTTGTTAGAAGTGACCTTGTTAAAGGATTTCAAACACTCAATCAGAATGTCACCTTGCTAGAGGGTTTTACAAATAAGACTGTTAAGTCCACTCGGTTAAGAGATTTTATGTCACTTCATAAAATAATAGTAATAAAAATCTATTTGCAACTTCACATCTAAAATGCTAAAGCAGATTCTTATTTGCTCAATACAATATAGGACTCATCTTGTCCATCTGCTGGGCTTTATACTCTACTATACAAAACAAGTCTTCAAGCTTTAGTGCTTAGTAATCACTATGTAGCATCCCTGTGCATACACTTGCCCGCATGCATTGTTTAACAACAGTTCCTTATTTATAAACAATTTTCCAACTGCTTAATCTCCTTGATCACATTTCCCATGATCAATCATAGCCATCAGATCTTTAAACTTTGTCCAATTTCAATGTATTCGCCAATCTGAAAACATGTTACCCCTCCTTGGAACTTGCATACATTTTTGGAACTTGTGCTAGGGTATTGCGGTTCAATCTGAGCTGTAGATCTTCCTACCAATTTTCCTTTGCCATAGATTCTTTAGCAAACTTCATTCACGACATATTAATTATTTAATCATAGCCAGCTCATCAGCTTCCTTCATTAAATAATGCATGTAATCATTTAATGCATTTTGTTATTACTCGGTTGCAACTCGGTAAATACTAAACTTCACTCGGTAGACATTTCGCCTTCATTAACTGATAGCGATAACCTTAGGGTTTACCGACTAGGTTCCTTAGGGTTTACCGACTAGGTTCTTTGTTCGGTAACATAGTATAGTATTAACCTTACAATCAATAACATATGTATGATATCAAAACAATCTAAACATCATGATCTCATCATTTTCTAACTCGGTAATAGTTTCCCATTGACTAACTTATTTCTCCCCTTATTCATCATATTCTTTCTCTATCTTTTACCGACATCTTTATACTCATCAAATCATACTTCTTAAGATATGGCAACATCATACTGAATTAGAAAATCAATTTCTTGACATCAATGACAAAATAATAATATTAAGATAGTAATCATCCTTAATCAGTTGTATCCATAATCATCAACAACCTTCTCAATATCCTTATTGAAGTGCCAACAATCTCCACTTGTCTGTTATAATGCCAACATGGAACACTACTCAAGAGAAAGAAAGAGAGGCTCACTACCAAAGTGAAGAAGAATAAAACAAAAATAATCCACCACTAATGCACCTTTACAACCTGTAAAGCGGAAAATCAAACCCTAGGTGTTCCCCCACTCCAAGGAAAGAGAAAGGGGGTCACTAGGATTGATGGTTTTCACTTAGGAGAGACTTTACATTCAAAAGAGGGTTTGAAACTCACAAGATCCAATCCCACACAATTCAAGGTTTAATTCTAAATGAGTTTCAAGGGTTGAGACATCAAGGATACCCTCTTTTGTAAAGAATGTAGATAGAAGGATTGAACTAGGAATGTATGTAAAAGTAAGAAAGATTCGCTTGTAGATAGAGATAGGGACACGGGATGAAACTATGGACTTGAAATTAGCAGTAGAATGTCGAGACAACGCTGTCCTGCAAGTTTGAGTGAAAGTTGACGAGAGGATGGTGCCCAGAGTGCACACGATCCTCCAAAAAATCCGCGAAATGAAGGGGGATCTGTTAGTCTCTGCACAAGGATTCTAGATCTTCAATTATAGCCGCGTACCTGCAACCTACACATAGAAAAGAGAGGGCGATTGGGGGGTTAGGGATTAGGGGTTTTCCTTTAGGTCAAACCCCGGTTTTGGAATTAACCAAGAAATGAGAATGCTATAAATGTAAGTGTTTGTAATGTAATCAAGTACTGATACCTTGTTGTAAGAATGTTTGTATTCTTACATGCAAAGGTGTAATGATGTTGTATGTTGTATGTTGTAGGTGATCTCCTCTTCAATGGTTGAATCCTTGTCTTGAATGCAACACCTAGCCTTGAATGGAGACTTAGAATGCTCAATTGCTTGAAGGAATGCTTGAATGCTTGAATGCTTGAATGTTTGAATATCGCTTCCGCCTCTTGCCCACATATGTTTTTTCCTCCTTTTTCCTCTCCTGGGAGGGGAAATGTAGTTTATATACTTGTCAATTAGGGTTAGGAGACTGATTTTTCTGACCTTAGGCCAACCTAGGAGCATTATTTTCCAAATTGCAAACTTGAAGACCCGATGCCCAACAAAAGACCGGGCCCAAAATAGGGCCAGGGACCAGGCCAGGGATTGGCCAAGGTGTAGAAAGATGCAGTTTTTGATGTCGTAAATAGGTTTTGGGGTCTCCATTCAGGTTCAACATTGCACTGCCATCGTGAAGACCCAAATGCAGTCAAAATTGCAAGTGTCGCAATTTTACGACGCTACACAACCATAAGATTTGTAGATACCTTTGGCTCATTGCTTCTAGTAGCTTGTAATATCAAAAATCACACCTTGTACAATTCAACATAACAAATGGCACCTTCCTCCACATCATCAGAGGTTGTGTACCGCCACTTTTATCTTGTTGTCCACCTAGATGTCTTCGTCACCTCCAGACTAGAATTTTACCAACTCTATTGAATTGTCATCCTCAGGACACTAGCACGATGTGGAGACATCTACGCGATGCGCTAGTGTCTCATGAATTTGACAGGCCACAAGTGGCCATTTGAGCATTATGCCTAAGCCTAGAAGGAATTGTAATACCTCTGCATGCGCCTACTGACATCAAAATTCATCCGAGAGGCTATATCTTTCATGTTTCTATCCTTTCTTAGGACTTCTAGCTCATTGAGAGATACTTGGAGCTCTTGACATCCATTTTCTCTTATCTTGCACATGTTTTCCAGCATTTCGAGGAACACCATTGTTACAGTCTCTCGAACAATCCACAATATTGTCTTCACAAGTGTTAGAAGGGGATTTATCTTACTTTCCATTAGTTTATCTGCATATTTGTTATCTTTTATTTCAATCTATCTATTATCTTAATCACTTTTCTCTCATATTTATCATTCTATTTCACCATTACTATTATTTGGGTTGTCCGTGGAGGTGGAAACACTGAAACAGGGGTCTGACTGAGGTAGACTCCAAAACACAACCCTCAACATTTTCCTTCTTGCTTGTGTGTAGGTTTATAGTCAAGGAAAAATAGTCATCTTGAGAGAGGCTTCAATCATGGACCAGTCCTCACTCTTCTTTCTCACTTCATTCTAGTATTTCATATTCTATGTTGTTAGTTTAGTTTATCATGTTTTCCATGTTTATTTAGTAATATAGTCACATCTATCATTTTCGTACGACCTTTGTAATCCATACAAGATGATAGTACATCACATTGGCGTCACAGTTTTGCATGCTCATCCTCACGACAAAGGCTTATCAGGGTCATTCGAGAACTCTGTTTCTTAGTCATTTATCTTATTTTGTACTTAGTTTTGTATTTTCATCCCCTGGCTGACCCTTAGCACTAGTTTAAGTGAGGTACAATGAAGGTATATTTGCTTCTTTAGGTCCATCACCTCGAGGGTAATAAATCTCATCCTCTACATTTTGGTGAACCCAACCTGAAGCCAGCTTCATTTTTGTATCATGTATTTATCATTTAGTTCATTGCATACATTTAAAATCTAAAATTTAAAATTTTGAAAGAAAAGAATAGCTTGCATCTCCATTTTAGCATTTGCAATCATTTTTTCTTTATCTTTCTATTAAGCAAGCTTTATTAGAAGACCAAACCCTTTGTGTCCCTGTAGTGTGATCAGAAATCCTCTACTTGACCCAAACGAGTATTTCCCTTCTCATACTCTCCATATACCTTTCATGGGAGGCTTGTGAGCTACTAGTTCTTAGAATAACTCCCCGATGAACTCTTCATCGCCCTCTCCTCGTGTCGTTGACCATGACTTTGTTGTCACTATTGACTTTGACCAGATTCAGTCTCTAGAGGAGAACCTAAGAGATTTGGAAGGGTTTTTGAATTGAGAGAATGTCCTCCCTCAAGTTGGGAATGTGGTTAACACTCTAAGAGATATGCTCATTTTAGATAAGAAAGGTTTATATATATTACTTAGCCATTATCCATAATTGTTAAAAACCATGTACCCTTGGTAGATGCACCCCCTCAGGATAACCAGTTTGATGCCTCTAGTTCTCTGATTGACGTTGACATACTAGGGTTGAACATGTATATAGTGGATTATACTATTCTTAGCATCAATGCCTCATCCACTCCCTTGGGTTACATGGGTATGTCTAGTAGCTCGACCTCTACCTCTGCTACAACTCATATCTCTACGGTCAGCACTAGTACTGTTGGAATCCAAGAACACTGAGAGGGGGGGTGAATCAGTGTTTTATCGGTAAGATAAATTTTATCCTTATTAACAAAGCGTTTTAGTAACTGGTAACCATAAAAGAATATAACAAAAAGTATAAATAATGCCACTATAAGAATATACACCATAACATAGAGATTTATATGTGGAAAACCTCAAAGAGGAAAAACCACAGTGGGATTGGTGACCCACAATATCTATCCACTAGCCAAATGAATAAATATTACAATAAGGGCTTGCACATGCAGGAAGGCCAACAACCTAGAGCACACTGCTCATCATAAAAGGAGCCTCACTGACTACAAGCACCAAATACTAGTTTATATACAAAATTTTGAACTCAGAGAATGCATCTGCTATGCTAGATGAGTTTCGGTTCAAGCACTTATTGTACCGATCTCCATTGTGTCCTCCTTTACCGATAACTTGGTCTACATCCCAAACCTTAAAACCAATAACCAAGACCGACTACAGAATATTATATTTGCATACAGTCGATAAATATTGTTCACACAATATCTTGCATCATATGTATATCTCTCAATCTCCTCATATCATCATATCCAAAATATCCTAACTGGGCTGACTTAAATACCCTTCCCAAACATAAACATAAATGCCTTATGTCGGCTTACAATGATATTAAAATTTATTTACATGTCATCCTAAACAAAAATAAATACATTAAACTTCATGACCAATGTCGCTGATTGCTACCATGTAGACCTGTCAGATTAATCTCCTATGTCAGCCTCATGTACCGGTTCCTAGTTTGTCAGTTTCCCTGAATGTCGGTTGCCAAATCATGAATACCAGTTAGTACTGGTTAAGTGTCCAACCCAAAATGATATGTGTTTCCATCAATGACAACACAACTAAACTGGATGAGTGTCAATTTCCAACAATCTCTCCCTTTGGCATTGATGGCAACACTCATGTAAAAAATGAATCATTGAAGTGTTGTCCCAGTTGCTCCCAAAAATTGATGACCAAAACTGACCTTGCTCCCCCAGAGATGTAAATTACTTCTTATGTCCCTTGACATTTTTTACAACAACCATTCCCCCTTTCGCATCAATGACAAAGGCGAGGCAAAAGAATGAAAGAATTAAATCAAAATGTGTTTACTGGATCTAGATGTACTTGAATATATCTGGGTAAGCACCCTTAAAAAATCTTAAGTATCCCAACCAATTTTTCAAGGTTCCCAAAATAGTTACAAACCCATTAAGAATGTCTGAATGTAGTTCTTCTTCTGTTAGATATATTGGTGTGGGTTTATTAATCAATTCTAAACTTTCCCTCTTATGGAGTAATAAAGTGTTCAATTGGGGACATACTAATCCTCTCAATTCCCTAGCTTGCTGGATTAATCTGTCTATATGTTTCTCCAAGGCTGATATCTCAGATTTTGTAACCAAAATTTGACCATCAATGGCATTGGTCAATGACTAAGTACCATCAAAATTGTTAACCAGATGTTCCAACTGGGCCTTTGTCGCTTTTTTTTTTCACCTCCAAGTCAGTTGTAAGTTTGTCGGTGTTAGTACAAGACCTATATATACAACTGCACTAATTAAGAGCCTCGTCAATCTTTGTAAGTTTCTGTGTCATCTTGACCTTGTCTGACATGAGTGTATTGTCACAGGTGACCTTCCTAGTTGCATTATATCTCTCTATCAATTGTTGGTTTGATATATGTTGAAGAGTTTGAAACTCGTTAGCAATATGTTCAGTCAAACTCTTAATCTTACCAGAGGGGCTAGCTATTGCAAAATCAAAATGGCCTGCTCAATGAACTGCTTGTCTTCTAATCCTTCCTTCCTCAACTTTTGAGCTGCAACAAACATTAATTCAAAACTTCTCAGCTGCTCAATGTTCTTCTACCCAAAATGAACTTGACCGGATGAGCCAAGTTTCAACAATGAACGACTAGACTCTCCAACCTGCTGACTAGCACTAGTGGCTTCACCACTTGGTGCATAACCATCTCAACCTTAACCTCTTCAGTATGTACAATTGTTGCCAAAGGTTAAAGATCCTCAACCTATTTATTATTTGTATCCATATCAATAACCTCTACATCCAGAATGTTTTTTTTTGGTGTATCCTACTTATCATGCACAACATCAAAGATATCTACCGGTTTCTCTACATTATGTACAGGTGATACTGCCAGAGGAATATCCTTTGTTAGTTTTTGTCCCAAAATCAATGAATCCATACCCAATATACCTTTTCCCTTACCATCAACAGATATGTCTTCATTACCAAATAGGCAAAAATATTGGTACAGTAAAGAAATTTGGTTTGTCTACAAAGAATTTTACCCATGCCTAATGGGTCTCCTTAACTATTTCATTTACTCTACCTACCATGAGACTCACATGCTAGTGTCTACTCTAAAAAATTATTCTATTCACATATTCAAGGCACTGTTGTAACTCCTCATTAGCTATTGCACCACAGATAGTTAATAATTCTTGCAACTTTATATTTTTATCTTCTTCAACTGTAGATAATCTCCTAGCATCTAGCTTATTGTACAAGTCTCCTGGTATTTGATTTTCAATCTCAAGTAATACTTTCTTATATATATCTAAATATAACAAAACTACTTCCTCAATCTCCATTTGATTCTTATCATCCATACATTCATAATAATGTTGGAAATTACTCAAAAATCCATCTTTAGTTATTTGATCTATCAATTCAACAACTGAGAGAGGAAGAGTGATCTCAATACTCTTACCAGATTCAAGATCTATATCTAATTCAGATTTCTTCTTCTTGCCAAGAGTATAAGTAGATTCTTTAACCGGTTTCCTCTTCTCTATTGGTTTCTTCTTCTTCAAAATTTTCTCAGGGGCTGCCGGAGGAGTGACCTTCACTTTTTGTACATTTCCTTCCACATGCTTCTTCCTTTGTAGCCTGATATATGTTTGGGGAATATTTGGGGGTACAACATCAGTATCAAAACTGGATTCAACAGAGGCAATATAAGTTTCTAGTTTCTTCCTCTTCAGTATACCCTTTCCGGTTGTTGCTACCGGTGGAGTCTGAACTGTTGCCGGAGATGACCCTTCTGCCAATCCAATGATCTTCTTGATTTCAAAGGACATCTTCTCCACAACTTCCCCAACCTTCTTGATTTTTCCTTCCCTTTTCTTTTGACTGAAACCTATCTAAACTTTGGATTCCTTCTACTTTGTTGTCCCAATGGTTTTCTCAGTTTCATCAACTGAGGCATCAATCAGAGTCTTGGCATATAAGTCCAAGATCTCAACATTAACCTCATAACCCATCTCATTGATCCAAATCTTCCATGGTTGCACTTCTTCCATTAATGTTTCATCCTTATTAACCATAAATCATATTTCAGTAGAGTACTTATCAACAATATGTTTCGACACTCTCTCTCTTTTCTTCATCGCCTTCTGAAATGATTTGAAATAACCACATAGAATGGAGTCTCTCTCCTTGTCCTATCCTAAACCTCTTATAGCATTAATTTATTTTCTTTCCTACTAGCATAATAAATGCCCATTGAGTTTTACCGGATCCTCGTAACTCATTCAAAAAGAAAAGCATCAAGCAAACAACAAGATTGCCATATTGGAAAACACCTTTCTTTTTACCCTTAATCTTCCCTAGGTTTAAAATAATCTCTTCACACATCTATTGACAAAGATCATACCTATCATTTCCTTTGACCATCTCATGATCACAGTAAATGCATGAACTAGAAACAACATTCAATCGATTTGATTGGGTTATCTTGTAACCAATGATCATGCTTTCAAATTGAACAACTTTGTCTCTGATAGTGCTTATCCTCGTTGACCGGTTGTCATAAGTTGCACCAGTTAACTTATCAACCTCATTGCTAGGTATTTTCTTCCTTTTGGGAGTCCGACCAATTTGGGGTAAACTGGTGATTTCACAAATAGACTCCTTGGTGATTTTGTAGGATCAGTCCAACGATATGAATTCTCTTTGAACATGGCTTAGTGCATACCAGATCATTTCATCTTCAAATTCTGGCATCTCCAAAATGTTTGTGAAACCCTAATCCTTCAAAATTTTAAATTCCAATTTTTTCTAATCCCCTTCTATCCAACAGATTGGTCATGTACATTGTTTTGTTCTCAGCTAAACCTAAATCCTCCAGAGTGCAGTAGATATATGCATGAACATATTCAACATATACAACTTCATCTGGAACCCTAGAAAATGCACCGACTAAATCATCAACCTTTGCAATCTGAGGGCATTGCATGAAAATCGGGCATGGACAATCCTTGATGTCAACAACAACAGGGGTAGCCACACCTACTAGAGTGGGAGTTGATCCAAAAGCCATTACAAATAAAAGATAGTCCAGAAACTAATAAAATACCTCACAACCTTCGCTGGTGAAATTTCTTGAAAATCCACACCAAATGCATTGGAATTCGCTTGAAAATGTTTTTGATCACCTTAAATCACCTTGAACTCTCTCTTCTTTGCTCTGAATGCTGTGTGATCAGAAATAAACTAACATTTCTCTTTTGTTTTGCGAAAAAACTAATTTCTCATTGACGTAAATGTGTGTTGGTCTATCATACTGGATTCAAAATCCATGACCTCAGTGTCGGGAAATCTTCAGACTAACTTCTCCAAGATCTGAAATAATCTTTTAGACCACTACCAGGGGTAATGCAAGATCTATCATTAATTTTCCTCCCCCTAAGGCTAATGCCTTAGTTACCAGATGAGTCCTTTGCTGGTGCAGGAACAGTCTGCTTTGCCGATTGAGTAACCGGGTTGATTGTCTCTATCGGTTGATCTTTATATTTCGTAACCCATTTCCTCTCATGCTCCTTTCGGATATAATCAACTTTCTATTTTCCTTTTTCATCATTTCCTACCAGATTATTCTTGCTTCTGTAGAATTAGCAATATGTCCTATTTTGTTGCATGCATAGCAAGTGACATTATTTTTTTGAATTGCATTACTGTATCCTTGATCATTCCTTGACCTGCATTGATTAGCCATATGTCCAAACTTTCCATGTGCATGACATCTCACATTCACTCTAAAATCTTCTATCCTATGACCATACTTCTTATAATTTGAACACTTACCAGGAACTGCATTATTATCCTGATTTTCTTTGTTTCTACAATGTCTTTCCATATGACCAATTTTATTGCAAACAAAACATAGCAAGTGACATTATTTTTTTTGAATTGCCTTACTACATCCTTGATCATTCCTTGACCTACATTGATTAGCCATATGTCCAGACTTTCCACATGCATGACATCTCACATTCACTCTACAATCTTCTATCATATTACCATACTTCTTATAATTTGAACACTTACCAGGAACTGCATTATTATCCTAATTTTCTCTATTTCTACAATGTCTTTTTATATGACCAATTTTATTGCAAACAAAACATATACCATTGAATTTATGTGCATTGGGTTGCCTTACCAGTGATTTCTAGTTGATGGGCGGATTCTCCTTCTGACCGATTGTTTCAACTTCATTTGCAGTACCAGAGTTTTCTCCTTTCTCAAATCCAAGACCTCTAGTATCTCCCTTCCGCCTTTGATCCTTCAGTAGTTCATCA